>NC_133129.1:51816219-52130862 GCF_048418815.1 Hemitrygon akajei
GTACTGCCTTCTGTAATAAAATTGATCTGGTACATGGCATACCTGTAGGGAGAACAGTGTGATTATTTCAACTCTGAGAGGCAATGCTACTTTAGCAGTCTCTTTTAGGAGGCTTCTTTCTAACTTCCCATCACATCATTTTTCTGAGCACTCTGTCGAATCCTTTGATTTGACAAATTGTTCAATAAAACCTAAATTTACACAGCTGCTGGGACATTCGAACCAAAGAAACAAAACAAGCTGGATGCACTTTCATTCCTCATCAGTTCAGTACCACACAAATGCAAATTGTGCTATTTGCATTATGAAGGAGCTTTGATGTTCTAGTTTCCAGGTCAAATAATTTGCGTAGGTACCTTTCTTGTGCTGACTAATCACAGTGAGGTTTGACAAGTTGTAAATCACATTATAATGTTAATTTCAACACAAATATACCAACAGTTCGCCCTGAGGCGCAAACCTGTTCTGTTTTTAAAAAATGCATCAAAATTGACAAATCAAAAGGCTTTCTGCCATTGGAGAAACAAATGATTGGGTAGATATGGTTTCTGAGGTGATGCAATATGAGGTAACATATGCTTTGAATCAGTGTATTCTGAAATACTTGCTCACAATTGCTAACAGTGAAAATACTTTCAATAGTAAATCTTGAAACTCCTAGCCAGGGAGAAAATGTTCTGTCAGTTCTTCCCCTATGAGACAAACGAAAGGAATAGTAATATAAAATAGCATTTGTCATTTTCCCAAAACAGACTGAATACATTATAGTCTTTGAAGCAGATTAAATAATGAGTATGCCATCTGTTTTAATGACACTGACCAGGACACTGACATAACCATTAACTGATGATTGTCCATTGCAGCTGACGATGGCAGGAAATGTGCAAGAGTGTTTTTTAAAGTGGAAAAGCCACTGCACTGGGGCACAGCCACGCTCTTGAACTCAGAAGGCCAGGTCTAGTAGTATGACCAAATGTCACAATCTGGTGTTTTATTTGGTTGCATTGGAAGATCATGATGTCTCCTATGTCTTGACATGCCCTTTGCTCTGTTGCAGTGCCACCATCCTGGCCATTGGATCTCATTGTAGATCATCCGCCCAGTCTGCCAGAGCTGACTGTGCATGTTAGGACAGGCAGGTCCTTCTCTCACCAGGATATCAGGCCACCAGCTACCCTCACGTGGGTTAGCCCGACTGTCAAAGCAGTGTACCGGGGTTTGGCCACTGTTGCATGCAAACAGCTGCTTGGAGTTGTAGGTTAGATGGGGACCAAAGGTGAGCGATCTGCCCCAGAATGGACTTGACAAGCCCCTTCACCAGTGTAGATGAGTACTTAATAATTCCGACTGCTTGATGTGCTAAAAGGCCTGGTTTCCTGCTGTGTAACTATAGCAATTCAAATGTGCAGGAACATAAGTAGCAACAGATAACTGTGGATGCTGCCCAATACATCACGGGTACCTACCTCACTATTTGAAGTGTCTACATGAGGCAATACATACAAAATGCTGGAGGAACTCTGCAGTTCAGGGAACACCTATAGAGAGGAATAAACAGAGTTCTGATTAAGGGTCTCAGCACAAAATGTTGATTCTTTATTCTTCTCCATAGATGCCAGTGTAACTGCCAAGTTCTTCCAGCATTTTGTGTATATTACACTAGATTTCCATCAATTCCAGAATCTCTTGTGATAGTATCTAGATGAGATGCTGTCTCAAAATGCAACGTCTGCCATCAAAGATTCTTATCATCTGGGTCACGCCATTTTCTCACAGCTACAATCAGGCAAGAGGTACAGAAACCTGAAGTCCAACGCCACCAGGTTCGAGATCAGCTACTGATGCAAACTGCTTGCGTTTCTGCTGCATGTACTTATGCAAATCACATTAAACTTGGCTTTAACTTTAATGCATTTGTTCTTCTTCTGAACCATACCATTCGGATCTTTAACATCAACCTAAGCACAACACAGCACTCTTCATTCATGCCTGAGAGAATTCTTGTAGACTTAATTCTTTCAGATCTCTAAAGTGCAACTCAAGCATTTGACCTTCATATTTCTGGCATCTTCAGTACCAAGTCTGTTAATGGTAATCAAGAGATAAGACCATGAGACAATAAGAACAGAACTTGGCCATTTTGGCCCATAGCATCTGCTCCGCCATTCCATCATGGCTAATTTATTATCCCTCTCAACCTCATTTTTCTGTCTTCTCCCAGTAACCTTTGACATCCTGATTAATCAAGAACTTACCAACCTCTGCCTTAAATATACCCAATGACTTGGCCTGCTTAGCCATCTGAGGCAATGAATTCCACAGACTCATCACCTTCCAGCTAAAGGATATGGGGTTAAAGCAGGGAAGTAGTATTGAGAAAATAGCTATAACTTCAGATTCAGTTAACTGTCATTTATAAACCACAAATACAATGCAGTTTAAAAAATGAGACAATGTTCTCCGGAATGATATCACGAAAAAGCACAAAACAGACCACATAAGAAAAACCACATAACGTTTGGTAATCCCCAAACTTTGGAGAAGGCCTACTTCTGCTTCTATCATTAGTGTCATTTATGAAAGCTGCCAACATAATAAAGGACGCCCTCCCAACGTGTCATTCTCTCTTCAGCTCCTGTCCCATCAGGCAGAAGATACAAAGGCTTGAGAACATGCACCACAAGGCTCAGGGAGCTGTTATTCCACTGCTACAAGACTGTTGAGCTGATGTATTATATGATAAAGATGAACTCTTGATCTATTAAGAGTAACACATTCAAAATGCTGGAGGAACTGAGCAGTTCAAGCAGCATCAATGGAAAGGAATATACAGTCAATATTTTCAGCTGTGAGCCTTCATCAGGACTTGGCTCAAAACGTCGACTGTTTATTCCATTCCATAGATGCTGCCTCACCTGCAGAGTTCTTCCAGCATTTTGTATGTGTTACGCTAGATTTCCAGCATCTGCAAAATCTCATGTTTTGCTCTATCAATCTACTTTGTCAAGACCCCGTACTGTGTTTGTCAACCTGCACTGCACCTTCTCTGTAACTGTAGCACTACATTCCACATTTTTATTGTTTTTCCTGTTTTATCACCTCGATGTACTTATGTATGGAATGATCTGCATTGATGGCACGCAAACAAAAGCTTTTCACTACATCTTGGTGCACGTGACAGAAAGAAACCAACTGTCATTAGGTTGATAAAACTCGTATCTGCTCAGATCAAAGGGCAAAGTGTTGCTCAGGTTTGATTATAAATGTGATTTTTTTTACATTATAGAAATTAAATCATTCAGTTAAAATGCACTTTTCATCAGCATTTTAATTAATAAATCAATGGCATATTGCTTAGTAGTTGGTTTCTGATGTCTTCATCTCCCCTTCTAGGTGCAAGACTCTGAATGGATTGAGGGGAATCTGATGTGGGTGATGTAGGATTAGGATGCACTTCCACAAAAATTGTTCACACTGACAGCAATGCATATGAGCAGACCCTTAAATCAGAATGAAAGGCATGGATTCTGGCATGGAAACAGATTGAAAAAGCTTGGGTCATTTTCTCTGGAGCGTCAGATGCCATGGGTTGACCGAAAAGAAACATACCAAACCACGGGAGGCATAGAACTATAGAACATTACAGCACAGAAACAGGCCTTTTGATCCTCCTTGGCTGTGCTGAAACATTTTTCTGCCTAGTCCCACGGACCTGCACCTGAACCATATGCCTCCAAACACCTCTCATCCATGTACCTGTCCAAGATTTTCTGCAATGTTAAAAGTGAGCCTGCATTTACCATTTAATCTGGCAGCTCATTCCACACTCCCACCATTCTCTGTGTGAAGAAACTCCCCCAATGTTCCCTTTAAACTTTTCCCCCTTCACCCTTAACCCATGACCTCTTTTTTTCCTCCCCTAGCTTCAGTGGAAAAAGCCTGTTTGCATTCACTCTATCTATACCCATCATAATTTTATATACTTCTATCAAATCTCCCCTCATTTTTCTACGCTCCAGGGAATGAAGTCCTAACCTATTCAACCTTTCTCTGTAACTCTGTTTCTCAAGTCCGGGCGACATCCTTGTAAACCTTCTCTGCACTCTTTCAATCTTATTAATATCCTTCCTGTAATTTGTTGACCAATCTGCCAGGGCCCCTGCAATTTCAACACTAGTCTCCTTCAAGGTCCGAGGGAATACCCTGTCAGGTCCTGGGGATTTATCTACTCTGATTTGCCTCAAGATAGCAAGCACCTCCTCTTCTTCAATCTGTATAGGTTCCATGACATCACTACTTGTTTACCTTATTTCCATTGTTATGACCCCAGCCCCCTCCTTTGTGAGAATCGCAAGAGCCCTAGTGAAGGGGGGGTCAATGACCCAAGAGAGAGAGCGTCATGCTGAATTGGACTCAGGAAAATAAGAGAGAAGCCTTAAGGTTTGGAATGTGGTCTGGCCTCTCAGTCAGACAAAAGCCACGGACATGGCCATTGTCTCTTGGAGACACCTTTGTGGAATGGGGACTGGGTTACGTGCAAACCCTCAGGGCAACGTGGGCTGGGAGATGAGGAGAGATTGCCTCACCCCACCCTGATTGACAGCTACAACCCTGCAAGTCCCGATAAAAGGTGGGCTGCCGAGGCGGCCCCTCAGACGCACCAAGAAGACACACTAAGAAGACACGATAGCACTTCCCGTCAGAGCGGGAAGCCATTTTGAAGGAAGCCACGTGCGTTAGATTCCGGATCGGGAGTCTGTGGCTGAAACCAAAGGAAAAACCATTTTTAACTAACAACAGGGATTTGCTTCGCAAAGACAACGGGTAAGTGTTCCTTTCTCTCACCAATCCCTCTCTCCAACACGTGAAATGCCAGCGGTTCCCAAACAGAAAAGCCCGCAGATTTATGAGTGACTTTTATATTTCAATTGGACTCAGTATTATCCCCTAGACAACGATAGAGCTTATTTCTGATTGATTATTACTATACCTGTGCTTTAGATTGAGTATTGACGACGTATATGATCTGAATGTTTTGTATTAACCATACGTTTGTGCCCCTTTATAAATAAAAAAACGTTTGAAAATAGTACCATCAGAC
Organism: Hemitrygon akajei; assembly: GCF_048418815.1. Lineage (NCBI taxonomy): Eukaryota > Metazoa > Chordata > Chondrichthyes > Myliobatiformes > Dasyatidae > Hemitrygon > Hemitrygon akajei. The sequence continues at coordinate 51,821,321 of NC_133129.1, forward strand.
TTCAGCGGACCTCTCTATCTTTGCTGGTAAGTCACCCAGTTACGGGGAACGTAACACCATTGACTCCATGCCAGTTTCCTTAGTAAATACAGATGCAAAAAACCCATTTAAGATCTTCCCCCATTTCTTTTGGTTCCATACATAGCTGACCACTCTGATCTTCAAGAGGACCAATTTTATTCCTTACTATCCTTTTGCTCTTAATATACCTATAGAAGCTCTTTGGATTATCCTTCATCTTGACTGCCAAAGCTACCTCATGTTGTCTTTTAGCCCTCCTGATTTATTTCTTAAGTTTTTTTTTGCACTTTTATACTCCTCAAGCACATTATTTCCTCCCTGTTTCCTATACATGTCATACATCTCTCTCTTCTTTATCAGAGTTCCAATATCCCTCGAGAACCAAGGTTTCTTATTCTTATTCACTTTGCCTTTAATCCTGGCAGGTACATACAAACTCTGTGCTCTCAAAATTACTCCTTTGAAGGGCTCCCACTTACCAATCATATCCTTGCCAGAGAACAACCTATCCCAATCCACGCTTTTTAGATCCTTTCTCATATCTTCAAATTTGGCCTTTTTCCAGTTTAGAACCTCAACCTGAGGACCAGATCTATCTTTATCCATGATCAAGTTGAAAATGATGGTGTTATGATCACTGGAACCAAAGTGTTCCCCTACACACACTTCTGTCACGTGTCCTAACTCGTTTCCTAATAGGAGATCTAATATTGCATCCTCTCTAGTTGGTACATCTATATATTGATTTAGAAAACTTTCCTGAACACATTTTACAAACTCTAACCCGTCTAGACCTTTAACAGTATGAGAATCCCAATCAATATGGAAAATTAAAATCCCCTACTATCACAACTTTATGTTTCCGGCAGTTGTCTGCTATCTCTCTGCAGATTTGCTCCTCCAATTCTTGCTGACTATTGGGTGGTCTATAATACAACCCCATTAATGTGGTCATACCTTTCCTGTTTCTCAGCTCCATCCAAATGGCCTTGGTAGACAAGCCCTCTAATCTGTTCTGCCTGAGCACTGCTGTAACATTTTCCCTGACTAGCAATGCCACCTCCCCCCCACCCCACCCTTTATCCCTCTGCCTCTATCACGTCTGAAACATTGGAACCCTGGAACATTGAGCTGCCAGTCCTGCCCCTCCTGTAGCCAAGTTTCACTAATGGCTACAATGTCATAATTCCATTTGTCAATCCACGCCCTCAGCTCATCAACCATTCCCACAATACTCCCTGCATTGAAATAGACACACCTCAGAAGATTATTACCACCACACACAACCCTTCTATTTGTGATTTTTCATGAACTTTTAACATCATTTACTTTCACCCCCGCTCCACGGTCTACTCTGGCACTTTGGTTCCCATCCCTGTGCAGATCTAGTTTAAACCCTCTGCAGCGGTGTGCTACACACAGCGCTGGAATAACGACACGCAGATGGTGAGTTGCAGTCGCATTAAAGATTTATTCAAACTTCGCGGCCTGGCTTTTAAGCCTTCCCGTTTCCGCCCTCCCCGGGTGGGAATGCTGTAGGGGGCGCATATTCACAGACCCTTCCCGCGCGCGAGCTTTTCCCCTCGCTGGTGAAGAAGGCCTGGTGCCCTCTTTTTGGGACCGGCCTCTCTGCCGGCGCGCACCGTTTTCTGAGCCGGTTTGAGTGCTCTGGGAAGTGGGTCGCCACATAACCCCCCCCCCCAGAACCGGCGATACACCCCCCAATGTCCACAGTCTGAGTCGGCCTCTGTTTGGGAGGTCTGCCTCTGTGCCGCGGTGCCTGAGCCCCGACCGGCTGCACCAAGTCCACATGGGCCGGTTTGAGTCGGTCCACTGTGAAAACCTCCTCTTTCCCCCCAATGTCCAGTACAAATGTGGACCCATTGTTCCTGATCACCGTAAACGGCCCCTCGTAGGGCCGCTGTAGCGGTGCCCGATGTCCGCCCTGGCGTAAAAAAAAACTTACAGTTTTGCTGGTCTTTGGGTACGCAGGTCAGGTTCTGTCCATGCTGTGAAGTTGGTACGGAGACCAGGTTACCGAGCCTCTCACGTAGTCTGCCCAGGACTGCTGCGGGTTCTTCCTCCTGCCCCCTTGGGGCCGGTATGAACTCTACTGGGACGACCAGGGGTGCGCCGTACACCAACTTGGCCGACGAGGTGTGCAGATCCTCTTTGGGCGCCATGCGGATTCCGAGCAGGACCCAGGGAAGTTTGTCTGCCTAGTTAGGCCCTTTGAGGCAGGCCATGAGAGCCGACTTCAGGTGACGGTGGAAACGCTCCACTAGTCCGTTCGATTGTGGGTGGTAGTCAGATGTGTAGTGCAGCTGTGTCCCAAAAAGCTGGCCATAGCTGACCACAGGCTGGAGGTGAACTGGGCGCCTCTGTTGGAGGTAATGTGGGCCGGTACACCAAAGCGAGATACCCAGGTTGCAATCAGTGCTCGGGCGCAGGATTCGGAGGTGGTGTCGGTGAGTGGGACTGCCTCTGGCTATCTTGTGAACCAGTTTACAATAGTCAGGAGGTGCTGCTCCTAGCAACACTGACAGGGGGCTCTACGTCACACACCTGCAAAGTCTAGCCTCTTTTTCCCAAGCAGTGTAAAATAGGTAGGGTAGATAGTCAGAATCTTTTTCCTTAGTTAAAAATGGCAAATGCTAGAGGGCATAGCTTTAAGGAAAGAGGGAGAAAGTTTAAAGAAAACTTTTTTACACAGCTGTAAGTGTCTGGAATGCATTGCCTTAGGGAATGGAGGAGACAAATAGGATAGCAATGTTTATAAGGAATTTAGACAGAATCATGAATAGGCAGCATACACAAAATGTTAGAGGAACTCAACAGGCCAGGCAGCATCAATGGAAAAAAGTACAGTTGACATTTCTGGCCGAAATCCTTCGGTAGGATAGATAAGTCCTGCCAAAAGGTTTCAGCCTAAAACGTTGACTATACTTTTGTCCATAGAGGCTGTCTGGCCTACTGAGTTCCTCCAGCATTTTGTGCGTGTTTCTCAGATTTCCAGCATCTGCAGATTTTCTCTTGTTTGTGACATGAATAGGCAAGCCTCTGTGGTTTGCCATAGAGTGTTGGGCTTCCAGGTTTCTCAAGCACCTGTATTTACTAATTGCTGTCTTAATAAGAGTCATTAAGCCCTTGTGTCCTCTGTTTCATCTGATCAGTTAATTGTGACTGGCACAGGTGCCTACATTCTATGATTTTAAAGGGGCCTCTTGGTGATCAATGGAGTAGAGTTCCTGGGTTTGTGGATAATGATTTGTCTTGTGGTGTTGCTCGGTTGTGGGTGATTGATGCTCTGTTGGTATTCCTGTGTGGTACCTCTTGTTCCTATCTCTGCATGGGTGTCTATTGTTCCTCTGCACCTGGACTGAATTGTTGCCAGAGCTCACTAGAACAATGTCTGTTGTTCCTCCACCCATGGGTCCAGTCCTGCCAGTGAGCATTGTGACAGAAGGACTTCACCACTCTATGGACCCAGTAGAGGTACAACATCAGCTTGGATCTCAGGTGAGGATGCTTTTTTTTTCTCAGTTTGTATCCTGAAGTCTATGTTCCAAGTATATATTTTAAGCTTCTCCAGTGTAGATTCAAGGTTTTTTTTTTCTGAGGTTTGCTGGGTCAATAAGGTTCAGATGGTTTCCCGTGTTATGCAATGTTTGAGTTGTCCTCAAAGTTTGAGTTGTATGCATAATGTTTCTGAATTGCATGGGCAATGTGTCAGAGCTGCCTGTGTAATGCAGTGTTACTGAGTTGTGTGTGCAAGGTGTAAGCTCTGTTCTGGGTTTTCCAGCCCTGTCTCTGGTTCCACAGGGCTCCCCATACTATTATGTGTTGGCCTTGGTGAGGGAAGTACTGTCATGAACCCTGTGGGCCTTTGCAGCTTGCTGTAGAGCTTTGGCTGCCAGGATGCTCTAGCACCTAAATTCATTAATTTTTGTCTTAATGAGAAACATTAACCCCTTGTGATTTCTGTTTAATCTGGTCTAGTTCATTGTGACTAACAAAGGTTTCCTGTATTCTATGATTATTTAAAGGGGACTCACATTTAGTGCTGGAGTGGAGTCCTTGTGTTTGTGGAGAATGATTTTTATCTTGCAGTGTTGCTTGGTGATATCGCTGATACTCTGTTGGGATTCCTGTGTATAACCTTTTGTTTTTGTCTCTGCATGGGTCTCTGCCAATCCTCTGCAGCTGGATTGAGTCATTGGATGACATGGTGACTGTCAGGAGAAAGAGGGGAAACGTACAGACAGTGCAGAGTACACTTGTGGCTGTTCCCCTCAATGAGTATATGACTTTCAATACTACTGAGGTACACATCCTACTGGGGGAGCCACAGCAACTGGGTCTCTGGTGCTGTGACTCAGAAGAGCAGAGAGGTGAGGTAACTGCAGAGTTGATAGAAGATTCCTTGGTCAGAGGAACAGACAAGATGCTGTGATAGTGACACCAGGAAAGTACGTTATCTCTCTGGTGCCAGGATCAGGTTTGTCTCGGATTGGGTCCATGGTATTCTCAAGAGTGAGGGTGAGCAGACAGAAGTCTTGGTACATATTGGCACCAGTGACGTAGGTAGACTAAGTGAGGAGTTCCTGAAGGGAAATTTTAGGGAGCAAAGAAGCAGCGTAGTAATCTCTCAATTGTTGCCTGTGCCAGTGAGGGTAAGAATGTGATGATTTAGCAGGTGAAGGCATAGTTGAGGAACTGGTGCGAGGAGCAGAGGTTCAGATTTGTGCATCGTTGGGATCTCTTCTGGGGAAGGTATGACCCGTGCAGAAGGGATGGGTTAAACCTAAACAAGAGGGGGTCCAATATCCTTGTGGGCAGGTTGGTCAGAGTCACACATTTGGGTTTAAACTAAATTAGCAGTGGGATGGGAACCAGAATGATAGCACTAAAGATGAGGTAGTTGGTCTACAAACAGAGGCAATGATAGTGGGACTCTTGGCAAAGAGGTGCTGATGACAGGGTAAAATTACAGTCAACAGGATGAGTTGCAATATAAAAGATGGACAAAATCAAAAGTAACTACAGGACTAAAGGTGTTGTGTTTGAATGTGTGCAGTATACGGAATAAGGTTGATGAACTTGTAGCACAGGTACAGATTGGCATGTATGATGTTGTAGGCATCACTGAATCATGGCTGGAAGATTATAGCTGGGAGCTTAATGTCCATTGATAACATTGTATGGAAAGGATCGGCAAGAAGGCAGAGGGGGTTGCGTGCCTCTGTTGGTATATAAAAAAATTAAATTAAATAATTAGAAAGAGACTAGAGCTAAGGAACTGTAAGGCTGAAAAGGAAGTTGTAGACAGACCCTCAAACAGTGGTAAGGATGTGGTCTACAAGTTACAATGGGAGATAGAAAATGTATGCTGAAAAGGCAATGTTATATTAATCATGGGGGGATTTCAATATGCAGATATTGGGCAATGAACTGGTATTGATTGGAGAGCTTATGGTAAAAGAACCCTTGAGGGTAAGTGATCGTAATGCGATTGAATTTATCCTGAAATTTGAGAAGGTGAAGCTGAAGTTGGGTGTATCAGTATTACAGTCAAGTAAAGGAAATTACAGAAGCATGAGAGAAGAGCTGACCAGAATTGAAGTGGCTGAAGAGGTTGTGGAGGCATTAGTAATGGTCTTTTCAAGAATCACTAGATTCTGGAATTTTTCCAGAAGACTGGATAATTGCAAATGTCACTTCACTTTTCAAGAAGGGAGAGAGGCCAAAAGTCAGAATGGTTTCTTCAAGGGAATTCTTTGAAGAAATAACAAGCATGGTAGATAAAAGGAGAATTGCATGATATTATATACCTGGTTTTTCAGAAGGCCTTTGACGAGGTGCTGCACATGAGGCTTCTTAACAAGCTAGGAGGCCTTGCTATTGCAGGAAAGATTCTAGCTTGGTCAAAGCAGGGTCTGATTGACAGCAGGCAAAGTGTGGGAATAAAAGGAGCCTTTTCTGGTTACCTGCTGGTGACTAGAGATTCCACGGGTCTGTGGTGGGACAAATTATTTGCTTTATGTCAATGATTTGGATGATGGAATTGATGGCTTTGTTGCAAAGTTTTCAGATAAGGATAGGTGGAGGGGCATGTCATTTTGAGGAAATAAGGCTATAGAAGGACTTGAACAGATTAGAAGAATGGGCAAAAGTGTCAAATGGAATAGTGTCAGGAAGTATATGGTTGTCAACATTTAGTAGACAAAATGAAGGAGCTGACTAATTTCTAAATAGAAAGAAAATACAAAGATCTGAGGCACAAAGGGATTTGGGGGGTTCTAGTGCAGGATATTTTAGTGAGGAAGGCAAATGTGATGTTGGCATTCATTTTAAGAGGACTAGAATATAAAAGCAAGGAATCAGGTTTATTCTCACTAACAGGTGATGTGAAATTTATTAAATTAGCAACAGCAGCAGTTCAATGCGATACATAATCTAGCAGAGGAAAAAAAACAATAGATAAACAAGTAATGTTGAGGCTTTATAAAGCACAGATGAGGCTTGGAGTATTGTAAGCAGTTTTGTACCCCTTGTATATGATATGCTGAAACTGGACAGGGTTCAAAGGAAGTTCACAAAAATGATTCCAGGGTTAAACTGCTTGTCCTATGAAAAGCACTTGATGGCTCTGGGCCTGAATTCAGAAGAATATGGGGTGAGCTAATTGAAACCTATCAAATGGTGAAAGGCTTTGATAGAGTGAATGAGGAGAGGATGTTCACAATGGTGGGAGTGTTTTAAGATCAGAGGATACAGTCTCAAAACACGGGTGTCCTTCTAGTACAGAGATGAGGAATTTTTTTTTAATCCAGAGTGGTGAATCTGTAATTCTTTGCCACAGGCAGCTGTGGAGGCCAAGTCTATGTGTATATTTAAGGATGATAGATTCTTCATTGGTCAGGGCATGAAAGGATATGTGGGGAAGGCAGGAGATTGGGGTTGAGAGGAAAAATAGATCGGCCATGATGAACTGGCAGAGCAGAAGCAATAGGCAAATGGTCCAATTCTGCTCCTATATTTTGAGTCCTTGTGGTCTTATTGCCAGTGCTCACCATGAAAGTCTGCCATTCCTCGGCACCTTGGTCTAGTCCTGCCAGCAACCATCATTACACAGGAAATGGAGAGATACAGAAAGGGTAGTGTTAGTTGGATTGGCATTGAGGTTGTCACAGACATGACGGCTGAAGATGTTCCTGTGCTATGCTGTTGGAAGTTCTATCTATCTCTTCCATAAGCCTAACAGCCACCCCAACCTGGTCAAGTGCCAGATCCACCCTTCCCAGCATCAGTCAACTGCAACCTCCCTCACCAATCCCAGGCCAACATGTCTAACCAGTCAGCCATAGACTCTCGCTGTGGGTACTGGAATCCTGTAATACTAGGCCAGAGAATAAAACACTGCTCTCCTGTCATACACTGTTCTGTCATATGACTTTCTATAAAACAAGAAATGCCTCTGTTAGAACATTTCTGTAGCAGTCAGTAACTGGATTAGTAGCCAGAGTTTTAACTAGATAGCTGCCGGTCAGCACAGACTTGGTGAGCCAAAATGCCTGTTTCTGTGCTGTAGCTGGCTTCTAGATTTACGAGTTGAGGGGAAATGTAACTGTGTAATATCAATGCTTTCTTAAGAGTAATGACACTCGAGGGTAAACATCATTTAAGTTCAGTTTTTTTTTGGGGGGGGGGGGTCTTGTAAATATCCCTGTTGACGTCTTTGTAAAATGCAACAATCTCTGAAGCAAGAATCCCAAAGTTTGTTTCAGAATGCCATGCCAATGGGATCGCCATTCTCGCAGCTCTTCCATTTCATCTCTTCCATTCTGTCTTTTTTTTTCTCCATGTATACATCCAGCAAAGATTCTGCAGAAGCCTAAAAAAAGATTGGAAGAGGTAGTTTGTCATCAACACACACAAATGCCTCAAGGCACAGTGAAATAGTCAGCGCCTTGTCTTTTGATCATGTTACCAGCTGTTTAATATTGCTGCTGTTGCAGAGAATCTGTGACATTTTTTTGATTACAACTTGGCATGTAGCAATGAATGGAAAGGAAATAAAATATGGAATTTGGCATAATAAATACAGAATGCAAGTTCAGATTTTGAATTCAGAGATAGATAAGATATAAATCTGGGGTTAGTCTGACTGATCTTTGCAGATATATTGCATTGCAGGAAATGGGTTAAGTTTCATATGCCTATAAATAAGAAGCAAGCTTTTGATTTGCAGAAAACATGTCTTCATTTCATTGCTTCAAAGGCAGATTGACAACCTTTTAAACTGCACAGGAGCAGCTCAGTAATTTAACAACCCTAGTGCTAGCAGGAAGCCTGTTCAGAGATGAAGCAGTGGAAAAAGCTTGCCTGCTTCAAACAATGACAACAAATTCTCCACAAAATCAGTGCTCTGCAACAAAACAGGCTTACCTGATGAAAGTATTCAAAAACTACATTATAAGATGCATAACATGTTTATTATATAACAAGCAGCTCATTCAAGCACAGGATGGTTTTATCAGAGATTGATATTAAATATATAAAAAAATTAATGGGATCTTGGTTCTAGGAAGTACTATGTCCACTTGAACACCAGAAGATACAATCACCCTATTCTTCAATCATCTGATCACATCACCAGACACTGAAGTAACAATCTTTCAGCTTGGTTCCCCTTGAGGTGGGGTAATTCAGTACAAGGAGACATAACTCACTGTACATTTGAGCCACTTAGGAGTGTCGTGAGAGATTGTTATCACATGCAAGTTATGGGAAATCTGGAATTTATTCATCACTAAATCTGTTAATCACTTCTTGCCAAGTAAGTTTGGTAGCAGAGATGGATAACTGTTAATGAAAGCCTATTGGGAAAATGAGGCAACTTGAGTCTTCAGGCTGGGATCTAATCTGGGCTTTAGAAATGGAATCCACACCCCAAATTACGAATGGTCAGGAGGAAAAGTCTATATGAGCCTTTAAACTTCAAGAACCATGATAATCATACTAAGTTTTTCAAACATAGTGAGGAGACTACCTCGTTGTTCCTTTTTCTGCACTATATATTTTGTAATTTAATATAGTAATTTTAAGTCTTTGTACTGAAATGCTGCCGCAAATATAAGACAGTGATAACAAACTTGATTAGAATCAGATTTCAAATTCACAGAAGATATTGAGTAACTCTGCAGATGTTCTCTGACTGGACTGACAAAGTTAAATCTGGGCAAGTGAGGTGCTGTACACTGGAAGGTCAAATGTAGCAGGAATACACACTCAAGTCGAGCATGATGCTCTCCTCGGGGGTTATTCCCTTAATAGAGAATGCCTGTGTGTCTTTGTTTAACATGGGGAGGCTGATGTGCAGGCACTCACCACTTCCTTGCCAGATCAGGGTTAGGGTCTGGATGCAAGATGACTGTGGGGAGGGGAGGGTACTTCATAGAAGGCGGAAGAAGGCTGCAGCTTTGTCATAGTGATGTGATATCATTTTCCTCCAGCTCCACAGTCGAGCTTTTGGTTGGATCACTCTGTGTGGAATCTTCCCCTGACCTTGCTACCATGACTGACTTTGGCAGAAGCTAAGCTCCAGACAGCATCATTCTTGGTATCTCAGGAGCTCACAGCTCTCTCCAACATGGCTTGAAGAAGTAAGGAGAGCAAATGGCAAGATGCTTAATGGTATTGATGTACAGAGGAACCTTGGAGTCAAAGTTCATAACTCGCTGAAAGTGGCCATGCAAGTCAATAAAATGGCACCAGTTAGCACATTTACCCTCATAGTGAATCTGAGAAGTCAAGTTGCAACACTTAAGTTACACTTGAAGTATTGTGTGCAGTTCTGATAACCTTATTAAAGGGTGCAGAATTGGTATAGTGGGCAGCAGGAAATGCTGTCAAAGCTTTCAAAGTGATATGGGCCAGGTAGAAAAACGGGCTGAAAGTTGCCAGACAGAATTTAATGCAGATAATTGTGAGGTGTTGCACTTTGGCAAGACAAATCAGGGCAGGGCACTGAGGTGTGCAGAACAAAGGGATCTGGAAATACCTTGCAAGTAGTCTCATTGGTAGATAGGATCGTAAAGCGAGCTTCTGGCACAATGGACCTCATAAATCAGCACTAAGCATAAGAGTTGGGATGTTAAATTGAAGTTTGACAAGGTGTTGGTGAGGATGAATTTGGAGTACTTGGTGCATTTCTGGTCACCTGTCTAAAGGATAGATTAGATTCAATTTTATTGTCATTGTGCCGAGTACAGATACAAAGCCAATGAAATGCAATTAGCATCTAACCGAAAGTGCAAAAGAATAGTGTTATTTACAAAATAACTGCAAATAAAAAGTAAGTGCTACAGCATACAAATATAAAAGTAATGAGACAGTACAATATGGGTGCAATACTGCTTAGCACTGTGATATCAATAGGCATGAAAAAAGCACAGAAAATTTGCAAGGATGTTGCTAGTACCCAAGTTGTACTGTAGGAAAAGGGTGAATAGGTTCAGATTTTATTCCTTCACACATAGGAAAATGAGTGGAGATGTTATAAAGTAATACACAATTATGAAGGGTATAAGCAGTGTAAATACACATAGGCTTTTCCCCTGAGGTTGGGTGGGATGAGAATTTGAGGTCATAGGTTTGGGATGAAAGGTGAGACATTGAAGACAAACCTGAGGCTGAACTTCTTCATTCAGAAGGTGGGATGGATGTTGACTGATCTGAGAGCAGAAGAGGAAGATGCACATTCATTGTAATATTGAAGAGACCTTTGATAGCATCTGACCCCTGCACATGTTGCGTGCAGGCCCACCAGCGTGTGGACATGTCCTGGTGCTTGTGAACCAGATCCCCAGCTATGGGTAAATAGCCTCACTGCCTTGTGGGCAGCCTCAGGAGAGACAAAGGCTACAGGAGTAAACCCAGACAGCAAATCTGGAGTGGGGCCCACAAGGTGGCTGGACATCATTGAACATCCTTCCTGCAGCCAAGCTGGTGCCAAGTGTATTGCTTCATGAGGTTTTCTTTGGACTAGACTGGTGCGGCCAAGTGGGGGATCTTGACGACTGGGCATCTCAAGATCTCCACACCAGTGAAGAATCAATCATCAAGGCAAACAATATCTTGAGAAATAATCCTATTATGAATGCTTCTACAAAGAATTCAAAATAAAAAGTAAATTTATTATCAAAGTACATTTGCGTTGCCATATACAACCCTGAGATTTGTTTTCATGTGTGCATACTTAAAGATCAGACCCAACAGGATGGACAAGCAACAAACTGCAAATAGGAAAAATAATAAATACATAAGCAATAAATATCAAGAACATGAGAAGAGTCCTTGAATGTGAGTCCATGGGTTGTGGGAACATTCAATGATGGGGCAAGTAACGTTGTCCCCAGTGGTTCAAGAACTGGATTGCTGAGGGATAATAACTCTTCCTGAACCTGGTAGTGTGGGTCCTGAGGCACCTGCACCTTCCTGATGAAGAAGAGAGCAGTGGTGGGGGTTGTTTTGAAGATGCATGTTGCTTTCCTGCCACAGTGCTCCATGTAGATATGCTAAATGGTGTGGAGCACTTTACCCATGATGGACTAGGCTGTATCCACTACTTTTTGTAGGATTTTTCCATTCAGTGGCATTGGTATTTCCATACCAGGCTTTGATGTAACCAGTCAGTATACACGCCACTACACATCTACGTAAATTTGTCAAAGTTCTAGATATCAGACCGAATCTTTGCAAACTTCTATAGAAGTAGAGGTACTGGATGCTTTTTTGTAATTACAGTGAGCCCAGAACAGATGCTCTGAAATGATAATGCTGAGGAATTTAAAGTTGCCCACCCGCTCTTCCTCCAATGAAGATGGGCTTAAGGACCTCCAGATTCCTTCTCCTGAAGTCCCGAATAAGCTCCTTGCTCATGCTAATGTTGGCTGAGTGGTTGTTGCTGTGGCACCACTCAGCCTGATTTTTTTTTTTTCAGTCTACCTCCCATATGCTGATTCACCACCAGCTTTGATTCAGCTGGCAATATTGGTGCAATCAGCAAACTTAAATATGGCATTGGAGCTGTGTTTGGCCTCGGTCATAAGTATAAAACAGGGACTAAGGACACAGCACCTGTACTGATGGAGATGGTGGAGAACTTGTTGCTAATCCAAATTGACTGGGGTCTACAAGTGAGGATTCATTTGCACAAGGAGTTATTGAGGCTAAGGTTTTAAAGCTGTTGACCTTTGCATTTGGCCACTCGTAAAAAGAAAGTGTGATCACAGGAGTTCCATAGTGACACGATGAGAGGTCTTTCCAGAACAATTGACCTGAGTCAGACTTGGTGCCTCTCCTCTGCACCTAACAACACGGTTTGAGCAACTGAGGCAGAAGTTCAATATGTCAGTGTCTACAGTGTTTGAAGGGAAGTGATTAAGTTTCCATAGTCAAATATTCAGAAAACAAAAAGGAAGATTTAAAAACTAGTATATCGAAGTTTATAGCACACAATGCTGCAAGAACTCAGCAGGCCAGGCAGCATCTATTGGGGTGGGGGGGTGGGGGTGGTACAGTCAACATTTTGTGCTGAGACCCCTCAGCAGAATTGGAGGAAAAAAGGTGAGGAGCAGATTTAATAGGTGGAGAGGGGATGGAATAGCAAGGTGATAGGTGACTGGGAGGGGAGGGTGAAAGTAAAGAGCTGTGCAGTTGATTGGTGAAAGGGATACAGGGCTGGAGAAGGGGCAATCTAATAGAGGACAGAAAGCCATGGAAGAAAGAAAAGTGGGGAGGGCACCAGAAGGAGACAATGGGCAGGCAAGGAGATAAGATGACAGGGAAAAGGGGATGGAGAATGGTGAAGGAGAGGGGAGGCATTACCAGAAGTTCAAAGTCACTGTTCATGCTGTCAGATAAGAGGCTGCTCAGACGGAATGTAAGGTGGTGTTCCTCCAACCTGAGTATGGCCTCGTCACAACAGTAGAGGAGTTCATGGATTGGCACATGGGAATAGGAAGTGGAATTCAAATGGATGGCCACTGGGAGATCCCGCTTTTTCTGACACAGAGCATAGGTGCTATGCTCCATCTGCCAGAAGAAGCTGGATTTCCCAGTGGCCATCCATTTTAATTCCACTTCCTATTTTAATATGTTACCTATGCTCTTTTCCATAGATGATGTCTGACCTGAGTTCCTCCAGCATTTTGTCTGTTGGGTGGATTTCCAGCATCTGCAGATTTTCTTTCGTTTCTCAAATTTTATCAGCTCTGATTTATTTGCCCTGCCAATCATCAGCTAAGATGGAAACATGTCTGTTAGAAGTATGATTGCAAGTGAGGGAAGGATTTCAGATTCTTGAGCCATTGGCACCAGTACTGTAACGGATGAATTCTGCTCAGAATGAACAAATTGCCTTTGCCAGGAGGGGTAATAGCGTCCTCACCATTAAGTACATCTTCAAAAGGCAGTGCTGCAAAAACGCAGCATCTATCATTACAGGCACTCCCCATCTGCGACATGCCCTCTTCTCACTACTATAATGAAGGAAGATGTATAGGAGCCTGAAGATGCAGAGTTAACATTTTAGGAACAGCATCTTCCCCTCTGCCATCAAACTTCTGAACAGTACTTTGCTATTACTCTATTACACCTACCGGTATTTGTTTTATCGTAATGTATGTTTTAATTTTCCCAGTCTCACAGATTGGACACACTGCTTGCTTTTCATGATGGACAATTCACTAACGCTCAGTCACCCACTTAGCCACTTCTTGCAGGTCAACTCTGCATGAAAGCAGATGGTAACTGCCAATGGCGGAAGGCAATCTATCACTTCACCCCTGAGCTGTTTGACCTTAATTCACTCTCCTTGTGTTGCTGGATCCCAAGATGGTGTACATCAAACACTCTCTCATATATGATAAACTAGCTTGTGCAAAGTCAGGTCAATGCAATTTAAGTAATAAACACAGAAGTTACTGCAGATGCTGGAAACCTAGGGAGCTCAAGTCGGGTAGCACCTATGGAAGGGGATAAACAGTTGATGTCCCAGGCTGATTCGCTTCATCCGGACTGGAAAGGAAGGGGGCAGAAGCCAGTATGGGATGTTGAGGATCAGTGGTTCCATTTAATACCAGACAATGTATATATACAACCTGAAATTCTTAATTTTCTCAGACATCTGCAAAACGGAAGAAAATCCCAAAGTGAATGACAGCAAGGAATACGAGCTGACAGGTGATGGTTTAGGGGGGAAATGAGTGGGTAGGGAAGGGAGTGAAGCAAGAAGCTGGGGAAAGTACATGTGGAAAGGTCTGAAGTAGAAATCTAATGGGGGGAGAACAGTGGACCATGGAATAAAGGAAAGGAGGAGGGGAATCAGAGGGAGGTGATGGGGAAAATGAGAAGGGAAGGGTGACAGCGTAACTATAATGGGGAATTTTGCCACAAACCCCTTGCTTTATTAATTCCCCATTCTGGGTATCCTCTCAGCCCTCTATGGCTTCCACCTATCCCTTTCCAGCTTCTTACTTCATCCCCCTTTCTTTAACTACCCACCTTCCCCCTCACCAGCTCTCACCTATCAGCTGCTGACTTGTACTCCCTGCACTCCCACCCACCTTATTTTGGCTTCTGTTCTCCCAGCCTTTTCATGGTGATTCTTGGCCTGAAACATTGACTGTTTATTCCCCTCCATAGGTGCTTCCTGACTAGCTGAGTTCATCCAGCATTTTGTGTGTGTTGCTTATTTAAGTACTTGGGACACCATTCTTTGTGTATGGTGGCATGGAAAGCCTTCTGCATAATTTTAACAAAATCCACTAGAATTTAATCAGTTACTGCGCAAGAAATATTTTGATGCCTTTATATAATGGATAATCCCATTATATAGCTGCAATATAGTCAGCACTGTATTCAGACAATATCCATGCTCATTAAGTTTACAGACCCCAGACTTGTAGCAAGTACTTGCCTCAATTGTAGGAATACCCCCACCCATTGTAGAGGCTGCTGAAACTGGCACCACGAGCTTGTGAATGTTCATTGGACACAGTGCAAGAACTGATTCATGAGCTAGGATCAAATATTGTGACCAATATGTGCTTCCATGCAGAGAAAATCACTCCTTTACTATGTCTGCTATTATATGTATATTTCTTTTCTAGTGAAAGGATTGTGGCAAGATATTTCAGGCTTAAAAGTTTCTGAACTCTATCTTCCTTTGGGAAATCTAGTGTTCTGATACATTGCCAGTTTAAAATAGAATTGTCAATATCCTTGGAGCTAAGAGAAAATGTTGTTCAGTGGTGATCAAATGTAAGGTAAATGCAGCATCTTCATGAGGCACTGCGTCAAGAGAGCAACAGCTATTTTCAAAGATCCCCACTATACACACTGTGCCATTTTCTTGCAACTATTATTGGCAGGAGGCACAGAAGCCTGAAGTCCCACAACACCAGGTTCAAGAGCAGCTGCTTCCCTTCCATCATTCAGTTCTTGAACCAATCTGCACTAATCACTACCCAGTTTAAAAACAGACTAATTTGATGCACTAAAATTACAATTTTTGCTCCAATCAATTCTTGTAAGTGTGGGTGTGTATAATTTGTTTTCCTGTGGATATTGTGTATCTGATGCTATGTACCTGTTACTGCTGTAAGTAAGCTTTCATTGCCCCTGTGCATATACTGCATGTACTTGCCATGTGACAATAAACTCAACTTTGCCAATTATAATGCAACTTGAATCTGGTATGTCAGGTGTCTTCTGAGCCTCTGTAGACTGTACATCTATGACTCCGTGAGATAACTTGTACTGTAGGACAAAACCGGGAAAATGGGAATGGCTTTTAGCCAAGGGCTAGTGAAAGCTGCACATGGCCATCGTACTGTGGGGTAATGTAATGGGTGACAGATGATGCATGTTGTTCACTATAGAAACACCTCTATGTAGTTGACAAATGCCATCATTGAGTTGTTCCCACTTTAAGAGACTATGTCTGATGTAATGATGTCAGTATACGGTGACTGCTTTCAGTTTTGTTGGCAATGGAAGTCAAGGGCTGCAACTTTTTAAAGCACATAAAACAACTTGTGCTTTAATCACAAAATGATACACTGGTGACCCTGATGCTTTTGCAAGATTCCAGAGTTGCTCAATGGCATGTCAACCAAACGCAGTTGCTTTGAAGCTGCCAGAGTTTTGGGAGCCGCAACCTACCATATTTTACCATGTTGTAACATCACTAAGTACTTCTATTGCAGCCTGCAGCCAGAGTGCTTTGTCTACTAGAAGACGTGTTGCACGTGATAAATATGTCACTGAAAATTCATCCATTATAGGCTTTGGCACAGTTTGAGTGCACTAAACAGTTGCTCTCTTTGCCTGGCCTTCAGAAATAATAGACCATATGTTGTCTCACCATTTTTTTTATTATAAAGAACATTTTGTACAACAAATGCCTGATCAAGTTCGCATGACCCTTGTTAATATACCCATGAAGGGCTATAGGCCAATTGTCTACACATAGCCAGGCAGAGGTGAATCGTGCCTTTTCCTTTCCCTGTCTCAATAAGCCCTGTCAGCAGAGCCTCTAGCAGAATAACACCTGTGTTGTCTGGTTCAGAGCCACCAGATATGTTTCTTACCACACGCAGCCAGAGAAGCACCGACCACCACGCAGCTTCAACAGTGCCAGTGCATTGGGACATTAGCGGTCTATGAACACCACGGTTTCCAGCTGCCATGGTCATCTTTTTTTCATTATGGGTGCCCTTTCAGGGCTAAGCTTCCTGAGTGACATGTGCACTCAAGTAAGTGCTGCCAGCCTTTCCCATTGATGATAAGTAGAGAGTGAAGGGCCCTACCTGATGGCTACCCATGGCAGCAGGATCCAAACTCGTGGGACACACTGCATGATGCTCTGCTTCTGTGGACCATGCTACACATTGCATTTTACCTTGGCTAAAGTTACACAACCTCTGCTCAGCACAGATTTCCAGTGCACCAAAAGACTGTTAGTTTGTGGATGCAAAGGACTTTGGGTTGTACCCCGTACCTCTCACAAGTTCCTCGTGATGACTCTAGTGCATGCACCAGCACATGTGAATTCACTTGACTGTTGCTGGTGCAAACAGAACACTTTTCAGGCACTTAAGCTAAAATGGGGTGATTATTTAACTGTGCTAAGTGCCATTTTGGGCTGTCTACTATTGACTTTCTCAGGTACTGCATCTCTGCAGAAGGTGCAACACCCCTACTGTCAAGAGTCATCACTATCATGGACTTTCCATAGCCCCACACTACCAAAACACTGCAAGAGTTTATAGAAATGGTGAATTATTGTTCCTTTTCATGAGCTGCTGAGCTTGTGCTCCCCTTGTATAGTGACATATAACACATCAAAGGGAAAAATAATGTTGTGGCTTATTGCCTTTCACAGCTCCACTTCAATGCCATACACACTGGGGTTGACTATGCCGGCACGGCAGCCAGCCAAGCTACAAACTCAAAAGGTCCAGGCTTTCATGACAGCAGTCATGGGCCTGTAGTTGGCTGATGTCAAATTCAGGGATACAGGAGTTTCTCTCCTGTGCGATGTCTCAACTGGTCGGCCTCACCCAATCGTGCCTACGAATTGGAGGCATACTGTTGTTTAACTCCACAGGCTTGTGCATCTGGGTGAGAAGGCTTCACAGAAACTGGTTGCTTCAAAGTTTGTGTGATACGGCCTTGGGAATAAAGTGTAAACTGGAGTGCAGCCAGTTGTGAAAGTTAACCATAGCATTCAGGCATCATCAACACCTTTTTCAAGGTCCTGGAGAGATGGTTTGGCAACAACAATGTGAACCTTGCTGGTAGTTTTTCTTTCTTTCGCTACGCACCCCCGCCCAACCCGCTGCAGTTTCATGCATCTCCTTGCCATGGTGAACTGTACCACCAGGTGGCCAGAGGTTCTCCATCTAACATTAACCATGGCAGCAGATGCAGCTCGGGCATTCATCAACATCTGGATCGCTTAGTTTAGCACTCTTCTGATATTTCTTCTGACTGCTGTCCCCAATTCATGTCAGACCTCTGGGCCACAATGGCCCAGAAGCTTGCTGTTAAATTGCATCAGACTGTGGCATTTCACCCACAGACCAACTGGCTGTGTGAGCAGTTTCACCATTCCTTAACCTGCTGCAGGCTTCCCTGACAGATGAGTGTTAGCATGATCATATCCTGAGGGCTGTGCTGGAGCTCGTGGCTCCAAAACAGGACCCGCAGTCCTCTGCCGCTGAACTGCAGTGTACACTATGCATGCTGCTACGAGTGCTGGGTGATGCTATTCCTGATGCTGTGACTGTCTGGACAGCATTTCAGCAGTGTTCCACCTTCCTCAGTAATCTCAATTCTTTTCCTACATCCCATCGTGGTGTACAGCACTCCTGGATTCCAGCTGACCCATGTTCTATATCATTTGTTGTCCTCCATAATGCACACCCCCTTCAGCTCCTTATGATGGCCGATTCCACACTTCTGAACGGGACAAAAAGATGTTTATTGTATTACAAATTGTAAAGCTGAACGTCTCATCTTGTCCCTCCCACCACAAATCTCTCTCCACCCAGCTCTCCAAAAAATTGATTTACTTTTTCTGTTATCATGCATTGTACTGCTGCAGCTGTTAACAAATCTCTCAACATATGCCAATGATATTAAACCTGCTTCTGATTCCATAGAGATAAGATTACAAAGGTTAGACCACTTAACGTGCTGTCTGAACAAAGACTCCATGATGAAATGATACATGAGATCATGAGAATAGGTTCAAACAGTTCACACATGTACAGACACATGAACTACAAGAGGTGAAGTGTAACATGGATGGCTCTCAACTAAAGCATCCAGAAAATACATCACTAAGTTATACTACTGATACAGCCAGACCTAGCACCACAAGGAAGGATCAGTCAATTCATTCTGAAGAGTATAGGTAAAAGGAAAATAGGAAAACTCTAATGTAGGAATGGTAAATACTACCTGTAGACCAGAGAAACAAACACTTTGAAAATGTTTCTGATTGTTAACACTGAATCAACTTTTTTTGGAACAGATGATGAGAGTTGTTTAAGTTCCCAAGTAATAGAAATGATGTAGGAAATGCCATAAATAAAGAACCCGGAAGCACTTGCAGTAGGTGCAATATGGTTATCTCTGGTCTTTAAATCTATATATTGACTGAGAAAATCAAATTAATACTAACAATTAATTCCTGGAATGTATATGAGATACACTGCTGAATGAATTGGTTATGGAAAAGATGAGGGAACAGATTGTGGATACTATACTGTGCAATGAGAAGAAGTTATTAACTTTTAGAAGATCACAAAGCAAGAGTGACTGTAATGTGGTAACATTTTACAGTAAGTTTAAAAGTTTCCAATCTAAACCAATGAGAACTATTAGGGTATGAGAAATAGTGACTGTAGTAGATCAGGAAGCTACAGAGTGTGTTAGTGGACAGGAATGGTGTATGGAATTTAACACAGACAAATATTTTGGGAAGTCAGGGTTGGACAGATCAAACACTGAACGACAGAGTCCTGGTGAATGTTATTGAACAGAGAGACCCCAGGGGTACAAATACATACTTTACTGAAAGTGATAAAACAGATAGACAAGCAGGTGAAGAAGGCCTATGGAATGCTTCCCTTCAGTGGTCAGGCATTGAGTACAAGGGTTGCAAGCAGTCATTAGTGAAACCATACCTGAACTATTGTCTCAGCAACACATACAAAATGCTGGAGGAACTCAGCAGGCCAGGCAGCATCTATGGAAAAGAATAAACAGTCTATGTTTTGGGTGAGACCCTTCATCAGGTTTGGAGAGGAAGAGGAGGTCAGTAAGAAGATGGGGGGTGGGGGAAGGGGAGGAAGAAATACATGATAGGTGAAACTGGGGGAGGAGTGAAGTAAAGAGCTGGGAAGTCCAATGAAAGAGAGAAAAGGCTGGAGAACGGGGAATCTGATAGGAGACAGAAGGCCATGGAAGAAAGGGAAAGGGGAGGAGCACCAGAGGGAGGTGATAGGCAGGTCAAGAGATGATGTGAGATAGGGAAATAGTGAAGGGAGGGTGACATTACTGTATGTTTGAGAAATCAACGTTCATGCCGTCAGGTTGAATATAAGGTGTTACTCCTCCATCCTGAGGGTGGCCTCATTGCAACAGTAGAGGAGGCCATGGACTGCCATGTCTGAATGCAAAGTAGAATTAAAATGGGTGGGCACTGGGTGATCCTGCTTCTGGTGGATGGAGTTTGGGTGTTCTGTGAAGGGGTCTCTCAATCTTCATTGGGTTTCACTGATTATATAGGAGACCACACCGGCGTACCGGATGCAGTAGATGACCTCAACAGACTTGTAGGTGAAGTGTCTTCTCACCTGGAAGGACTGTTTGAGGCTTTGGTTGTGAGGGAGGAGGTGTAGGTGCAGGTGTAGCCACTAGTTCCATTTGCAAGGGTAAGTATCAGGAGGGAGATCAGTAGGGAGGGACAAATGGACAAGGGAGTCATGTAGGGCGAGATCCCTGTGGAAAGCAGAAAGTAGGGGTGGGGGGGAAAAGATGTATATGGGATCCCGTTGGAGGTGACAGAAGTTTCAGAGAATTGTGTGCTAGATGCAGAGGCTGGTGGGGTGGTGGGAGGATGGGTTGAGGACAGACATGCACAAAGTGGAAGAGATGCAGGTGAGACAGTGTGAGGAAACTCCTTTCTTTGAAGGAGGACATCTGGAATGACATGCCTCATCCTGAGAGCAGAGTGACACCAGTGTAAGCTTGGAACATAGAATGTTTCACATAGCTGACAGAAAGACAGGCACAGCTGGGACCCTTGTGAGTGCCCATGGCTACACCTTTTGTTTGAAGGAAGTGGGAGGAGCTGAAGGAGAAATTACTGAGAGTGGGGACCTGTTCTGCCAGATGGAGGAGAATGGTGATGGAGGGGAACTGGTTGAGTCTGGTGTCCAGAAAGAAATGGAGAGCTTTGTGGTCTTCCTGGTGGGGGGGGGGGGGGGGTGGAGGTGTATAGTGACTGGACATCCATGGTGAAGTTAAGATGCTTGGGTCCAGGGAACTTGAAATCATTGAAAAGATCAATTGCATTTGAAGTGTCAGAGATGTAGGTAGGAAGGGACTGAACCATGGGGGATAAAACAGAGTCTAGATATGCAGATACAAGTTCAGTGGGGCAGGACCAATGGGTCTACCTGGACAGGTAGGTTTGTGGACCTTGAGCAGGAGGTAGAAATGGGAGGTGCGGGGTGAGGAAACAATGAGGTTGGTGGCAGTGGGTGGGAGGTCATCAGAGTTAATAGGGTCAGTGATGATGCGGGAGACAATGATGGGGTTCTGTTCAAGGAGTAGTTAAGAGGTGGTATCTGGCAGTTGTACCTGGCTTCAGCAAGGTAGAAGTCGGTCCACCAGTCTACTACAGCAACCCCCACCCCCCCCCCCCCCCTTATCTGCAGACTCGATGGTGAGGATAGGATTAGTGCAGAGAGAGTGGAGAGCAGTGCATTCAGAAGGAGTGAGGTTGGAATTGGAGAGAGGAGTGGTGAAGTCAGGACAGTTGGTGTCCCGTTGGCAGATGGCAATGGAAAGAGCCAGAGCAGGCAGAAGTCCAGGAAGAGGAGGGTGAAGATGGGAGAAGGAGTCATTGGTGCAGGGTGCATAATCCTTGCCAAAGAAGTAGGCACGGACACAGCGGCAGAAGAAGAGCTCTGCATCATGGCAGGCATGGAACTCACCGAGGTGTGGGTGCAGGGGAACAATGGTGAGGCCCTTACTGAGGATAGAATGTTCTGCCTCGGGGAGGTCAGGGGGGATGGTGGACTCAACACAGTTGAGAGCTGGGGTCAGAGGGGGGAAGGGGGTTGGTAGTGTCAGGTGAGGGCTGGGATGTTCAGGGAATGTGGGGTGAGAGGAAGATGGATCTCCAAGGACCCAAATATTGTCTGCATTTCTGGTTGCCACACTATAGTTTGTGTATGGTTAATATAGAAAGAGTACAGAAAATATTCAAAGGATGCTGCCAGTACTGAAACTCCTGAGTAATGAAGATAGATTGGATAGGCTCAGACTGCTTTTTCTGGAGCAAAGGAGTCTGAGAGGTGACTAGTAAAGGTTTATAAAATCATGAGGGAAGTATAAAACTTGGGAGCATGTTTTAAGGTGAGAGGGGAAAGATTTGAAGAGGAATGAGCTTTTCATACAGTAGTGCACGTATAGAAGAGTTGCCAGAGGATGTGGTTGAGGCAGGTACAATAACAACACTTAAAAGATATTTGATATTAGAAAGGAAAGGTTTAAAGGGACATGGGCCAAATGCAGGCAAATGGGACTAGCTGAGGTAAGCACTTTGGGCAGCATGGACTTATTGGGCTGATGGGTCTGTTTCTGCACTATTACTCCAGGACAAATATATTCAGTCAGCACAGCTGGAAAAGAAGCATCAGAAGTGTCACTTCTCTGCCAAATATGACAGAAGATACATGGATTTTACTTGAATTTGCCTGAGTATTGAATGCAAATGTATCCCTCCCACTGTTGTAAGTATTTTAGGATTCTTAGCAATGTGGGGCAACAGAAGGATCTTGGGGTCCAAGTCCACAGATCCCTCAAATTTGCCACAGGGCATTAATAGGGTGGTTAAGAAGGCATATGCTGTGTTGGCTTTCATTAGTTGGGGGAATGAGTTCAAGAGGCATGAGGTAATGCTGCAGATGCATAATTCTCTGGTTAGACTATACTTGGAGGATTATGTTGAGCTCTGCTTGCCTCATTAGAGGAAGGATGTGGATGATTTAGAAGGGGTGCATCCTGCTTGGGTTAGAGAACGTGTCGTATGAAGAACAGTTGAGTGAACTAGGGCTTTTCTCTTTGGAGTGTAAGAGAATGAGAGGTGACTTGATAGAGATGTATAAGATAAGAAGAGGCTTTTTTTTAAAGTTCCTCTCCCCCCCCCCCCCCCCCCCCCAGGGTAGCAATGGCTAATTCCAGAGTATATCCTTTAAGATGATAGATGGAAAATTTAGGGGAGGTATCAGAGGTAGATTTCTTAGAGAATGATAAGTGCTTGGATGGTAATGGTAGAGGATCATACATTTGGGACATTTAGGAGACTCGTGGACAGATGAAAAATAGAGGGTTATGCCCTATGTGCGAAGAAAGGGTTAAATTGGTTTCGGAGTAGACTTAAAGGTTGGCACAACATTATGGTGCTGTACTTTTGTATGTTTTGTGTTTTATTTCCCAATGTTAATTTGGACTGAAGTGGAACTGAATGTGCGGATGTGAAACCAGTCAAAAGCCAAATTTTGTGCCCCAGAGAAAGTAATCTTTGACAAAGTTTTCCTCCCAACTGAGTTTGAGGAGAAGTGTTAGGTTGTGATAAGCTGAAGTCGTATACTACTGTTCAAAATTTAGATTGGTGGATCAGTCCCAGAGTCGTCCCGTCGAGTCCCATTCTTCTCTGTAGAGACCTGGACTTCACAACAGCAGCAACAGCAATGAAGAAGGCCTTCCTGGAGATTTCCAGATGTTCCTCTGTGCTGTCACGTCCGTTTTTCATTAGATTAGGATTGTGCATGGCACCCCGCTTAACAAATAACAGATATCAACTCCAGAGAGGCTGCTGCAAACTGCGTCGTGCCGCCATCGTGAATTTCTACACAAATACATATGCACAAGTACAATGAAAATCATGCAGTCAATTCAAACTATTTGTGGGATTTTTTCTGGGCCGATTTCACAACAGTCAAGAGAAGCAACTGTATAGGATTATTAGGATACACAGCTACCCCACCCAACCTTCATTAGCAGAACACACGATCCAACAGCACTGAGGGATCACCTTCACTATGAAATTTGTAACTAACCAAGAATGTACTTGCACATTTGAGAAGAGACTCGATGTAATTTGGAGGTCTGTGACTGCAGGACAATAGATCAAAACCTGAGCCTGATTAGGGCTGAATAGCCTCCTTTGTGTTGTAAATCTTTCTATGCTTGAATGATTTTAAGATCCAGTTGTTCCATTCCAGCACAGTCTGCACATGATGTATGGAAGGGAGGGATGACAAGAAATCTTGCAGAAGATATCTCATCATCTGATAACCACCAATGCCATTCTGCTGGGTCCCTCGTGTTTAGTATAATCAGAATGTGCCGGCAGGATTAATTTACCAGACAATGATCAGATCAAGAGAGTTTCAACACATAACTCCATTTTTTTTTTTACATTACATCAAAGCAAAATGGGGGCAATGGCAGAGGGAACAATAGTCATGCTAGAAATAAGTCTAACATCTACAAACACTACTTCTCTGGTGAGAACTATGAAACCAAATACCTCATCAATTACTGCAGTATGAAGCTGTTATCAGAGCATTCCCATGGATAATATAGGTCTGTCAATTACAATTTCATTGCTCATACATTTCTTTGCAGAGGGTATTCAAAGTTCACTGCAAGGAAATTAAAGGAGAATATAGATGGCATTAACCAGCCCAGATTTGTGAATTGTGAAAGGTGAATGAATAATTATTATGTCTACAAATAGATCTGATTTCCATGGGGATGAGACAAACGGGAATGGAATATGGAAAGCTACAGGCTTTTTATTGAAGCAGATTATCAGCTACGCAACATGTCATCAATCTTAAAGAAGCTTATTTCCCTATCATTGAGCTGACAGAGGTATTAAGGACTACATTGCATTCTCTTGTTAGAAATGCCACTTATCTAAATTGAACACTCCCTGAAGGTTCAAGCAAGTTTGGGGCGAACCAAATTAGTAGAATGTGTTCAACATTTAACCATTTCACAAAGTTAAACAAAAGGTTTAAAGGGAAGTCCCAGCGATGTGTCACCAAGCTCAGGATTCCCATATGGGCCCATACAACTGTGGAAGACTTGTGTGAGTTTTATGCTACCAGGTGTTATCATTTTGGAGAAACTATCCTGAGTCCAGCACATTACTGCAACGATAAATAAGGTATGCAACATCTCTACTTTCTTGGACTCCACTTCATTAGGACTTGAGAAAATCTTGTAAGTCGGCAAAGACTCTTGCAAATGTCTTGTGATGCATAGTGGAGAGCATTCTGACAACTTGCATCTCGTATTGATATGAAGGTTCAAATGCACAGGATTACAAGAGGCTGCGGAGGGTTGTTGACACAGCCAGCTCTATCATGGGCAAAACCCTCCCCAGCATTGACGAAATCTTCAAGAGGCTGTGCCTTGAAGATGGCATCCATCTTTAAGGACACTTACCATTCAGGACCTACCCTCATCACATTACTTCCACCGAGGAGGAGGTATAGCAGCCTAAAGAACTACACTTAACTACTTGGGAACAGCTTCTTTCCCTTTGCCATCAGACTTCTGAACAGCCCATGAACATGACTTTGTTTGGACTATTTATTTGGTTTGTAATTTATAGTGACTTCATGTCTTTGCATTATACTGCTAGCACGAAACAACAAATTTCATGTCATGTAACATACTGATGATAAACCTGATTCTGAGATTTGGCATATCGTCAAAAACTCCAACTTTCTTCTGCAGATGTACAGTGGAAAGTACGGTACATTGACAGCTTACATAACCGAGAGATTCTGCAGATGCTGGAAATCCAGAGCACCCACACACAGAATGCTGGAGGAACTCAGCAGATCAGGCTGTGTCTATGGAGGGAATAAACAGTTGATATTTCAGGCTCAAACCCTTCTTTGAAACTCCAGGCGCTGAGCCTGAAACATCAAGGAATCCATGTGATAACCTGCACTTTAGATGCTGCACTGAAACAGCTGGTACATTCTTTAGAAGGGAGAACAGCTGCAACAGACCAAAGTAATTTGCTGGTAATTTACAATTTTGAGTTACATTAATCTTTAATCACTTTTCAGTGTTTATTTAAAGTTTGAATTTAAAACCAACCATTTGCTGGATTAGTCATTGACAGCAGAAGGGTGGTCATTGTAAGTCCATATACTCTCAACTTTTATGACTTGCTCTGCAATAAAGTAATGTTTTGCCCTGATGAAGGGTCTCGGTCCAATCTGTAAACTCTTTATTCAAGTTCAAGTTGGATTTCATTTCAACAGTATGCATGTATACTACAAAACAGAACAATGTTCCTCCAGACCAAAGTCCACAACACCGTACATATAACTCACACACAACCCATTGTCCTAGATCTTTCCATAGATGCTGTCTGACTTGCAGAGTTCTTCCAGCATTTTGTATATTACTCTGCAAAAAAGGAATAATGACGTTGAGAGATGGTATTACCTCAATACAGGAATAATGAATTAGGAGTCACATTGTAATCAAAATATGTGAATTACTGGGGTTTTCCTGTGGTCCTTTGCAGTGAATTATTGGTTTGGAACAGTGTGTAGACCCTCCACAAGGTCAAGAAGTGTAAGCAAAACATAGACTGGCATTTCAAGGAGGAAATTTTGTGTTTTCCCTTGTATTCACTTTTAATAGAGACACTGCAGCAGAACATCAGATGTACTATGATCTTATAAAGCAGTTTCTTTCAGGTATCCTGGAAAATATTCTCTCCCCATGACCACCAAAGAAGGAATAATCTGATAAGTCACTCAAATGATGTCTATGGGCTTTTGCTCAACACAACTAGGATTGCTAATGTTGTTAATATGACCACAAACTACATTTTAGAAGAACTTTGCAGGTGTAAAGATGTTGGGACAGCCCAAGGATGTGGTAAGGCCACTTGTTCAGATACTAAGTTTCACAAGAGAATATAATAATCCACAGCTTTTAGGATTTCATTAGCTATTCAGTCTGCACAAAATGTTAAAAGTTAATGAAGCAAAGAATTAGATAAAATTATTTTTAAGAAAATAGAGTTAATGTGCCATTATATTCCTTGATGATTTGGTTTCAGTGCAGTTTGTGCCATCTGTATGCTAATAAGCTACGTTATGCAATGCAATTTAAAATGAAGACTTTGTGAATATTCATAAAATAAATGGTCAATAGAATGTGATGTTATATCAGCCATGAAAATTCAATACAGTTCTGCTGACCTTTGGCATCATGCATACAACCACCTCTTTTGGTTGCCAAAGCTGGAGTTAATCATCAGATTTGCTGAGTTAAATTGCTAAAGGATCACCAGAGAATGCGGCTTGGTAGCAAAGTCAGTTATTGGAACTTGGAGGGCTGGAGGGACAAGCTCAAATCCCACCTTCGCTCCAGATATATAAATTCAAATACTTCACTAAACTTAGTTTAATAAAATAATGCTAGCAGTAAAAAAGTGACCATAAAATTTTTTTAAAACCTAAATTGTACAGTAAAGGAAACTTGTGTCCTTATCCCATGCAGACTATAGATTCATCTATGTTTTTAATTCTTAACTACTTCCTAGGTTCAGAACAATAGGAGATGAACAATCATTGCCAGCAATGCACATACTTTGTGAATGAATGAAATATTCTAATATTTTCTAGTCCACTTGATCATCAATATGAAATGGCCTTCAATCTGATAGAAAAGCCTCCTGCTTTTGTGCTCCGTATTACAGTCTTGAAGCACCTTAACCCAAAGTGTCAACTGTCTACCTTTATACATAGATGCTGCCTGGCCTGAGTTCCTCCAGCATTTTGTGTATTATTACATAATACAGTCAGGGAGTTTGTACTTACCTTTCCAATTTATCAAATGCATCATCCTTGGTGGATCAGACCAGTTTCTGCAAATCCTTTCTCTCTTCCTTTAGGGACAGATATTCTGTGAACCAACAGGTCCAAAGTCTCACATTGATATTGTACCTCTTCATGATGCACACATAGGGAGTCTGGTACAAACTGGCCGTGCCTTTCTTCTCCTTCATTGTGTGCAGTGTCCTTAAAAAGGAATGTCTTCAATTTGCACCAATATCAAATTGAGAAAGGTTTACTGTGGTCACAACTGCTGTGGATAGTGTGTTCTACATTTCATCCAAACAACTATAACATTGTCCATTTTACATATTTTTTTCTTAGTAAAATAACTGAAATTTTGTCATTTTTGCTAATCATTAAAATACATGACAATAGTTATTACTGCCTAAAAGTGCATGAACTGTATGATTCATGACAGTGCTTCCCTTGCCTTCTGCGCTGAATTCACAATCTGACAAAGTTTCCACTCTGCACTGATAACAAAGCATTCCTTTTAAAACAATTTCCAAGCATTAGCAGAATCCACTACCCATGTATATCTTTTACAAGATGCTTGTTACAAGTGATAACTCAACTACACTCACAATAATTAGTCCCTTCTTGAACACATGCACAGCTGTTGGCTGCTAACATTAATTAAACTGCAGTTCATTATAAATGTTAAACTAGATCTCAGTTTGAGATCCTCTCACTCATAATTTTCCAAATGATTCACCAATAACCAAATTTTCACTTTCATATTCCCTTTGAAGACCAAGCTTCAATTCTTTAGCTGTGTATACTGCCTTCTTGATATCCACTTATGAGAATTTAGGAAATGAACTTCCTATTGTGGAAGACAAAAGATGGAAAGATATCATATTATTATCCACATATGTATGCCTAACATAGACAATTACTATGCTTCAAAAATTATCAAATAGTAGTGTTGTATCTATAAGCTGCTTTTTGAAAAACATCACATTTGAACTATGAAGTCTGTTGAACAAGCCACATATAGTTTTACCCTGGTTCACTCAGCAGGATTTCTATCTATAATTAAATTCTACATGGAGGTTGGTGACCAGTGGTGTTCCACAGGGATCTGTTCTGGGACCCCTCCTCTTTGTGGATTTTTATAAATGACCTGGATGAAGAAGTAGAAGGATGGGTTAGTAAGTTTGCTGATGATACAAAGGTTGGGGGTGTAGTGGATAGTCTGGAGGATTGTCAGAGGTTACAGGGGAACATCAATACAATGCAGAACTGGGCTGTGAAGTGGCAGATGGACTTCAACCCAGGTAAGTGTGAAGAGGTTCATTTTGGTAGGTCAAATATGATGGCAGAATATAACATAAATAGGAAGTCTCTTGGCAGTTTGGAAGATTTGAGAGATCTTGGGGTCTGTGTCGATAGAATACTCAAAGCTACTGCACAGGTTGACAGTGTTGTTAAGAAGGTATATGGTGTGTTGGTATTCATCAACCATGGGATTGAGTTCAAGACCCATGAGGTAATGTTACAGCTAAAGGAGACCTTGGTCAGACCCCACTTGGAGTACTATGTTCAGTTCTGGTTGCCTCACTGCAGGAAGGATGTGGATACTATAGAGAGAGTGCAGAGAAGATTTACAAGGATGTTGCCTGGATTGAAGGGCATACCTTATGAGAATAGGTTGAGTGTTTGGCCTTTTCTCCTTGGAGCAATGGAGGATGAGAGGTCACCTGATAGGGGTGTATAAGATGATAGGGGGTATTGATTGAGTGGATAGCTTGATGCTTTTTTCCCAGGGCTGAAATGGCTAACATGAGGGAGCATAGTTTTAAGGTGCTTGGAAATGGGTACCAAGGAGATATCAGGGGTACATTTTTCACACTGTGTTGTGGTTGTGTGGAATACACAGTTGGTGATGGAAGTGGTACAATAGGTCTTTTAAGAACCTTTTGGATATCTACATGGAAATTAGGAAAATAGAGAGCTATGCACTAGGGAAATTCTAGGCAGTCTCTAGAGAAGTATAAATGGTCGGCATAACATTGTGGGCCGCAGCGGCTGCAATATGCTGTAAATCCCTATGTTCTATGTATGTACTATGAATATCGTCTAACATTTTTTGCCTTTCCTGATTTTCTTCCATTTTTGATCTCCTTCAGCAATAAATTGAGAAATCAGGATACAATAGAGAATTGATGGTATGTAAATCTATAAAGTTAATCAAAACATTCTTAACAGCACAAAGAACAACCAAGTATTGTGGCATATTAATTTCCCCCAATCTTGTGCCAATTCTTCATCCCTTTAAAGAAGCTGCAGAATAATTATAGGAAATTCTTTCTTCCATTCCATAATGAACTGCGAAGGACTGAAAGACCCATTTTTAAATGGTTTGAATTTGCAAGTCACACGTTTGTGTGTCTTGATTTGGCACTTGGAATAACACAATACAATGAAGAGGGTAAACACTTAGACAATAGTTTAAACTAAGGGTCAAACACTCAAAGTATCCCAAAATTTGCATAGTAGTACCTGTAATAGTTGTGGAGCCTTGTGGCACGGAGAATCTTCCCCACATCTCCACTATTCAAGTATATACAGTAACTAGATGCAAAATCAGCAGAATTCTGGCAGACCACTCGATCTCCTTGACACTGATGAAAATGAGGAGAATGGTTCAGTAGGTTATTGATGGGCAGACTGAGTACTACACTGTCAGTAGCCAAAATAAATAATGTATGATTCAAGTCCTGAAATGAATGTGAAAGCTGATGTCTACTATAATAGTTAATTTGGAAAGGATATTTCAGAAAATGCACTTCTTGTTTTGCTTAAGCTTAGTATTATATTTCATTCTGTTAATTAATGTAATGCATCAACACAAGAATGCAAATCATTTATAAATTAGGAATGCCATCATTGTCAATATTATTTTATCCATCCAGAGGAACTCTGATATCTCCTGATGGCAGTAAGTCATTCCTATTTATAGTTTTTTTAAAAAAATTTATTCATTTATTTAGAGATACACCATGTTAACAGGCCCTTCTGCCCATATGAGCTTGCACCACTTAATTATACCAATGCAACCAATTAACCTACTAAAGTATATCTTTGGAATGTGGATGGAAACCAGAGCAAATTCACATGGGCACAGAGACTGTACAAACTCCTTACAGCCAGTAGTGCAATTGAACTGAGGTGGCTGTATACTGTCATTCTAACCACTATGCTACCACGCCACGTACTCTTCCGGAACACAATATCTGAAATATAAACTCCAAACTACATTTTCAACTTGTGCCATATGCTTATAGGTGACATTGCAGAATGACCATTGTCTGATTTTCATTTCAGAACTGGTATCCTCAGAGAAAGATAGACCTGTTGCTTCCATGGTCATTTATAATACATGGAACATAGAATAAGACAACATAGGAGCAAACCCTTCATCCCATGATGTTGTGTCTCTTCTGCCTCCACGTGATCCATATTCCTCCATTCTCTATATATTACTGTGTCAATTTAACAGCATCTTAAACACTTCTATACTAAGCAGTGCATTCCAGACACCCACCATTCCATGTATAAAAATCTTGCCCCGCATATCTCCTTTGAACTTTCTTCCTAAAATGTTGTGGTCCAAACTTCCAGACACAAGTTTGATCAGCACCATTCTTCTTCAAAGAATTGTCATAGATATCAATTAGGGAATAAACTCAGATCCCAATTTAAAATGTTTTGAAACTGCCTTCATCAGTCTGGACATCATACATAGATATGGATATCCCCTTTATAGGAAATATAAAATGATGGGATAAGACATATGAGGCCTCCAAGGCAACCCAAAAAGAACTCATACATTCTTTCATCTTATTAATTCCACTATGGTTCTGAGGAATATAACTCTTCAACACTGAGGGATGCCTAGAAACAACATTATAGCAAGTTACAACAAAGTAAGTAGTTTCAGGATATATTGACAGATTTTTGATTGACGGTGAGATATTTTCACCAGCCACAGAATAAAGACGATCATAAAATTGACAAGAGATTAAATAAAATGTCTTTATATTGAGTTTGATCATAAAGTAGACTTTCTAAATGCCATTGCAGGTTTAACCATAACTACCTATATAGGCTTTCTAATCACCTATCGATGTATGCAGTGTGGAGTGGGTTGTCTTTAATTGCTCCAAATGAAAGTAGT
The DNA here is from genome assembly GCF_048418815.1 of Hemitrygon akajei. Classification (NCBI taxonomy): domain Eukaryota; kingdom Metazoa; phylum Chordata; class Chondrichthyes; order Myliobatiformes; family Dasyatidae; genus Hemitrygon; species Hemitrygon akajei. The sequence continues at coordinate 51,853,280 of NC_133129.1, forward strand.
GTGCATCCTTCCTGATCAACCTTGTGCTGATTCATCTCCCACTTTGACATTATTGAAGAATTCTGGCTCTGAAATCTGAAGGAACGGCAGTGTGTGTGCATAATAATAACATGCACCTTGAACTCTCATGCGTTACTACTCTTATCCTGGTGGAGTTCATGAACCTTGGACAGGAGCTGTTACAGAAGTCAGCTGCAACTTGCTCATTAGCTACAATATGCAGGGAAAAGTTCAGCCTCGGCACAATGAGAGCTCCCTGCAGCATATCCTACATCACTACAATGATTGCACATCAAAGGTACCTTTGCAGTAAGGTGCCATACAAATGCATTCCTTTCTTTATTGATGTCTAGGAATCAAACCGTATGCATGGCACTAACTAGCTCCAGAGTTCGTCTATTAGCACAATTACTCCACTGTAGGTAACGGCTTAGGGAAAGCAGGTGTCTGACATTGTAAAGTGATGGAGCAGTATTTGAATTACAAAGAGAAATCCACTGGACAAGACCTGATGCAAGGTTCCTCCAATGGCCCCCAGTGAAGAAGTTAAATAATTAAACAAATCACTGAGCTTCAACTACAAGAGACTGCAGATGCTGGAAATCTATAACAACACTCACAAAGTGCTGGGGGAAACTCTGTGGATCTGGCAGGATTTATTCTTTTTATTTAGAACTTCAGCATGGAATAGGCCCTTCTGGCCCTTGAAGCCATATCACCCAGCAACCCCTGACAACCCCAATTAAACTCTATAATGACCAATTAACTTGCACAGTATGTCTTTACCATGCCCAGGCCTGCGCCCTGGAAACTCCAGGCGCAGATCCATGGTCTCTTGAGACTGACGGATGCCACCAATTAAACAATGTCTTTACCTGTGGGAAGAAACCAAAGGACACAGTAAAAACCCATGGGGAGGATGTACAGAGACTCCTTACAGAGGATACCGGGATTAAACTCCAAACTCCGAGCTGTAATATCTTCATGCTAGCTACTATGCTACCGTGGCACCCTACAGATGGAAATGCTTTGGGCTGAGACACTTCATCGGGACAAGTTCATAGATGCTGCCTGAGCAGTTGAGCTCCTCTAGCACGTTGCATGTGTTAACCATAGGATCATAAAGCACAGAAACAGGAGCTTTGGTCCATCATAACCTTGCCATTAAGTACTCATCTATACTAATCATATTTACCAGCTTCTCCTGAATATGTTCATCAGCCCCAGAGACAGACCAAGTATATTTGAGAAATGGAATCTGATTAGAAAGAGCCAATGTGATGTGTTAATATGCCAATTGTGGTAAACTATGTATACCTGTCTGGACACGCCCCTCTGCTGACTGCTCCTGTGGCTCCTCCCACAGACCCCTGGATAAAGGCGATTGGGGCACTGCTCCTACCACAGTCTTCGACATGGTCGTGCTCTCTTTTCACTGTTAATAAAAGCCTATCGTTCACTTCTAGTCTCCTAGATTTATTGATGGTGCATCACCAATTTTTCATTATGTTTAAGAAAAACTGCAGAATCCATATATTGAAATAAATTATTTCTTCCATCTCTTGATGAACTGAAAAATAAACAAAAGACCAGTTTTTAAATTTGATTCGGTAAAATGAGAGTGACTGAAGTAAACATTGGGACCTTTGAAGAGCCTGAATAAACACAAGTGGAAAATAGAGGAACGGTGGAGATTCTGAATAATTAGTTCAGATCACTTTTCATAACAGAAGACCACTAAAAGCACACTAAGAATAACAGTTAAACGGGGACTATTGAGACTTAAAACAATCTCTATTCTGAAAGAAGTAATGACATGAAATGATGGGATTAAAATCCAGCAAATCCCCTGGACCTGATGACCTGATTCCTGGTGTTTCAAATGAAGTGGCTACAGACTTCAGTGGAAGCATTGATTGTAACCCATCAGGTTTTTCTGGATTCTGGAGAAATCACAAAGGATTACAGAATTGAAGAAAGGGCAACTAGTATGGAAGAAAGGGATGAAAACAGTGACTAGTTAGCCAAATATCTGTCATTATGAAAGTGTGGAATACATTGTTGAGGAGGCAACAGCAGGACCTCGAGAAATCATAAGACAAGCTGAGTCAATGTGGAATTATGAAGGAGAAATCGCATTTGACAAATTTACCAGAGTTCTCTGAGGTTATACCAGGCATTGTAGATAAAGGGAGAGAGAAAGAACTGCATATCAAAGAAGAAAGAGTACAGAAAAATTATCAGGATATTGCCTGGATTTGGGAGCCTGAGTTACAAGAAAAGCGTGTATAAGGAAGGACCTTACTACCTGAAGCATAGAAGATTGAGGGAAGACCTGATAGAGGTATATAATCATGCAGGACATAGGAAAGATGAAAGTACATAATTTTCCCCCAAGCAGGGGGATGTTATAATCAAGAGGTCTCGTTTTAAGATCAGAGGCAAGTGATTTTAAAGGGACATCATGGGCAACTGTGGTATGTTTTAGAAACAAGCTGCCAGAAATAGTGGTTAAGGCAAGCACATTAGCAACATTTAAAAACCAACTAGATAAGTATATGGCTAGGAGCAGATAAGAGAGCTGTGGTCCAAGTGCAGGCAGATGGGATTAGTTAACTGGGCTACACTACTGGCATGGACAAGTGGGGCTGAAGAACACGTTTCCATGCTGTGACTCTATGGGATACTCAACTCTGGAGCAAAGAACAAAACGTTGGAAGAACCCAGCAGGACAAGCAGTATCAGTGGATGGTCAATGTTTTAGGTTAAGACCCTGCATAAGAACTGGAAGCTTAGAAGGAAGATTGCCAATATATAGAAGACCGAGAGAGGAGTGAGGCAGATCACCTCTCATTGGTCCTCCTGCTTACTTCTCAACCATTAAATCCCATGAGTTAAAGAGATAAACTATTACCTCCACCATTTACCCACATGCCAGATGTTTTAGTTCTGTTGTTACAGCAGGAAACATCTTAATTAATTAAAAAGTCATCCTGCCTCTACAAATTTCAGGATTTTTTGTACTTTCAATTTTGCATAAAGTGTATAATGAGCTTTGCAGACAGTGCACCATAAAATCATGTTAAAATGAATTATTTTACAACTTGAGACAAATAAATCTCATCATATTTTCAGTTCAAATACCAGTACAGTATTTGACAGACCCCCACACCATTATACCAGAAATAATAGACTCTAATTAAAGAAATAATTGTTGACCTCAATTGCGTTTATTATTTCTTTTAGGTTTTAAAACTATCATTGACATATTGACATTTAGGTATTAGTCTTGGATATCTGATGCTATCCAAATTCTTTGATCTTGCTACTACCTTGAAGCACAATTCAAGGAACTTATAATTCTCTGAGAGTGCCAGTTCTGTACCTTCTTTTGATTCATAACAGACAAGTTATAAATATTTTATATGCATGCATAAACCATGAGAAATTTACTTCATTTTAAAGGGCTTGTTAAGTGAAAGCCAAGGTGATTTCAGCAAATCTGAAAAAAAATGAGTCAGGCACTGCAATCTGTTTTACATTGCCCAGTCCTTGTCATAGAGCAATAATGTCCTGTGTGCTCCACGGCGTCTCTGAAATGACAGCATCAGTCATTCCTGACACTGATCTGTCTTTTGTCAAAATCTCTTCCATACCTCCAAAACACACTAACTGACCATTCATCTCATCACTATTTATCAAACACCAGGAGCATAAAATATTCGCTCCATCAGCTTACTATATATGTATTAAATATTCTTTAAATGTAATTGGAAAAGCAACGCACAATCACATCCTGATTAAGTGCAGCTACAAGTATCTTATTTTTATTAATTAATGCAAATATTGAGAGGTCAGTGTAAATTTCCCGTATATTTTGCAAGAAGACTGTGTCCTTGGTGCACGATTCACTATTCGTTAATGTTATTTGTCAGGCACTAGAGTTGAGAATTAAAGGAGCGGGTCACCACGTCCTTTCCATCCACGCTGAGGATATATATATTTTTTGTGAGACAAGCTAGTTTACTTGACCTTTCTTGAGAACCGAATCTGATTGTGGTGTGAAGGTGTTGTCACTCCTAAGTCCCAAGACACAAGCACAATTCACACAAGCCAGAGAGATAGAACCATATTAAATATGATCTACAGCAATTGTTCAGAAAAAACTAATCCACAAAAATACCCTTAAAAGCCCAACAGATAAAGCTGTTACAGACCTGAACACATTTCTAAAGCAGCATCCATGTAAATCAGAGGTTGGGACCAAAGATCCAGAGCCTAAATGTAAATTGCACTCTTGATTAAAATCTACCTCAAATTAATTAAATTAACTCCTGGAAAAATAAAACAAAGAATGAATGACAGTTAAATGTTAGAACCCCAAAGTCTCCCCCAGCTCACCCCCTCCCAGCAACAAGCAACGATCCCCCTCCCCCCAGTGGCAAAAAAAAAATCATCGGCACCCGCCACCGAGCACTCAAGCGTGAGCAAAGCAACAGCAAAGACGCAGACTTGCAGTTACCCCAAAGACTACTTGTTCCCCCGGTATTCAACATACCACAGGCTCTCTCTCCCTCATAAGGAAGAAAGAGCTTAGGAGGATTAATGGTTCCTAATGGCAACTCCTTTGCTTGCACCTTTGGAAACAGCTCTATTTCCATCTCTAATACCTCTATATACTACCCAGAGATTTATTTTCTTGTAGGCATTTGCAGAAGAACAAATAAGTACAATAGAAAACTTATGTATGTTTTTGCTTGTTACTATCACTTTTGATGCCAATAAGATATGAAGAAAACAATAAGACGGTAGAAAAATTCGTTGCTCTGGTTAGTGAATTGATTTAACTAAGGGGATACCTCCAATACTCACCTATGCTGAGTTTTTGAAGGGTCTGTGGTAACTTAGAACTGGGCAAAGAGCAGAAGGCTTTGAACAAGGCAATTGAAAAGAAGATAACAATCCACCTAAATGAATTTGGCCAGAGATATACAAAATCCTGAACAGTTAATGCACAACTCAGAATGCAATGGGTGTTATTTTTGCTAATGTGCTAGAGGAAATGGAATTTGCATTTCACCTGCACCTTTAGACATAACCAAAAGTAACAAAAGTTTGAAACACAAAATCAAAGTATAGTGAGTTCATTATTGATTACACAGGGACATGGAAAAACCTTTCATGAAATTGCAATATTGATCAAATTCTTAACAGAGCCCGAAGTGATAAGTGGGTTTATAGACCGACTGCTGAAAGGACTCAATAAATAAATTACTCAGCATTCACAAGCTTACTGTTGAGAAAACTGGTCAGATGGACATAATGATGTTATCTGTAAGAAAGCTTTGTTGATTTTGCTGTGATAGAAAAGACTACAATGCCTATCCAGAGCTAGAGAAATAAAGTGGAGCTAGATTATTGGCCTCTCAGAAATACAAAGCAATCACTTAGCACAACAATTATGGAAGCCCAATATGCATATCCTGTTACTGTAATTTACAGGTTATAGACTAACGTGAAGGTTAGGTCAGACTACCAGTTAGTACACTGTAACTTGAGAATACAGAAGAAACCAGTGTTAACAGTTTGCATATGGTGAGCAGGCAACATGGAAACTGGTAAGTGACGATTTTAAGCCACATGTCTCAATCAATAACAAGCACACTGAGATGACAATTAACAAGAAACTATAGATATTGAAAAACTGAACAAAAGAGAGAAAATGCTGGAAACACTCAGCAGATCAGGAGGCATCTGAGGAAAGAGAAATAGATGAAAGATATTCAGGCTGGGAGCTTTCATTACAGTGAGACAAAGACTGACCTTTCCATAGTGCACTGTGGGATTTATTTATCGAAATTTAACAGTATACTTTGAAGGAAAAGCACCGTCCAATTAAAGATAGGTTTGAGAGATATTAGGATCAGGTTTAATATACTGTAACCAGTATATGTCATGACATATATTCTTTTTGTGGTAGCTGTACAATGGAATACATAAGGATAAAAACTGCATTACAGTAAATATATATATGTAAAAGTTTAATTAAATAAGTACTACATAAAAGTAGCAAGGTTATGTTCATGGATTCAATGTCTATTCAGAAATCGGATGGCGGGGGAAAGAATCTGTTCCTGAATCATTGAATGTGTGCCTTTAGGCTCCTGTACTGCCTTCCTGATGGTAGCAATGAGAAGAAGGTATGTCCTGGGTGATGGGGTCCTTAATAATGGATGCCATTTTTTTGGAGTCGCTCCTTGAAGATGTCCTGGGTGCTACGGAGGCTAATGCCCATAAAGGAACTGACTGAGTTCACAACTTCCTGCAGCAATTTTCAATCCTGCTCAGTAAGCCTCTCCCCCCCCCCCCCCAATACCAGATGGTGATGCAGCCAGTTAGAAGGCTCTCCTCGGTACATCTGTGGAAATCTGCAATTCTGCAAATATTAGGGTAAGTAAAATATTTGGTGGAATGTAATGACCATTGTATGCTGCTGTGACTGCAGGAGCAAAACTTTGCTATCGACAGACTTGATGAGGAATGACTGATTGCAGCAGCTGAAGTTAAACTGGGGTAATGCGCTCAGTGTGGAGATAGCAATGCTATGCCTGGATCCAATAAAAAAAGGTAAGAAAACATAACTAATGATTCCTGTGGTGGTACTATATAGGACATTGTCATTTAAAGTAAAATTGGATAGATATATGGACAGGAAAGGAATGGAGGGTTATGGGCTGAGTGCGGGCCAGTGGGACTAGGTGAGTGTAAGCGTCGGCACGGACTAGAAGGGCCGAGATGGCCTGTTTCCGTGCTGTAATTGTTATATGGTTATATAGAACCGTAAAGCACAGGCACCAGTCCTCTGGTCCACAATCCCTGTACCAAACATGATGCTAATTTAAAAATGATCCCTCCTGTCTGCACCTGATCCGGATTCCTCCCTCAACTGAATATCCATGCGCCTGTCTAAATGTGTCTTCAATGCCAGTGTCCCGTTGGCTTCCACCAGTACCTCTGGAAGCTCATTCTAGCACCTATCACTCTCTGTACAAATAACATCCCCCTTAAATGGTCCCCTTTCACTTTAGATGCATGTCCTTTAATATTTGATCTTTCTAACCTGAGAATAAATTTTGACCGTCTACTCTATCTATGCCATATATATCAAACTCAAGGCCCGCGGGCCAAATCCGGCCCGCGGTGGAATTATCTTTGGCCCGCGAGATAATATCTAATTACTATTAAAGCTGGCCCCAGTAATCGAAGCGCCTATGGCGTATGATATGGCTAATGCTGAGTTTATTCAGGTACCAGGTTTTCAGGGTTTTTAGTGTTTATTCGGCAGTCTTGCTCGGCAGTCTTCTTCATAAGAAACGGAATTTGTAAAGTGAAACACTTTGTAGTTATAGCAGAGACTGAGACACATGAGAGCAGGCTGAAAAAATGGAGGCAACGAAAGCTGCGTTCGCACGCGTCCGACTGATCCGGCCCGCATGAAGCTGCATTTTGCTCAATCCGGCCCGTGACCTAAAATGAGTTTGACACCCCTGATCTATGCCTTTCATAATTTTATAAACTTCTCTAATGTTTAGAAGTGCTTAAAGACGTGAAGATGCAGATGCATAGAATATAGAACATAGAAATCTACAACATATTACAGGCCTTTTGGCTCACAATGTCGTGGCGACCATCTAACCTACTCTAGAAACTGCCTAAGATTTCCCTAGTACATAGCCCTCTATTTTTCTCAGCTCCAAATACCTATCTAAGAGGCTCTTAAAAAACCCTATTGTATCCACTTCCACCACCGCCACCAGCACCGCTCTCTGTCTGAAAAACTTACCCCTAACATCCCGTCAGTAGCTATTTCCAAGCACCTTAAAACTATGCCCCCTCATGTCAGCCATTTCAGCCCTGGGAAAAAGCCTCTGGCTATCCACACATCAATGCCACTCATCAACTAATACACCTCTTTCAGGTCACCTCTCATCCTCCTTCAGTCCAATGAAAAAAAAGGCAAGTTCACTGAACATATTCTCATAAATTACACCCTCCAATCCAGGCAACATCATTGTAAATCTCCTCTGCACTCTCTCTATAGTATCCTCATCCTTCCTGTACTGAGGTGACCAGACCTGAACACAGTACTCCAAGTGGGGTCTGACCAAGGTCTTATGTAACTGTAACATTACTACAGTGTATGAAACAAGTTCAAGTTTAAGTCCATATTCAAACTTAATTGTCATTCATCTATATATAAGTACAGCCAAACAAAACAATGTTACTCCAGGGCCAAGGTGCAAAACACAGTACCAACAGTCAAACACAATACAAGGCACATATAGCACATATGATAGCAGTGAAGCATACTGTACAATCACAAAAAAATAGCCCAAGTCCCTGAGTGCCATGACCTGTAGATTTATGGCACATGTGGTGTTTTCTGAAACTACATTTCACCCAGAACGAACCTGCAGATGTCCTCATCACATACTAGTGCAGCAGCAGGCAAATGCAATCCAGCTTATCTTCCACCGAGGTACTGCTGGAGGGCAGTGCAAATGGGAGGAGGCAGCCCTCAATGTAGTATGGACGCCACACTGCTTCCTTCTAGCATCTGCTCATCTGGGCGGCTGCAACAAGTGAGCCCGCAGCATGTGGACATCGTCCACACAACGACTGAGGCCACGCAGCTCCTCCGCCGTCAGTCTCACCAACGGACCAGTGAACCAGACTTGCAATAAACATTCTGCATTACCAACGTCCAACAGGGTCTTGTGATCACAAAAATATGTCCAATCACTTGCACGGTTTGTTGACCACGCAATATCTCGGATGATCTCTTCCTTGTGTGGCTGCAGCAGGAAGCAACACAGCACGCAACAAGTCCAAACCAAGTGTGAAATACTTATGAGCTATGACCAGGTCCCCATATATTAAAAGCTCAGGCCAAACAATGGAACTGTACAAATAGGACAGGAAATGGTGAACCACAGTTATCAATTAAGCCTAGCTTCAGGTTATAACTAAGGGGATGTAAAGGATGATAATCAGAGAAACAAAGTTCTTTTTCACATTCTACGTTCTGGTAAAAAGTGAACAAACTTCTGCAGAAACAGAAAAAAAAACTTGATAATAGATTCAGTGTCAGAGGTTCCATCTGCTACTTCTTGGAAGGCTATTCACTTTGTCTCCATGCATGACTGGCAATTGTGGGCCCAAATCGGCAGTGCCAACAAAGTTACCATCACCATTGTTGGCAAGAGGTAAACTTTTAGCTCAGTATGACCAAAGATGGAATAAAAGACCCCAAAATAGAATGTTCGTTTAGACTGTGTAAGATTGAATGCTGGATGTGAGAGTACCATTTGTACCTTGCCCAAGTGAATGACAACTTTAATGTGACAACTATAGAACTTACAAAGCAACTACAGAAAGATCCACGCTATGAGTTATGTCTGGAGATTAGTGTAAGTTGGAAAATGGACAGGCAAATTGCTCAGAATGTTACATTTCTGCTAGAGTGAGTTATCAGTGATTGACCATCCTTTCAGTATGGCATATGTGTGAGAATAGCTGCTCCTTTCATACCAAAGATAGGAACAGTTATGTCTGAAATGGATTGTTTTGGGAGAAATTATATCAACTGTTCACGGTTTTGTCTGCTGGTCAGACTTAGATTGAGATTAGTGGAGATGATTAATCATTATTTTATCACAACAGTAAGATAAATATGACCAAAGAATTTTATTCCCCTCTGTGTCCCAGATTCTACCATTCACCTTACACACTTGGGTAATTTTACAATGGATAAGTAACCTACCAGCCAGAATGTCTTCAGGATATGGCAGGAAAGCAGATCACCTGATTTACATGTTTTCCTTGGTTACAGGAGAAAACATGCAAACTCCACACAGACAGTACCCTAGGTCAGGATTAAACTAGAGTATCTGGTGATGTGGGGGAATGGTTGAACTTACCACACCACTGTAAGCACCCATGTCATAACTCTCTTTGTTTATGAGAAATGGATTGGAAGAAGAATCCGATTCAGAATCAGGGTTATTATCACTGACACGTCATGAAATTTGTTGTGTCGTGACACAACATAACTTAAAATATATTTTAAGTTACAATGAGAAATAAAGTAAATAAACAGCGCAAAGGAGGAACAGTGAGGTTATGTTCTTGGCTTCATGGACCGTTCAGAAGTCTGATGGTAGAGGGGAAGAAGCTGTTCTTAAAGCATTAAGTGTGTCTCTTCAAGCTCCTGTTCCTCCTCTCTCATGGTAGTAACGAGAACAGGACATGTCCCAGCAGGTGAGTATCTTCAATAATGAATGTCACTTTTATGAGACACCACCTTTTGAAGATGTCCTCAATGGTGGGAGGCTTGTGCCCACAATGGAGCTGGCTGAGTCTACAATACTCTGCAACCTCTTTTGATCCTATGCAATGGAGCCTCCATTCCAGACAGAATGCTCTGTAGAAATCGGCAACAGTCTTTGGTGACATACTAAATTTCCTCAAACTCCCAATGAAGTACAGATACTGGAGTGCCTCCTTAGTGATTGCATCAATATGTTGGCCCAGAATAGATCTTCTGAGACACCCATGAACTTGACAATGCTCATTCTTTTCACCACTCACTCTCAATGGACTGGTGACTGTCCTCCCAAATCCCTCCTCCTGAAGTTCACAATCAATTCTTTGGTCTTGCTGATGTTGAGTGCAAGATTGCTATTGTGACTTTACTCAACCAGCTGATCTATCTCACTCCTGTACACTTCCTCATCATCATCGGAGGTTCAGCCAACCGTGGTGAATTGGTGAATTTTATAGATAATTTTATGGTGCTAAACCTATCCACACAGTCATGAATGTAGAAAGAGTAAAGAGAAGGGCTAAGCATGCATCCTTGAGGTGTGCCTGTGTTGATTGTCAGCAAGGAAGAGATGCTATTGCCAATCGACACTGACTGTGGAGTCCCGATGAGAAAGATCCATTTGCAGAGGGAGATTTACAGGCTAATGTTTTGGCATTTGTTGATTAGTACTGAGGTGATGATGGTGCTGAATGGCCAAATTGTAATCAATAAACAGCAGGCTGACAGAGGTTCTGCTATTGTTCAGGTAGTCCAAGGCTGAGTGAAGAACCAGAGAGATTGCATCTGCTGCAAACCTGTAGGTTCTTGCTCAGAAAAGAGTTGATTCTAGCCATGAACAACCTCAACCCAGTAGATAAGAGTGTACCAGGCAATAGTCATTGAGGCAGCTCATCCTGCTTTTCCTGGCCACTGATGTTATTGAAGAATTTTTGAAGCAGATGGGAACATCTGACTGCAGCAGTGAGAGGTTGAAGATATCCTTGAACTAGACATTTGGTTGGCACAGGTATTCAGTTCCTTGCCAGGTACACCATCAGTGTTATCAAGAGAAAAACATGGAGACCAGGAGAAAGTGTATGCTTCATTCGTTTTTTAAACTTTCATGAGGTGTGCATGTACTGTATGAAATGGTGGCATGATGACATAAGCCATTCACATACTCTTACTTATAACCCATAATGAACTATTTAAACAAAGAATGCTGAATCAAGCAATACAATTACAACATTACTCAAATATTAATGAAATATTAAATACACAACAACCAGGACCTCATGCCTCTTATAGAATCCTCTTAGAGGATGTTTTGACATCAGCCTCCAAGACTGAGATCATAGAGTCACCAGATACTGTAGGGATTCATACGGGTATACCTTCATTCTTCATTTCAAAATGTGTATAAAAGTCATTGAGCTTATTAAGGAATGAAACATCACAGCCTTTTATAGTGTTAGGTTTTATCTTACAGGAGGTAATAGCATGCAACACCTGCCACAGCTGTTGTGCATCTGATTGTGTTTCTAACTTCACTCAGAATTGCTTCTTTGATGGCCTTCCATAGGTTCCACCTGGACTCTTAGTAGGGCTCTTGATCAAAACTATTGAAAGCCACAGATCTAGCCTTTCGCATACTCCAAATCTCCTGATTCATCGACAGCTTCTGAATTGGATATGTCCGGTATTGTCTTGAAGGCATGCTCCAATCCACACAGATCTTAATGAAGTTGGTAACAACCATGACATATTCATTCAGATCCAAAGATGAATCCCTGAATATGTTCCAGTGCAGAAATCCAAAGCAGATCTGTAGCCACTCTTTTGTCCCCCCAATCATACATACACTGGTTCTGTGGAATACTGTTGGAATTTCTATCACCATGTGACATACCTTAGGTGAGCAAAGCATCTATTTTACACATTATAATCTACAGGGAGAAATAGTCTTTGGCAATAAACTACTGCTTTAAACTTTAATAATTCTGTAAAAAGGAATAGTATCAAACAAAATTAATAATCACTCCATCATCTGCCATCCAACTAAGTAGCTGAAGAGTCAAAGTAAACAATTCTGCCCAAAAGAATAAGTATCAGAAGAATTGCCTGTCTTCATTGTGAAATGTGGTTTGACATATTTCTTGTTAAAAGTACTATGGACTAGAAGGAAACTGAACTCATATAAAGACAAGAAAGAGAACAAGCTGCAGCTTAGCATTACTGACAGTGACTAACAGAGTGTTAAAGATTGTTGGAACTTGTATCTCAAGGCAAGGTCCAAAGAGAGAACATTTCAGGTTGATGTTCATGTCTGTACACTGGATCTAAGAAAATAAATGCAGGTAAATGGGAAATTGAAACCCTTACTGCAATCTGCTGTTCCAACCAATGTCTGGTTCATACTGCTGACAAAATCAGGAGCACACGTGGATCACATGGTTACAGTAAAGATGTACAATCAAAGTACAGTCAAACTTGAATTACAACAGATTGTTTTGCACTATAGAAACATAGAAAACCTACAGCACAATACAGGCCCTTCGGCCCACAATGTTGTGCCGAACATGTCCCTACCTTAGAAATTAAATCCTTACCTAGAATTACACATAGCCCTCTATTTTTCTAAGCTCCACGTACCTATCCAGGAGTCTCTTAAAAGACACTATTGCATCCACCTCCACCACTGTCACCGGCAGCCCATTCCACGCACTCACCACTCTCTGTGTAAAAAAAACTTGCCCCTGACATCTCCTCTGTACCTGCTTCCAACTGCCTTAAGACTGTGCCCTCTCCTGTTAGCCATTTCAGCCCTGGGAAAAATGCCTCTGATTATCCACATGATCAACGCCTCTCATCATCTTATGCACCTCTATCAGGTCACCTCTCATCCTCCACTGCTCCAAGGAGAAAAGGACGAGTTCGCTCAACCTACTCTCATAGGGCATGCTCCCAATCCAGGCAACATCCTTGTAAATCTTCTCGGCACCCTTAATATACTTTCCACATCCTTCCTGTAGTGAGGTGAAAAGAACTGAGCACAATACTCCGTGGGGTCTGATGAGGGTCCTATATAGCTGTAACATTAACCTCTCGGCTCTTAAACTCAATCCAATGGTTGATGAAGGCCAATGGACTATATGCCTTCTTAACCAGAGAGCACACAAAACAATCCTGAATTGCTACATTCTTCTGGGCATCTGCAACAATCATAGACTAAAAAGGTCACTGGAACTAGGCAGATTAATAGTTCGGAATGGATTAGATGGGCTGAAAGGCCTGTTCTGTGCTGTAGAGTTCTATGACTCTAAGTGCCCCAGATTATTTCAGCTCCTACATTGTCAAATTGTAAAAGATGAAAAAAAGATGAAAAAATTGAAAAAGTTGAAGGAGTTGTGGATGGAGTTGTAGGTTGTCGAAGGTTACAAGAGGATATAGACAGGCTACAGAGTTGGGCAGAAAAATGGCAGATGGAGTTCAATCCAGACAAGTGTGAGGTGATGCATTTTGGAAGGACAAACCAGAAGACTGAGTACAGGATTAATGGTCGGTTACTTAACAGTGTAGATGAACAAAGGGACCTTGGGGTTCAAATCCATACATCCCTCAAAGTTGCTGCAGAGATTGATAGGGTAGTTAAGAAGGCCTATGGGATGCTAGGCTTCATTAATGGGGATTGAGTTCAAGAGTAGAGAGGTCATGTTGCAACTCTACAAATCTCTGGTGAGAACACACTTAGAGTATTGTGTTCAATTCTGGTCACCTCATTATAGGAAGGATGTGGAAGCTATGGAGAAGGTGCAGAGGAGATTTACCAGGCTGTTGCCTGGTTTGGAGAACAAGTCATATGAAGCAAGGTTAGCAGAGCTGGGACTTTTCTCTTTGGAGCGTAGAAGAATGAGATGGGACTTGATAGAGGTCTACAAGATTATGAGAGGCATAGATAGGGTGGATGGTCAGTACCTGTTTCCCAGGGCACCAATAGCAAACACCAGAGGGCATATGTACAAAATTAAGGAAGGGAAGTTTAGGGGAGACATCAGGGGTAAATTTTTTACACAGCAGGTTGTGAGTGCCTGGAATGACTTGCCAGGGATGATGGTGGAGGCTAAAACATTAGGGGTATTTAAGAGCCTCTTGGACAGGCACATGGATGAAAGAAAAATGGAGGGTTATGGGGTAGTGTGGGTTTAATACTTTTTTTAAGGATTATATGAGTCGGCACAACATGGAGGGCTGAAGGGCCTGTACTGTGCTATAGTGTTCTATGGTTCTATGGTTATTTTCAACTTTTAACCTGGATCAGTGAAAACTGTTCTGATAAAGTGCCCTGGACCTGAAACATGAACCACATCTTCCTCCACAGGCGCTGCCTGACTTACTGTCAGGACATTCACTGCATGTTCTGTTTTGCATTTAATTGATCAGGATTAATGGATAACTAGCTAATTTTTCAATCTGCTCACCTGTCTTTATGAGGAAACTCTCCCTTCAAAACCTTCACTTTTAATATTACATACTAAATTATAAAAAGAAATAATGCACTAGCCATTGGTCTTAAAGCTTTTCTCTAATGAATGTTGAATGGTGTGCTGGAGATTTTCCAACTACTACACTTTACGTAAGGAAAATGGTTAATTCTTGTCTTGCCAAGAATAACTGTGGGCACTATTCAGATACCAATGCATTTTTAAAGGCAATAAATGAGATTCCATCAAAAATAAAGTGTTCATTTCCACACTATTTCTCTGCCAATAGATACCAGGACTGTCCTAAAACAGCATAGCTTGGAATTTTAATTTTATCCCCTTGGCTGTAATTTCATTGACATTGACATAAAACTTTCATAATTGGTGTCTTACATCTATACAAATGCTAGAGGCAAACATAGTCTGCAGTATAATTTTAAGGAGGAAAGCCACTTCTATTCTTGTTAATTAAATTAACGAATTCAAGGTGATGACAACAGATCATAATCTATCAATCATTATTTGCTCTGTCAAACGACGTATCTGCAATTTTCAGGAAAAAAATAATTCATCTCAAATAGAAATGACTTAACACAGCCTTGAAGAGGGCAATATTTGAAAGGGTGTGGAGTAGAACTGGCAATGTGTACAAATGCTCACTAAACTGAAAGCAAGGACAGTAGTAATTGGTCAGGAAGGCAATGACAATGTTGAGGATGCAATCGCCTTATAATGAAAAACATCAATAGTGAGCATGTTAGGGGACAGCAGTGGCAATGCAATTTGAAGAAACTATTTGGACAAATACAATGTCTTGGCAACCCATATAAATAATTTTTTAAAACAGCCTGTCTAAAACATGAACAGATGTACAAGTCCTGCAGCATTTTTAGTCCTTTCTCAGTTGGTACAACCTCCAAGAGGACAAAAAGTCAAGCTTATTGTCATACTGCGTGCACTAGTGCATGCCTGTATAGGTGCCATGCTGCATCTTCCTTGCAGCGGAAACACAAGCATTATAAAAACTTAAAAACCAACAGAAGGAAACAAAAGAGCAATAAAGAGAGAAAAGGTTAAATAAAAAGTAAACTGACCAATAATATAAAAGAGGACAACAAAAGCTTTTTTCAGATATATAAAGAGTTAAAAAGGCAGGAGTAGACATTGAACCACACTGATGCTGGAAAGGTGGTAAAGGAGGACAAAAAAAAAATGGCAGATGAATTGAATAAGTATTTTGTGCCAGCCTTCATTCTGGAAGATGCCATCTGCATGCCAGAAATTCAAGAGTGTCAAGGGACAGAAGTGAGTGTAGTCATGATTACTAAGGAAAAGGTGCTTGGGAAGCTGAAAGATCTGAGGGTATGTTGATATGTTTCCTGGACCAGATGGACTATACTCCAGGGTTCTTACAGAGGTAGCTGAAGAAATTGTGGAGGCATTAGCGGTAACCTTTCAAGAATCACTGGATTTTGGAATGGTTCCAGAGGAATGGAAAATTACAAAAGGAAGAGATACAAAAAGGAGGAAATTATAGGCCAGTTATCCTGGCTTCAGTGGTTGGCAAGATTTCAGGGTACTTGGAGGCACACCATAAAATAGGCTGAAGTCAGCATGGCTTCCTTAATGGAAAATCTGTTGGAATCTTTGAGGTAATAACCAAAGGAGAGTCAACAGATGATGTTTACTTGATTTTTCAGCAGGCTTTCATGAGGCTGCTAAACAAGGTTAGAAACATGGTATTTCAAGAAAGATATTAGCATGAACAGAAGATTGGCTGAATGGCAGAAGGTAAAAATTGGTACTAAAAAGGGCATCAATTGGTTGGCTACTATGACAAACAGTGTTCCACAGAGGTCAATATTCATCTATTATCTTTTGCATTATATGTTGATGATCTGGATGATAGAACTGATAGCTTTGTGACCAAATTTGTAGATGACACAAAGATAGTTGGGGGGGGGGGCAGGTAGTGGTCAGGAAGCTGGGAGTTTACAGAAGGATTTGGACAGATCAGGAGGATGGGCAAAGAAGTGACAGATGGAATACAGCATACTTTAAGACCATAAAACATAGAAGCACAATTAGGCCATTCAGCCCATTGAATCTGCTCTGCCGTTCAATCATGGCTGATTTATTTTCCTTCTCAACCCCATTCTCCTTACAGCCTCTGATACCTTTACTAATTATCTATCAATCTCCACTTTAAATATACCCACTGACCAAGCCTCCACAGCCATCTGTGGCAATGATTTCCACAGACACACCACCCTCTAACTAAAGAAATTCTTCCTCATTCTTTTCTAAAGAAATTTCCTTCAGCACTGAGGCTGTGTTCTCTGGTCCTAGACACTCTCACAATGGAAAACTTTGCAATATTCAGTAGTTTCAATAATGAGATCCCGGCGCATTCTTCTAAACTCCAGCACATACAGGCCCAGACCAGCAAATGCTCAACATACTTAACACTTTTAGTCCCAAGATTATTTGTCGTAAACTTCCTCTGGTCCCTCCCCAATGCCAACATATTCTCCCTTGGATATGGGCCCCAAAGAGCACATTTTTCCAAATGTACTCTGCCCAATGCCTTATAAATCTTCAGCAGCTCATCCTTGCTTTTATATTGTAGTTTCTCTTTAAGTGAAGCCTTCATACATTCTACCAATACTACCTCTCCAGCATAATTTTCCAGTGGTCCTATTTGCACTCTTCCTCATCTTTTACGTTTATATATCTGAAAAACATTTCAGTGATTGGTCATGTACTTTGTTAGAAGGAATAAAGGAGTATATTATGTTCTAAAAAAGAAGCAAATTCAAAAATTGGAGCTGCAAATTGACTTGGGAGTCCTCATGCAAGATTCCCTAATGGTTATCTTGTGTCAGTAGTAAGGATGGTAAATGCAATGTTAGAGTTTTATTTCCAGAAGACTAGGAAATAAAAACTAGGCTTTTTAAGGTATTGGTCAGACCACGTTTGGAATATGGTGAGCACTTTGGGGCCCATATCTAAGAAAAGATATACCAGCAGAGCAGACTTACCAGGAATGAAAGGGTTAACATATGAGGTGCATTTGATAGCTCTGGGCCAGTACTTGCTGCACTTTAGAAGAATGAGGGAGGTATCTCATTATCAAAACCTACTGAATATTGGATGTGCACAGAAAGTTTCCAATAATGGGAGAATCTAGGACCAGAGGGAATTGCCTCATCATTGAAGGACATTCCCTCTAGAACACCGATGAGGGGGAATAGCCTTAGCCAGAGGGTGATGAATCTGTGAAGTTCATTACCACAGACAGCTGTGCAGTGAAACTGGATGAAGTGGTTATTGTGTTGTGAGAGGTGAGGTAGAGATTAGGTTGTGCCGTCTTTGGTTGAAGAGAAGTAGTTGTTCTTGAACTTGGTGCCATGGAACCTGAGGCTTCTGTAACTGCTGTCTAAAGGTCCAGATGATTGGGATCGTTGAAGATGTTGAATGAATGCCATTTATGGCAGTCTTCATGCAGCACCATTACTGCACATAGGATGTGGTTATCATCCAGGCCAACATTCATTGTCCTTATCCAATTTTTCCTCAAAATCAGTGACTTTTGTTAGGCCAATTCAAAGTTCAAAGTTGAAAGTAAATTTATTATCTAAGAGCTTACAGTGCCCTGGGAGGATGCAGTGGAGGAGGCCTACGAGTGCAAGAAGCTGAGGTACGCTGAGCTTGCAGCCGATGTGCAGCAACGTGGCTGGAAAGCAAGGGTGCGACCGGTCATAGTGGGCTGCAGAGGATTTGTAGCCACATCAACATCAAGGCTCCTCCGGGAGTTGGGAGTGCGGGGGAAGACACACTGACAAGCAGTCAAAGACCTCTCCAAAGCTGCTGAAAAGGGTAGTCAGTGGCTCTGGATGAAGAGAAAGGATTCCATCTGGGCCCCCAAATGAGTAAATGGCATCTAGGGGGTGAGTCCGGTATGCCGGGATTCACTACTGAACCCTCTGGAAGTGTCATGGGCCTATCAGCAAAACACTGAGGAAAGAGGGCACCCACTTGATACCCAGAAGATGCCACCACTCACTTGGCAACCCCACAGAGTCAAAGCAGCATGTCTCCGGAGTTCAAATAAGGGATATTTACATCTAGTCCTACATAACATACCTGAGTACATACAAGGGGTGATTGATAAGTTTGTGGTCTAAGGTAGAAGGAGTCAATTTTAGAAAACTTAGCACATAATTTTTCAACATAGTCCCCTCCCACATTTACACACTTGGTCCAGCGGTCGTGGAGCATATGGATCTTGGACCTCCAGAAAGTGTCCACAGCAGGGGTGACTGATAAGTTTGTGGCCTAAGGTTGAAGGAAATGTTGTTAATAACTCATCTCCTTCTACCTTAGGCCACAAACTTATCAATCACCCCTTGTATATGTCACCATATACCACACTGAGATTCATTTCTTGTGGACTGCACAGGTAGGACAGACATCCGACGTGCAAAAGACAACAATCTGTGCAAGTAAAAAAAATGAAATAATAATAATAAATAAATAAGGAACAAATATCAAGAAAATGAGATGAAGAGTCCTTGAAAGTGAGTCTCATAGGTTGTGGGAACACTTCGATGATAGAGCAAGTAAAGTTGGGTGAAGTTATCCGCTTTGGTTCAGGAACCTGATGGTTGAGGGGTAATAACTGTTCCTGAACCTGGTGGTGTGAATCCTGAGACTCCTGGAATTTCTTCTTAGTAGCAATTGTGAGACAAAAGCATGATGTGGGTATTTGGGGTTCCTGATGATAAATGCTGTTTTCCTGTGACATTTCATGCAGATATGCTAATGGTTGGGAGGGTTTTACTCTTGGTGGACAGGATTGTATCTACTACCTGTTGTAGGATTTTCCATTTAAGCACATTGATATTTCCACACCAGGTTGCGATGCAGCCAATCAATATACTCTCCACCACACATCTACAGAAATTTGTCAGAGTGTTAGATGTCATGCCGAATCTTCGCAATCTCCTTAGGAAGTGGAAGTACTGTCGTGCTTTCTTCGTAATTGCACTTATATTCTGCGGATAGTATAGGTCTTTTGAAATGATAATACCGAGGAATTTGAAGTTCAGAATTTTGAAAGAAGGCAAAAAAGAGGCAAATCACAGCACATCTGGCATCACTTATATGTCCATAAGACATAGGAGCAGAATTAGGCCATTCAGCCTATTGAGTCTTCTCCCCCGTTTTATCATAGCTGATCTATTTCCCTCTCAAACCCATTCTCCTGTCTTCTCCCGTGCCCTTTCGCTCCTTGACGAGTCAAGAAACTATTAACCTCCGCCTTAAATATACTCAATAACCTAGCCTCCAGAGCTGCTTATGGCAACAAATTCCACAGGCAAACAAGTAAAGCTGGCAAGTTTTCTTCCCAGAGGAAATTAATCTATAAGATATATTTTTGCAATGTCCCAATGGTTTTGTGGTCACCATCACCAAAACAAAGTTGATCCAAACATGTTTGATTTAGTATCCCCAAATCTCTTTTTGGTAACTAAGTATTCAAATCCTGAGCAGCAGTTTTCCCCTCAGTTCCTCAAACCTGCTTTGCCTTTTCAGAATATCACTGCTGATCTGATTACAACTGCATAATCCCATCTACCCGCGGTAACATTTCCCCCCTTCATTATCAACTATCCATCTGACTCAGCCTTAAACAGGTAACACCCATTTTTAAACAGTGTCTTTAGTTCCACAGCTGACGAGACCTATCTGCCCAAAACGATTGGTTCTAAGGTGCTAGCAATCCACCTCTGTCCTGTCTCCTGTCAGCCGGAATAGTTCTGCCTGGCTTAGTAGCTCATCTAGGAGAAGGAACACTCTGGTCTCAAACCTCTGTTGCGTTGTGGCTATACCCAATCATGGAGAAGGTTTTGGGAGTAAACACCAGGGTAAAATCCAGAGCTGGAGTCCCTAAGGCAGTCCTACGCTGAGTTCATCACTGACTGGCAACTCCTGCGATGCCATTAGTGCAAATTGTATCAGTCACTGCTGTTCCTTTGGATTCATCAGTTGTGTGGAGATGGGGAGACCACTGCATGGGCAACAGCTTGCTCTTCAGATCATAATGCCCTGGCTTGCATATCAATTGAACATGGACAGCTAGGACACAACATCCATGGTCAGTCCCGGATGGCCTCCTTCTATGTCCTTAGTTCTAAGTTCTCTCACAAGATGAAATATCCTCCCCACATACATCCTTCTGTACTGCTCAGAACTAACAAATTCCAGTCAACTTCCTAAACACAAGAGATTCTGTTGACACTGATGCTAGAAATCCAGAGTCACACACTCAAAATGCTCGAAGAACTCGAGAAGTGAGGCAGAATCTATTGAGTTGAATAAACAGTCGATGCTTCAGGCCCATACCCCTCATCAGGAGTTCTCTCTCCTGATGAAAGGTCTCGGGCTGAAACGTTGACTGTTTATCTCTCTCTAAAGACGCTGCCCAACCTGCTGAGATCTTTCAGCATTTTGTGTGTGCCAGTGTATTTCCTTCTCAATCGACTATAGCAAATAGAAGCTAAGTCTGTCCAACATTTCCTCATTATCCAACCCAACAGTTGCAGGTATTAGATCAGAAAACCTTCTCTCAACTCCTCTCATGTATGAACATACCTCCTTAATTAAGGAAACCAATTACGACACACAATGTGGTGTCACTAATGGCTTTCATAACTGAAGCATAACCTCCTCACTTGCATATTCTATTCCCCTAGCAATAAATAATAGCATCCTGTTAGCTTTCCTTATTACTTGCTGTATCTACATGCTAGCATTTAGTGATTCATATACGAGAGCAACCAGACCATAAAACCATAAGACATAGGAGCAGAATTAGGCCATCTGGCCCATCGAGTCTGCTCTGCCATTCAATCATAGCTGATCTTTTTTAACTCCTCCTCAACCCCAGCTCCCGGCCTTCCCCCGGTTACCTTTGATGTCATACCCAATCAAGAACCTATCAATCTCTGCCTTAAATACACCCAACACACCTAGCCTGCACAACTGCATGTAGCAAAAAGTTCTACAAATTCACCACTCCTCTGCATTTCAGAGTTTGACACAATCTCTCAGTGATTGGATAATGTGCTTCTTTTTAATTATTCCTCACAAAATAGACAATCACACATTTCTCACATTGTACTTCAATTACTGACCCCGTCCACATCCCTTTGTAGTCTCCTTTGACCTCTTCACAACTTGCTTTCTTGCCTTTCTCTGTGCCACTAGCAAATTTAACAGGCATACCTTTGATCCCTTCATCCAAGTCATTTCAATAATCCGTAAACAATTGTGGCCTCCACTCAATTCTTGTGATACACTATCTATTCGAGCTTTCCAATCAAAAAGAGACTCATTTTTATACCAATTCTTAGCTTCCTTCTTGTCAGCTACCAATATAGTATCAACATCAATGTGTAATTCCATAAGATCTTATTTCCCACTGTAACCTTTGATGCAGCACCTTATTAAATGTTTATCGAAATCTCAATTAATATCCACCAACTCTTCGTTACACAACACGTTATTTCCTTCAAGAACTCTAATTGGTCAAATACAATTTAACTTACACAACCTTTTACATGATTACCTTGATTTTTTTCCCAAGTGCTTTAGTATAATGAGATTCAAACTCTCGTCTCAAGATTATTGGAAAATCCTGTGAATAGTAGTACCATGATTGAACCACTATCTCCCCAACTTCTCTACACAGAATAGGAAAACTAAAAATCTTGAACTACAATTTCATTGAAATGCATTTAATAACTGTGGAAAAGAATTGCTGGATGGAAAATATTCCACAGTGAATGAATAGATTGAACAGAAATCACGAGAATGACAGATATAGCTTCACTACAAAGGTTCAGTTACACTTTAAAATATTTATTCGATAGAAGTAATATTTAATGCAGTATATTATAGGTTGAGGTATGTATTAAACATAAGAGGTATAGATTAAACATAAATGTTTCATTGAAACCCACCAAAGAAGATGAAACAAAGGGTTTGCACAGAGGGAGAGGCTGAGCTCTGAGCTCTTCAGACCTCTGGGACTCCAACAGTCAAGGTAGATGTGTGGAATTTATGTCCTGGCATGGTTTAGAATCCAGCTAACTCCAGACCTGAATCACAATTAATGAAGATGTTAGTGCTTCCACCTGGACTGCTTAGAGTAGAGACTGGTAACATCAAAAAAGCAAAAGAAGAACACAACAAACTTCATCAATATTTTTAGAATTTGAAAATAGAACTGCTTCTGAAATGGCAAGATGTGAGCAGATGTGCAGAGAGAAAATCCTTAAATAAGCAATGGTCAGCTAACTTATATTTCCATAAGGAAATCCCAGAGGGACTGTACACGGGATCCCAGTGGAAATTATTGTATTCTCTGCATAAGGAGTACAGCACACAAGAAGAAATTCATGAAACCAATTTGGTTCTCACACCCAACACTGAATATTTCATGTTTTTTATCACATTCATAAGAACATAATAAAAAAGAGTTGGGACATGCCAGTTTTCCCACTAGAACCTAATTCACCCTTCAATAAAATTCTGATTGAACTCTCTTATCACGTTTCCATGCTCTCCCCATTTCTCTCAACTCCCCTTTGGCTCAAACATCTGTCAATCTCTTCATAAAACTGATTACTTCTCTGAAATATGCAACTCCAAATAATCTTCACCCTCATCTGAAAGGGTAACACTTGTTCTGAAAGAATGGCTTCTAATCTTAAATATCTCCACAAGGGCAAACTCTGAGCAGAAGCTTATATGCTTTAACAAAATCATCTCACTTTCTTCTGAACTCCAATCAGTATTGGCACAGCTTGCTAAGCACTTCTAATGGAAGCATGTCACTCAGCTGGAAAGGGTTCCTCCTGCTTTCAATGGGCATCCTGCTAGGCCAACAGACCATTAGCCTTCCTAATGACTTTCTGAATCTGCCTGCTGATCCTTTGTGATTCAAGGACTGGACCTTTCTCACCTCCCCTCACCACCCCCACCCCCTCCTGCCCATCCGCTTGCAGTATCATTCCATTTAAATAGCTATTTGTTTTTCATGCTTCCTTCCAAAGCTGATAACATCACACTTTCCCTAAGTATACTCCATCTGCCAACTTCTTGCCAACTCACTTCTTATATACATAACTTTTGCTTCGGCTAGTGGCTTGATATAAGGGTTGTTAGCCCCCCCCCCCCCCCCCGGCCTGGCTAAACTTAAGAAATCTCATTTAAGTGGTTGCTGCATGATGTGTCCCCTGTTACAAATCAGTACCATGAAATAACAAACAGTACACAATATGCGATTAAACGATTGAGCTTTATAATTCTTGATTTGACTATATGGTTAGTAAAGAAAACAAAAAAAAGAAAAAGGGCCCATTCTCATGAAACAATCTAAGGCGCAACATTGGAGCTCACTGATAAGGCCATTTGTCCACCTCCTCCGATCGTCGCTGACCTTCGGACCTTCACTCCACCTCCACTCCATCTGGTGGTTTACCAACTCTCTCCATTCGTGTCTTCTCGCCTCATCTCTCCCCATCTCTCCCCAGCAAAAGACCACAAATTCCTGGCTCCCAGACACACAAGAAAGAACAACATCCTGCTCATTGGCTAACATGTCCCGTTATCTCTAGTCATAATTCAAATATTTCTACCACAGAGAAACCATTACCTTAGCATTGGAACAATACAGAGAAGCCATGACATTAGCAGTGAAACCTTACAGCATGTTACATATATATATTCCTTTGCAGGATCTTTGTGTCATAGAATTATGTATCAAAACACCAAAGAAACAAGCACTTCTGTCAGCAAGAGAATGGTGACCATAAGGTCCCTATTACACCAAACCTACACTAATCCCACTTAATTCCCCAAGGTTCCTATCATACCTCGTAGATTTTAGCCCTAACTATACACCAGGAAAACTTTACAAAGAACAATTAACCAATCAGATTTGGGAGGAAACAGGATAACTCATAAAGCCATAGGAAGCCATGGTGCATAAAACCATGCACACTCCACACAGAGAACACTACAGCTTGAGATTGAATGTAGGTCACCAAAGAAGCTCTCTTAGCTCTGCCACTGAACTTCTCCAAATAATATTTTAACCCATTTACCCTTTCACTGTATTATCAACAATTTGATGACGGAACACTCAAAGCAGTGACAGAGAACATCTTTGGCTTCAGTACTGCCAACATTTCACACTCAATTGCATGGGATTCCAAAGCTTCTCAAGAAACACATTCATAGGCAATTTCCCAGCAATGTCATACTGTTTCATAAAAACTATGGAACCAACCCCAAGTAAATCCTTTTCAACTGGTTTTGGTAATCTACTTGATGAACCTCCTCTAATTTGCACCTGAACAATCTTTAATATCTTCATTACTTTCAATGGAGAGGAATGGCTGCAAGGGAGAGATTAATTTTTAGGTAAACCTATAATACTGTTCCTTACTTCAATACTCTATCCCACTGCAAAACAGACCAGCATTTCCCTGGACTTCAGTATTACTTGTATAAATGTAATTGTTCTAATTTCATTCATTTTTCTAAATGGTCATAATAAAAGGAAAACTGTAGCCAAGGTTCTCAAGTTTTGAATAAAAGAAAGATTCAAGTTATATGACAAATTGTTATGGCTTGACTTCTTATAGCTTTTTTTAATAAAAATCTCTGGAAAAAAAACAAATTCAACAGGTCAGGCAGCATCTGTGGAAGAAAATTGACAGTCTAGTTGAAGTGTCTCCATCCAGAATAATGACCGTTCATTTCCACTTTCAGATGATGCCTGACCTACTGAACTCCTCTAGTAGCTTGTTTAACTTTGCTCCAGATTCCAGCATCTGTAGTCTCTTGAGTTTCCATTCTTTTGCATGGGACAACTCAGTGCTCCACATTTGTCAATACAAACCTCCTCTTCCCATGCCTACCAACAATCCTCACTCATTCTCAATCTACATGATCATACTTCTGATCAGAAGGTATTGTGTTGTGCAGACACTCAACAACCTGCTTGGAGCTGACTTCATGGAGAAAGTTGTC
Organism: Hemitrygon akajei; assembly: GCF_048418815.1. Classification (NCBI taxonomy): domain Eukaryota; kingdom Metazoa; phylum Chordata; class Chondrichthyes; order Myliobatiformes; family Dasyatidae; genus Hemitrygon; species Hemitrygon akajei. The sequence continues at coordinate 51,879,233 of NC_133129.1, forward strand.
ACTTGTCACTCAGAGATCCACTACTGTTATCGCAGGCATGGAGTGGAGGTGAGCACTGAGCAAATCCAGGAACTTTACAACCATACCTTTCACTCTTATCAGTCAAATAACATGTTCAGTAATATCTGTCCTGATTGCCTTTATCTTATATTACAATGGCGAATGATTATTGCAAAACTTCACACGTTTCTTAGCAGAGTTTTTAAGAGCAGGACATTGGATTCATCGAAGAAATGTGGCCATTTTCATCCAAACTTATCTAGCCGTAAATAGTTTATCTGTAGTCACCAGATGCTACAGCTACAGAACTTCAAGGCAAGTAAATTACATTTGTGCTTTATATTGGTCAATGGCATTTGTGGATGAAAGAAAAGGAATCCTGGAATATCATGTTTGCAACAAGTTAATGCAAAGAAGTGAAGAAATGGATAACTTTAAAGGCAAAGCTGTATCCATGACAAAAAATGTGAGAATAGGAAAGCAGTGGGCTAGAACTCTGATGACATGCCCCACTTACTGAGATAAAACAAATCACATAATTTCACCAATTTCATTCATACTAAACTCCTATTCAATAACATAAATATCGGTTTAGTAAAACCATCTCCAGTTTTTAACACTAAATGCAAATAACTAATGAGTCAGTCTCTTTTGGTCTTGAGCTACAAGATGTTGTTCAACAAACAAAATACAGGAGAAACAAAGCAAGTTTGGCAGCTTCCCTGGGAGGAAACAGAATTATCATTATTCAAGGCTGAAACCTGTATCAAGGACTAAGATTGAGAGAGATGATAGCCAGTTTAAAAAGCAGAGGGGGAGGGATAAACTCAGGGGACAGCTGTGATTGGTCAAGGTTGCTGGATGATAGGCAGATCAAGTCAGTCAGAGGAAAGGTAGCCGAGGAGCTGGGAGGCACAAGTAACTGGGATGGAGGCAGAGCGAGAACTAAAAATAGGACAATGAAGCCAAGAGGATTTTTAATTTACCTCAGCCCATACAGTACTTCTCTGGTGTGTACTAAACCAGCTACCACAATTGAATAGCTGGATCCTGATATTGTGAGTTGAATGCATGAACATGTGATTCAGCCTCTACAAATCACTTTCACAAAGTCAAGGACAGCTCTTCATTTCAAATCCATTTCAGAGACAAGCACTGCGAAGCAGGTCACTCTTGATTATTGACACATTCACTATCAGCCATCAATGTTTTCTGAAAAAAAATGCTGTTATTGACATAACTTTCATTTTCCCTTGAAAAAAGGAACTTTGTCCACATTTATCATTTATCGATTTGCTTGCAAAACAGATACTTATTAGTGAGCTACACTATTTAATTATCATTCCTTGGTAACTTGTAGTTCACCCATTCTCAAATGATATTAGAGAAAAAAATCCTTCTCATGAAGGAGAATTCAGTGACACGATAAGAATATTTATTTACTATATCCATTGGATTCTGTAAGATTGAATCTTCATATTTCTGTACCTTTACATTCTTTAGCAAAAGAATTGTGCTATTTTGTGGCTTCCAATTAAATGTCTAGAATTAATTTTAGATAGATCAGAGACAATTTGTTTATTTCTCCAATGCATCCATGTCATCTCCTCATAGATGATGCTGAAATTCAGGTACGTACTCAAAATTGTTGGACAAGTGAAGAAGAGTGCACAAGAGAGCCTGAGCTTCTGAAATTTATAAAAGGATTTCACAAGATACAAGATACAAAATGAGACCATTCAGCTCCTAAAGGCTTTGAATGGATCATGGGGGTTAGCTTTCATTTACATTGTTTGAATAATAAACTGTCGAGGTAAATTATATGCTGATTATAGTTGAGTCTTACTTTTGTTGTTCTGATACAAAACCATCCAACAGTGAACTTAATGATAAATATATGCTAATGGAGGCTTTGGAGCGCTGCACGGTGGCGGTATCCTGGCCAGAGTTCCCAGCCTTCTAATCAGCAGGAGTAACTTTGTGTTGATACCTGGCTGATTTATTTCAAATACAACCCCATCCCAACATCAGCACTGGCTAATTACTTTGGGCTGCACAGCATCAGTTCTATCAACATATCCAATTAAGATGGGATTTGCAAATTGTCCCGCTGTATTTCTCTGTTTAATGTTATGGTTGTAAGGTTGAAATACCATATCATTCTCAATCTATTGGAGTATAGAAGTTGTCACTTATTATGCCAAGCTGTAACATATAAGGCAGCATGCATTCAATGACATTGCTTTGTCATAGTCATATAGGACAGAAACAGGCCTTTCAGCCCAACTCCCCCATGCTGACCAAGTTGCTCACCAAAGCTAGTCCCATTTGCCTGCACTTGGCCCATATCTCTCTAAATCTTTCTATCCGTACACTTATCCAAAAATCTTTTATACACCATTATTGAACCCGCCTCAAACACTTTCTCTGGCAGCTTATTCTATATTTGCACCATCCTCTATGTGAAGAAGTTGGTCGTCAGTTTCCATTTAAGTCTTTCCCATTTCAGACTGAAACCTGTGCCCTCTAGTTCTTGGTCTCCTTACCTTGTGGGGGGAAAAAAGAGAATGTCCATTCTACATGTCCATGCCCCTCTTGATTCTAAGCAGTTCTATAAGGTCAGGAGAATGAGCAGAATACAGATAACTTTCATTAGTTCCATTTAATAGCAGAGAATGTGCACAATATACAGTACTACCAGTAATTCTTGTTCTTTGTAGGCATCCATGAAAATAAATGAGAGCCCCAAAGAATGAATGACAGTAAAAATGTTAGAACCCCAAATCCTCCCCATTCCCATGCACAAGTAGCAGCAAAGCAGATACCCTCCCCTCCCCACTTACTTCAGCAATAAAAAGCATTAGCACCCTCCACCCACCAAGCAAGTAATAGGAAAGCCCCCAAGAGGGACCATGATCTTCACTACAACAAAAACTAATCATTCTCCTGACAATTTGACCTACCACAGGCTCTCTCTCCCTCTCCCCCTTTCACAGCGAGAGGGGAGACTAACAAAGACAAACAACTTGCTTATTACGGTGTAAAAGTCTGATGTGTCATTTTTTTCCCACAAGTTCTCTGACTTGAGAATGGGTAACAAACTCTCCTCCACCAACAAGAGAAAGAAAAAGAGAAAGAGAGAGCTCGATTTGCTGAGTACAAAGCCTCTTGGGATATCGAAAATGGCCAGTCATGAGCACCCAGAGCAGGTCCAAATGCTGCTAAGAACCAAAGTTTGACTGTAGATATAGGTCAGGGTCTTCGACCAAACTCCATTCACCTTGAAAAGGAAAAAGAGAGACATTAAAGGTAGAAATTAAGCTATTTCCTGTATATGAACTCAAAGGAGTCTCCATCGATTACCATCATACCTGAAACATGTAAATGTTCCCATACAGAGCCATAGAACATTACAGCACAGAAACAGGCCCTTCGGCCTTTCTTGGCTGTGCCAAACCATTTTTCTGCCTAGTCCCACTGACCTGCACCTGGACCATATCCCTCCATACACCTCTCATCCATGTACCTGTCCAAGATTTTCTTAAATGTTAAAAGTGAGCCTGCATTTACCATTTCATCTGGCAGCTCATTCCACACTCCCACCACTCTCTGTATGAAGAAGCCCCACCTAATGTTCCCTTTAAACTTTTCCCCCTTCACCTTTAGCCCATGTCCTCTTTTTTTTTCTCCACTAGCCTCAATGGAAAAAGCCTGCTTGCATTCACTCTATACCCATCAAAATTTTATATACCTCTATCAAATCTTCTCTCATTCTTCTATCCTCCAGGGAATAAAGTCCTAACCTATTCAACCTTTCTCTGTAACTCAGTTTCTCAAGTCCTGGCAACATCCTTGTAAACCTTCTCTGCACTCTTCCAACTTTATTAATATCCTTCCTGTAATTTGGTGACCAAAACTGCTCACAATACTCCAAGTTCGGCCTCACCAATGTCTTATACAACCTCACCATAACATTTCCAACCCTTATAGTCAATACTTTGATTTATAAAGACCAATGTACCAAAAGTTCTCTTTACGACCCTACCTATCCTGTGACGCCACTTTTAGGGAATTATGTATCTGTACTCTCAGATCCCTCTGCTCTACTGCAGTCCTCAGTGCCCTACCATTTACCTTGTACGTTCCACCTTGGTTTGTCCTTCCAAAGTGCAATACCTCACACTTGTCTGTATTAAACTCCATCTGCCATTTTCAGCCCATTTTTCCAGCTGGTCCAAATCCCTCTTCAAGCTTTGAAAACCTTCCTCACTGTCCACTACACCTCCAATCTTTGTATCATCAGCAAATTTGCTGATCCAATTTTCCACATTATAATCCAGATCATTGATATAGATGACAAATAACAATGGACCCAGCACTGATCCCTGTGGCACACCACTAGTCACAGGCCTCCACTCAGAAAAGCAATCCACTCGCTGGCTTCTCCCATTGAGCCAATGTCTAATCCAATTTATTACCTCTCCATGTATACCTAGCGACTGATTCTTCCTAACTGACCTGCCATGCGGGACCTTGTTGAAGGCCTTACTGAAGTCCACGTAGACAACATCCACTGCCTTCCCTTCATCCACTTTCCTTGTAACCTCCTTGAAAAACTAATAGATTGGTTAAAAATGAGCTACCACGCACAAAGCCATGTTGACTCTCCCTAATAAGTCCCTGTCTATCCAAATACTTGTAGATCTTATCCCTTAGTACTCCTTCCAATAATTTACCTGCTACTGATGTCAAACTTATATAAATATGAATATATAAATGTGAAGAATCAAAATGTGCATGTGTTCGACTGCAGATGATCCAAACAATAAGATCAAGCTCGGTTTTGAATACAGGTCATCTAAGCTTAAACTTTAATGGGAAATAGAAATAGGAACTGATGAGAACATTTCAACTGTGGCCCACTTGTCAAGCTGACCTCATGAGAGATAAATATTTGGTTAAAGTCGTGCTATAATTACTCTCAGCAAAGTAGAACCATACAGCAACTACAAAGTGTAGAAGAGACTCCACTGAATCGAAGCACTGACTCTCTTGCCTCCGATCTATCTCTTATGAGCTTGATGCATTTAAACATTTGACAACGAAGACAAGTAGTCTTTCTAACATATTCTGCTCACCTCCCCGGGACCCATTATGTACCTGACCGCCTTGCAAATTTGTGAGTGGCCTACCTGATGACGAACAAGATGCTGACTGTGATTCAAAAATTCGAATTATCTGTGCAATACACAACCCTGTGATTCATTTCACCCACAGGCAGTCCCGAAACGAAGAAACCCATGGAACCTGTTCCATGCTGTATGTGGATGTGCTCTTGTTACCATTTATCTATATCGACACCTGGAGATGCCTGCCTATGAGTAGCATTCTGCTCAACAAATTGTAAATACATGTTACAGTTTCACATCAAACATGTAGAGATTCAATTAAAACATAAATTTGACAAACATCTTGTAAACATGTTAGGATCAATTTTGTGAATGAAGCAGTATATGAAAACTTGTTTTTGAAGAGATTCCTCATTACATGAAGTACTTCCTTGAATTTTGTTTATTTTTAAACACAGAATTTGTTTTTAAACACAGGACCTTCTGTTGCTTTTATTAGTAGCAGCTAATTTCCAATTTTTAGGGCAGGTTAGTTTCTTCTCATAGGTTTGCTGCAAAATAAGGCACTAAATTTTGTTGCCAGAAACTGTTGTGAGAAATTTAAAACTGATACATTACCCTCATTTTAATTTATTTTTTTAAATTTAGAGATACAAGCCCTTCCGGCCCAACAAACCCATGTCACCCAATTACACCCATACAATCAATTAATTACTAATCCCTACACTTTTGGACTGTGGGAGGAAACCAGAGCATCTGGAGGAAACCAACACAGTCACGGGCAGGAAGTACGAACTGCTTACAGACAGCAGTGAGAATGGAACCCTGGTTGCTGGTGCAGTAAAGTGTTATGCTAGAGACACACAAGACTTCAGATGCTAGAATCTGAAGCAACAAACCAGTTTCTGGAGGAACTCAGTGAAAAGAGCAGCTCTAAGGGGACTTGTGGGGGAAGAAGGAACTGTCCGCGTATTGGAATTATCCTGATTCAGTTTCAACCCAAAACGCCAATTGTTCCCTTTCCTACAGATGCTGTTTAGCCCACTGAGTTCCAGCAGAAGATGGTTTATTACTAGTACTTTCAATCCATGCATCTTTATCCTGTCAGATTATTGTAATTTACATTAAAAACAAAACTACAGAAAGATTCCAATTAATGCAGGCAATGAATTATTTGAAGTTCAAAGTTCCAAGGAGATTTATTTCTAAAATGCATATATGTCCCCACATACAATCCTGAGATTTAATTCATGCAGACATTCGGAGTAAATCGAAGAAACACGCCAGAATCAATGAAAGACCACACCGAACAGGATACACAAACAACCAATGTGCAAAAGACAAGAAAGTGAGCAAATATAAAATAAAAAAAAATAAATATATAAGCAATAAATATCAAAAACATGAGATGAAGAGACTTTGAAAGCGAGTCCATAGGTTGTGGGAAGAGTTCAGTGATTGGGCAAGTGAAAATGATTTGAAGTTATACCCTCTAGTTTAAGAGACCCATGACTGTGGTGTAATGCTGTTTCTTAACCTTGCAGTGAGGTTCCTGAGGATCCTATACCTTCTTTCTGATGGCAGCAGCGAGCGAGAGCATAGTTTAGATAGTGTGGGTCATTGATGATGAATGCAGCTTTCCGGTGACAGTTCTCCATGTAGATGTGCTTAACGGTGGGGAGGGATTTGCCCGTTAAGGACTGGGCCATATCCACCACTTCTCATACGATTTTTCCTTCAAGGGCATCGGCATTTCCATACCAGACCATGCTACAACCCATCAATATACTCTCCACCACACACCTATAGAAGTTTGTCACAGCTGTAGGTGACATCAGTGAATCTTCACGATTTCCAGGAGAACAGAAACTCTGCTGTGCTTTCTTTGTAATGGTAATTATATGCTGGACCCAAAACAGATCCTCTGAAATTATAGCACTGAGGAATTCAAAACTGCTGAACCTCTCCACCTCTGATCCCCTGTTGAGGACTAGCTCAGGGATTTAGTTTCCTCCTCCTGAAGTCAATAATCAGCTCCTTGGTCTTGCTGACATTGAGTGAGAGCTAACTGTTGTGGCACCACATGTGGATAACATTGGTTCTACCTCAGAGAGATTCAGGAATAGGTGGGTGGAGAGGAAAGACATCATATTATGACAATCTCTACCTCAGTGTGCTTTGAGGTAACTTCTCAGGCGAAAGTGTCAAATGGACAAATAAAGAGATAATATGAATGGAATGCCATGCAAAATGTTTAAACATGGAATTCCCAATGAATGGAAAGATAAAACAACAAAAAGTGGGAAAACTGGCACAAAAAAACTAACAAAAGAGATTATAAAATGAAACTTTATTCAGACTAAAATTCAGAAGCCTATAAGCCTTCTTCTGTACTGAACTGTTTTCGTAACCAGTATCTTGTACAGCTGTAACATAATATCTCAACTTCCATACTCAGTGCCCTGGCTGATGAAGACCTCCATGCTAAAAATCCTTCTTCACCACCCTATCTAACTGTGAATCCATAACAGGCATTTTGTGAAACTGAAAATTGTAGCAAGCCTGTCTTGAATAACTTTTGTATCATAATTAAACCAAGAATTATGAATAGTGCAGGGACTTTTTTTGTAATTTATTTTTTTATTGAAGTTACAGTGCAGGGACTTAACTAGACACCGAGTATTGTCGAGAAAAATGTGTCAAAGTTGCTGGGAATTTTTTTTTCAAAAATGGAAAATATAGCTGTACAGAAATATGTATTTATTTAATTGGTGCTAAAATGCGGTTTACTTATTTAGAGATTTAGAGCGGAATAGGCCCTTTCAGCCAAATGAGCCACACCGCACAGTAATCCACTTCTTTAACCCTAGCTTAAGCATAGGATAATTTATAATGTCCAATCAACCTGCTTATCAGTATATCTTTGGACTGTGAGAGGAAAGCTAGGCACTCATGTAAAGGAGTTCTAATGGTGTCCAAAGTGTACTCCAAACTCCAACCCCCCAAGCTGTAGTAGAGTTGTGTTTTCCTGTCTTCCCCTTAATGAAGAGCACTATTAATTCCTTATCCTAATGCAATAATAAGAATAAATATGATTTATGACATATCTAAACAGAACTGTTCTTCTAAATACCTATTATATTGTTCTGTGCCAAATACCTCTTTCAAGAGCACAGGGTTGGGAGTATAATCAAATCAGGATCAGAATTATCACCACTGACATACGTCATGAAATATGTTTTAGAGCAGCAATATATTATTAAATATTAAAAGTTACAACAAGAGATATAAAAATGTAATTAAATTGTTCAAAAAGAGAACAAAGCAGTGAGATAATGTTTATGGACAATCCAGAAATCTGATGGCTGAGTGGACGAGTCTATTCCAAAAACACTGAGCTTGCACCTTCAGGTTCTTGTTTCTCCTCCATGATGACCGTAACGAGGAGCAGGAATGTCCTAAATGGTGAGCGAAGCCGCCTTCTTGAGTCACCACCTTTTCATGTGTCACGATGGTGAAGAGGTTAGTTCCCATGACGGAACTGGTTGAGTTTACAATATTCTGTTCCTTTATTTGATCCTACGGTTGGAGCTTCCATACCAAGCAATAATGCAACTAGTCAGGATGCCCTCCACAGAACATCTGTAGAAATTTGTTAGCGTCTTTGATGACATAACAAATCTCCTCAAATTCCTAATGTATTGCCTCTGGCATGCCTTCTTTGTGATTGCATCAATATGTTGGACTTACGATAGGTCTGAGGCAAAATCTGAGATGTTGATAGCTAAGATCCTTTCCACTGCTTACCCCTCAATGAGGATTGGCATTTGTTTCACGACTTTCCCTTCCTGAAATGCACTATCAATTCCTTAGTCTTAAAAATGTTGAGTGCAAGGTCAGTAAGACCCCACTCCACAGTCTGATCTATCTCCTCTCTGCTACATTTGTGCCCCTTAGGAAGTTCCTCGGATTTGGGGGCCCATGCCAAACTTCTTTCACCGTCTGAGGTGAAAGAGGCACTGTTGTGCTTTTTTCACCTCACAGCCAGTATGTGCAGACCACGTGAGATCCTCGGTGATGTCTATGCCTAGGAACTTAAGGTTGTTCATGTTCACAACTCCAGAGCCATTGATGTCAATAGGGGTTAACCTGTCTCCATTCCTCTTGTAGTCTACAACCAGCTCCTTTGTTTTTCCGACATTGAGGGAGAGATTGTTTTCTTGACACCACTACGTTAGTGTGATGCCCTCTTCTTTGTAGGCTGCCTTGTTAGTATCTGAGATTAGGCCAATCAATGTAGTATCATCAGCAAATTTAATTAGCAGAATAGAGCTCTGGGGGTAGCTATACAGATGGTGGTCTCCCAATGAGAAAGTCAAAGATCCATTTGCAGAGTGGGGTACAGAGGCCCTGGCTTTGAAGTTTGGTGATTAGTACTGCATGCAATATGCTGAGCTGTATCGATAAAAAGTAACATGAGTTAGGTACTGCTGTGGTCCAAGTGGTCCAAGGCCAAGTGGAGAGCTGGTGAGATTGGATCCACAATAAACCTACTGTGGCGGAAGGCAGATTGCAGTTGTCCAGGTCTTGGCTCAGGAAGGAGTTAATTCTAGCCATGATAAACCTCTCAAATCACTTTATCAGAGTAGACATGAGTGCTCGCAGGCAATAGTTGTTCAGGCAGCTCAGCCTGCTCTTACTGGGCACTGCTATGATCAATGCCCTTTTGAAGCAGCTGAGAAACTCTGACTGTAGCAGTGAAAGGTTGAAGATGTCCTTGAACCCTCCAACCAGATGGTTTTCAGTGTTCTGCCAGGTATACCTCTGTGGTCTGACACCTAGGTTGATACAGAAATTACAAATTGACAGCTGAACCTTAAATGACACGTAAGTTGCAATCGACATGTTTTCCTAAATAAAATAATATAATTTGAACCGTATTTGCTCAAAATGTTATTGTTTACTTTTTGTTGTTATTTTCCTCATAGGCAGCAGTTCCTGCAATCTAAATTTTTTAACTGCAAGGTAGAAAAAATAAGCTGTGCATAATGACAAAAAAAAAGGTATTCTGGCAAAAGCAATAACATCTTGGTGAGAAATTAATCAGAAATAATCTACATGACAACATTGACAGCAATGTTTTATCAGTGACCCTGTTTGATAGTGTATTAACTGATGAGATTAGAATCATTTGACACTTGTTTATACCTTGTCATTGACAAGATGTGGAATAATCGATAGCACACAATTAATAAAATGATAAATTGTCAGAAATTGAAGAACAAAGTCCTGGTTAGTTGTCAATCAAATACTATTCTTTCTCCCAAAGTAGGAATGGCACGTGGTCTCTTCCTACTAAAATGTCATTATCCTACGAATGTATTCAGAAGAAGTTTAAATATATGTTGAATCAACATTCTAGAGCTACAGTGATTCACGCTAAGTTCAATCATTAGTCTGAGATGAGTTAATTCATGTCATTTGGGGTTAAGATTAGGGGCTTTATTGTTCATCTCCTATGCAAACTGAAGGGAAATGAAAGCAAACTCATCAGTAACATTATTAGGAGATGAATTTTACTGCATTAACAACTGACTTACATATTAACGTTCATCTTTGCCTGTGAGTCAGTATTTGGTAAATTCAAACTCTGCTGCTGGGCTTTGTTATAAAATCGAAGCTGTTACAATGACAGAGAGCATTACATCAAGCATGAGACCAAGCCTCTTCACCAGTTCACACAAGGGGTTTACAGTATTGGAAAGAAGTGCAAATGATTCACAGCTCCTTTAACCACCACTCTATTCTTCCAGCTACATCAGTGAAAAAAATTAACAGGATACTTACAAGAAAACAATTACTTTTCCTCCATTTCCTGGAAGATGACCAGACTGGAATTATTTCACTGCAATGGCAGTGAATGGTGTTGCCACTCAAAAATTGAAAAAGGGCTCCACAGATGCAAATTCACCTCATTCATCTCTGCATGGGTCAATAAACAAACCTATTTCTTCCATCATATTTTAGTAACATTCTGCCACCCTGACGGGTGTGTGCAATTGCTGAAATAAAAGAAAACACGTGGCTGACATATTTCCAAGAGTTTTCAATCAGCGCTGTGCATGAAGTGAAAAAAAAACAGAAAAAAATCAATTCCACTGAATGACAAGAATTAAATAATTTACAAATAATGAAACTGTGATGCAAGGTCATCACTTTAACAAACAAGATATTCAGCTGTTTTATTTTTATATGACCAATAAAATTTAGTGTTATGAAATAATTATTAAATCTTTACATATTCATATGTATTGTAACTTATCAGTGATACATCACAATTATATTATAAATGTTTATTGCGCTTTACTAGAAGTGACTGATTACCATTTTCAAGATCAAATTGATGACTGTCACCTTGAACATGCCCTGCTCAAGATCACTGCTAAACTCAATGCATAGCAATGTAAGTTTCTACATCTTCGATGTGTGAATTCTACTCATAAACCACTACTATTTATAAGAAGCTTTTTTAACATTTTGTAATAAGGAAGCTACTGATTATGTTAGCATATTTATCAATTCTTTCACAAATCTATATAGACAAAAATTATCTCGTTAAATACAGATTTTAGCCTTAATTATTCTGACAGCATTGTCCTAGATTATGTTACTCATTGTTAATCAACATATGCTTATTGATAACCACCTTTAATCTCCCTTGACATGTTCTCTGCTCACTCTATATGAAAACAATTGTACAAAATAGATCAATTTCATAGTTACTTCATTGCAACTTCATACACTGTGAATTTAATGTAAATTACACATCTGATTCAGTTAATAAGCATCAAGTGAATCTGGTTGAGTGCCAGATTCATGTTGGACTGTGATTCTACTCTGAGTGTTATGTTGGAAAACAGAAAGCAGATGTAGCACACTTTCAGTCTTGGTGTTTACTGAAGCACACTGCAAAGAAGGAATGTTAACAAAATAAATATTTCTGTCTTTTGATCGGATCATTTCACCATTTTATCACAGGCCAAATTGTAAGCTCCTATCATGCATCTAAAACAACTTTCCATTCTGATATCATATGCTCAGCTTCTCACAGAATGCTTCACGGATACAACTGTAATAGACGATTTACAGATCTGCTGCAGGATTTGTTTTCAGTGGTCTTGCTTAACCATGCCAAAGCAGAACATAATCAAAACATTCTGGATGCTGGAAAAAACAGGAAATTCTGAAATGCTCAGTGGGTGAGGCGACATCTGTGTGGGGAAAGGAAGAGAGTTAATGGTTCACATCAATGGTAAGGATAAAACAAGCCTACCTTTAGAAGGCAGGAGGAAAAAATAATAACTGAAGGGGAGAAATATGCAAGCAATGGTGTTGAGGAACAGGCCTCTGGAGTAGGACTAGATGCTGGAAAATCATCTGAAGTTTCTACAGGAATGTGGAGTGTTAGAAGTCTGATCGTATAAAGTTGGTGATCATTTGAGAAGGTTCCAATGTGCATCATCATTCGATGCTCTGTTACTCCAGGTCAGTGAGCTTCATTGGAACAGTGGCAGGCAAGTAAAAAATATCTCTAATTCATTGCTGAGATCCGCCACCACTGGAAATATTTTAGTGAGTAATTTTGTACACTATCTTCACATTATTTCTGAAGTCTGGAGAGAAGAGTTGAACACAGTGTTCTGCTCATGAAGTCCTGTAGCATGGATGGATGTACCAATACATGCTGATCAAAATTCCTAACTAAACTAATCTTATTTTCCCATGTTTGACCCATATCCCAGCATGTATCTGTGAACTGCCTTTAAGAGTTATTAATGTATTTGTAAACATCATTAATGCATTGCCACAACTACTTCTTCAGGCAACTCATTCCATAAAATGATCGCCTTCTGCATGAAGTAGTTATCCCTGGTTCCTATTAACTCTCTCCTCTGTCACCTGAAACCTATCATACCCTCTAGTTCTCAAGTCCCCAACCCTAGGGAAAAGACTATGCACATTTACCCAACCTAAGGTCCTCATTTTATACACTTCTATATGGTCAACACTTGTTCTCCTTTGCTCCATTGAAAAAAAAGTCCCCAGCCTGCTCAACTTATCTCCATAACATAGTCCCTCAAGTGTGGACAACATCCTTGTAAATCTTTGCTACACTCGTTCCAGCTTAATGGCATCTTTCTTGTACCAGTGTGACCAAAGCTGAACACAATATTCCAAATGCAGCCTCATCGATGTCTTGTACAACTGTGTGATTTTAAGATTAAGAGAGGAACCTGACGAGATATCCCATTCAGTAAACTCTATTATATGTTCATTCAAACTGAGAGGTGCTTTACCGTATGTCAGAACATTCACCCTTCTCAAGCCTGGCTTCAATAAAAGATGAAACAATTTCACCATACATACACTTAGTGTAATATTTTTTATTATATGTATGATTGGGTGTATGGGGAGTCCAAGGAGGGATAACATCTCTGGTGAAGAGCTTGTCATGTCCATCCCAGGGCACCTCACCCACCTTTGGACCCACCAGACACTCAGCTCTCACCTGTGGCTCCAAGTAGCTGTTTGCATGTGGCATTCGCCACACCCCAGTGTACTGCTTCAACAGGCAGACTAAACCATTTGAGGGTAGCCAGCAGCCTCACATGCTAGTGATCTAGGGACGTGTCTGTGTAGCATATGAAGTCAGCTCTGGCCCACTTTGTGGAGGAGATTGACAGAGAGATGTAATGGCCGAGAAGGAGGGATTGCAACACTGTGAAGTTCAAACAGCATGACAAGGCACAGATGACCAAGAATGACCCCAGTTTGTGACTCTCATTCATAACTCTGGGCCCAGACTTCTGGGATCAAAACAGTGGAACTGCCCCCGTGCAAACGGCTTTTCCACTTTAAAAACTCTCCTGCACAGGTTTCCTGTCATTTTCAGACATGATGGACAACCACCATATGCATGATGCTGAGCATTTTGCATCCTTTTAAATACAAATTTCACTTCAGATTTGTGCACTGCCCAGCAGCTATGCCACTTGAAAAAAGTAGAGCATTCCTGATACAACATTCACAATATCAAATTATTCTGTTTTCGTTAACTGGCCTGTGAGCTCATTTCTGCACAGGAATCAAGGTCTCCCTATTTTATCAAGCATTTTAGTGAAGCTATTGACAGCATTGATTATTGTCCTTCTCCTAATCTGACTTATTTTATCCTGAGCGAACCCTGAGTGATTTCTCTCTGAAACCAACAACACTATCACTTATTGTATATTAATGTTAAAATAGCTCAGTAAATTAGGAAGACAGATTTATTTTAACATAATTCTTGATGTTATGTTCATGTGCTTAAAAACAAACAGGATCACACAAAAGGACTCTCACCATCACTGTTGCAGTTAGGGCTTGTGATCTGAATACCAAGTAAATCGACTTGTGCAGTTTCTTTCCAAATATCTACCAGTGCTGGAACAGATGGATCCCAAATGTGTAATTAGATAGACCAAGAATCAGATCAGCTAATGTATGCAGTGTTGGTTTTCCACAGGTAAACAATACACAGACTGCTAAATACCTTTATTGTGACAATTTCGGCAGAAACAGGAATGTTCTTTCAGTGCATTGGAACAGGCTACACACTCAAACAATTATTGGCTAACAGATATGTCCTGGAGGACAAAAATGTGGCTCTGTAGACCTTAGGCTCTTGAAATAAATCTCATCAGATCTGCAAAAGTAAGTCAATACTCACCACTCTTCCAAATCCAATGAGCTGACAACTGAGAAACTCATCATGAAACTGTATACAGAACCTATTCTCAGTTGGATTTCAATCTGTCACCACAGAGATATGAAAAGAGCAGTAACAACAAATACGGCTTGTATTTACACTTAAAGCTGCAAATGTTCTTCCTCAACAAATTCTTGCTAGTAGTGCTGATAATAGATGCATTTTGCTGAAGAAATAATGTTTTCTTGAGAAATCAGTAAACATAATTTAAATTTCTAAAATATCAAACCAAAGATAACTTCGAGACTCCTTATTATGCAGTTTAAAATCATGCTAAGATGCAAATATTAATAGTGACATTTTTGATAGCATTCAGATTGTTGTTGCTATAGATTTACAGCATAAGAATTAACAACTTCTCAATTTTTCTAAGAAAGTGGAAACTTTACAATATCAAATGTGTGTATCCTGGTGGGTAAATATTTGGGTCAATGCATGATCATTATACAGTTTAGTGGGGTCCATAGCGCACATATCAGTATCTGAGATATGATATCGCAGATGCTATTAACAAATTTTGCAAACTATTGTTTGAAGGTACTGCAATGTGCAATAAGAAGCCAAATGCCCAGGAAATAGGCCAGCTCCAGGCAATAAAGTGGAGGGACAGTCAGCAGTCATAAGTCTAACTGGGAGCTGAAGTGTGTGTAGTGATGGTTGGTCAGAGATTGATGGCAAGATCGGGACCACAATCAATGAATTAATTGGCTGGGAAGTTGAAGGCTCGGGGTATTGGTGAGACAGGCTGATCAGGACATTTAGGAAAAGGGAGGCAGTGGCTAGGGCTTAGTGTCCATCAGGTGTGATCAGGGGCGGAGGAGTGCAACTGAGAAGCCAGGGTGTGGTGCTGATCAGATTTGAGGAGATGGCTCAGGACTGATTAGTAAGTTAGTTATTTTAACAGTAAAGGCTTTGGTAGGACAAGGGCTAGGTCTGATCCAGGAGTGAGATCAGTGCGTGTGGAACTTTTAAGTTTGTTGGAGGAGTGCCCAAATGAAAGCACGGGACTTAATTGACTGAACATCACCAGATAATGTCATGAATATCTGATTAGCTTGGGAACATCCAAAAACAAGCACTCCTAGAGCAATGTTCTCCAACAATAAATGACCACCCTCATCTACACTTGATGCAAAGATACACAAAGATGGATTGGAATCAAAAGCATGTGATCAGGCTTCTAAAACAGAATGGGCAGATCAGAAAGTATCACAATTGCAATCCATTCTGAAAACAAGAAGCTTTTTTATACAGGCCACCAGAAAATGCAGCATTACAAAATGCTCAAGTTTCTTGGCCTTCGTTTTACTTGGTGTTTGCCCAATTATTTAACTAGGAGCTGCAAAATTCCTTGATCTTTTGTGAGCTACTGTGTAAAGAGCACATGCTCAATGCTCACACACATAGTTTCAACATATTAGTTTTGGTTGTTTACAGTACTTAAACACTCTTCAAGGATTCTTTCAACAATCTTTATTATTTCAAGACCATTACACATTAGTGATATGAACACAAGCCATTAAGTCACAAGGTCACACAGCACAGAAACAGGCTCCTCAGCCCAATATTCATGCTGTAAACTGCACCTACCTACACTATTCCATATACTGTACCTGCATTTAGATGATATATTTGAATATTCAAAAATGTAATAAAATAGTTCTTTCCCACATACCCACAGTATCTCTTTTCCAAAACCTGAAATTAATATCCCCCTTATCCTCACATCATCAAATTTTCATTCTCAATTTCATGTAAGTTTCTCATGATTTTGTACATCGCCAACAAATCTGCTCTCATCCTCTTTTAATCTAAAGAAAGCAATCTTCTAATTAAAATCCCGCATCTTGGAAACACTTCAGCCAAACTCCTCTGCACCCTCGCAAAGAACTTTACATCCTTCCTAAAATGAGTTAACCAGAATTGAATGCAATGCTCCAGGAAGGAATAAAGAAGGTTTTGGAAGTTACAGCTGAATTTCTCATCCTCTCTCCTTAAAAAGCTCAAGATCCCATGTGGTTTGTAACACCTCTAGCCTGTCTCTATAAGGACATAAACCTGCAATCCAGTTTGCTTTTCCACATGATTCAGTCCTGTAGACATGTGAAGAATGCTGAGGGAAAGTCAAATTAAACACATTTAATTGGTGGGCTCACAGCAGACAGAGGCACTATAAATGGTACACCCCTAACCCAACAAAACACATCCAGTTACTACCTACCCACTCACAGGGCTACACATCCTCTGTGACTGTGAAAGGTATATCCCCAGCACCTAATGCTGTCTTTGTCCAGCCATATAGACACTATGAGCAAGAAAGTGCACCAGCACTTCTATTTCCTCATGAGGCTAAAGAAATTTGGCATGTCCCCTTTGAATCTCACCACAGAAAGCATCATATCAGGATGCATCATAGCTTGTCATGGCAATTGCTGTACTTGGGATTGAAAGAAATTGCAGGGAATTCCATCTTTAATATCTTTATTTTTCCCTTTCAGGTCTCTTTTGAAGACCCTGACCTGGAATTACTTGCTGACTTCGGTTCTTTGCAGGAATGGGACCCATTGTTCGGCACGCCAAGGGTTCGGCCTGAGAGTCCGGCCAGGATTTGGAAGCCTAAGATCTCGGGGCTCTGGAGACGGGAGGATCGAGGGTCAGAGTCATGGCAGGAGACACATGTGTCATCGAGGGAGTCAGAGGACCCAAGACCCGAGATCTTTGAGATCTTTGGGCACAGAGCTCAGAAAAAGCAACATAATGGACTTTTAACATCGTAAATCAGCGAGTTGTTTGGTATGTTTTTTGATGTTTGATTGGTTGATTTTTTTTTGCTGGTGGGGGAGGGGAGATCATTGCTTGCTGCCACTTATACACGGGAGAGAGGGGAGCTGGGGAGGACTTTGGGGTTCTTGCGTTTAACTGTTGTTCATTCTTTGGGACAGTCCTCTGTTTTCGTGGATGTTTGCGAAGAAAAAGCATTTCAGGATGTATATTGTATACATTTCTCTGACATTAAATTGGACCTTTGAGTTGAGAACACAGCTCAGCACATCATGGATACCAACCCCTACACCTCCCCCCTCCCTCAAGGATGATGGGAATAGGCAGTGTTACAGATTGACACATTTTAGAAGGGCCTAAAGGCCTGTTTGTATGCTGCAGAGCTCTATGACTCTGTAAATCAATCCTAATAATCAAATTATTATTATCGTGCTGGACATTCTCTTCCTCCCCCACCACACCCTTCATCAGGCAGAAGGTACAGAAGCCTGAAAGCACATACCACCAGGAACAAGGACAGTTTCTATCCCACTATTTTAAGACTATTGAATGGTCCCTAGTACAATAAGATGGACTCTTGACCTCACTGTCTATCTCATCATACACATTACTTTATTGTCTAGCTGCACTATGTAACTATAACTGTATATTTCTCATTCTGTCATTGTTTTCACTTGTACTACCTCAATGCACTGTTGTGATGAAATTATCTGTATGTACGGTATGCAAAACAAAGTTTTTCTCCATACCTTAATACACGTGACAATGATAAACGAATTTACCAACTTGAGAGAGCAATAAATTCATTACAAAAAAAAGAACTTATTTGATTTTATCATTTAAAACCTTTTTGTCAAAAGGAGGAGAGGAGACTACACTCAGTGAGGATAATGGATATGCATTCATCTGGATGCAACTGTTCATGATAAACCATGTGTTGAATGAGCAATGCCCAACCAAATAGATTCCTTCAGAGACTTGTATAATAAGACCTGAGCTAAAGTCGATTCAATTCATTTAATTCCCTGAAGAAAAACTCATTATGTTCCTCCCTGCTCCCCAATTGTAAATTCATAGAAGCAGCAGGTTAACCACCGATCCTTACACACTTCATTATTCATCGCAGCACAGTTACATTACTGAATGGAAAATCATTCAAAGATGAAAATTTCTGACGTGCTTTTCTGACTTGCCAGCAGCACTAAAGTCAAAGGTTTACCTCATCATCCTTCTTTTCCTTCTTACTTTTACATGCATTGTTTCTCAGGACCCAGACCTCACAGGTAGGCTGCAGAACAGATGCTGGGAGGACTTCAATATTTCATGCTGCATCTTTGGCAAGTATGGACAGTCAACGTTTTGAGTTCAGGCACTTCATCTGGATGGAAATATTTAGAGGAGACAAAACCACGGTAAAGAGGTAGAGGTAATGGGTTAAGCAAGAGTTGGCTAGTGGTAAGTGGATCCAAGTGAAGAAGATGGAGGGTGATAAGCAAATGAAGGAAGATATCTATCGCAGATGGGGTGCCCGCCAGCACCTGCCTCTAATCAGACATCAGTCATCTACCATGGAAGCACTAGACTGCATATGCTATAATCTGGAGAAGGAAACGATCTGCTGGAATCAACGGGTCAAGCTGCATCTGATGGACAAAAAGAATTCTTGATGTTTCATGATTCCGGATTGTTTACTGTCATTCTTCAGTACATGAGTGCAAAAGAAAATGAAATGATTGTTACTTCAAATCTAGACTTCTGGATGTGAGGTTGAAAACCTGCAACATATCATGTTTCCCAGCATCTGGAATCTCTTGTGCCTCCTTCTAACTATGCAGGGTTTCGACCTGAAATATCGACAATTCATTCCCTATCCCCCCCCCCCCCCCAACAGCTGAATTCTTTCAGCAAATAATTTGTTGCATCAGTCACCTACCACATTGGCATGGAATTTAGACTCGTCAGTGTCCATGTACCGCATCAAATTTTTGCGTTGTAGGTTGGATCTTGTGCTTATTGCTGAGTGCATCTTTGAATATCAGTTACCCTGGAGCAGGAGGAAGTGGAGGAGTGAGAGAAGGAGAAGCAATGTACACCACAGAGCCTTTATCTGCTAGGAGAGAAGTTAAAATCAGCCTCCCATTCTCTGTTTCACTATTAAATCCCTTCATGATCTTCTCCATGCTCATTTAGAGATTTCCTCCCTTCATTAAAAGATTGTGAGTCTTCCTCCCTTCAATAAAAGGTTACGAATCTCCCTCCCTTCATAACATAGACAAGTTCCAACATCAAATCCATTCAAAAAATCATTTTTCAGACAAGTCATTATTGCTGCAATTCCTGTTGGGAAGTGCTTTTGTGTTTTGTGGTTATCTTCCTAACCTAGATCTGCTGCACAGTGCTTTCCCAGCAGCTGAGACATGGGATCATATCCAATTTCTCTTGATAAATAAAGCCTTCCAATGCAGGCAATATCCTTGTAAATCTTCTCTGCACACACTCCAGTACAAACACCTCCTTCCCACGGTGATCAGAACTGCACTCAATATTCAAAGAGTGGCCTAACCAATGCTTCGTACAACTGTAATATATAGTCCCAACAATTCAACTCAATGCTTTGGGCAAAGAAGGCAAGAATGTTGTGTGCCTTCCTCAGCATCTGGTCTGCTTGTGTTTCCATTTTGCTTAAAGGTCAACTTTACTTGTTACATGGATATCAAAATAAACAGTAAAATCCATCATTTGGGCAAAAACCAGCAGGTTCTGAGAATGTGCTAGGAGCAGACCTCAAGTGTCACTGTGCCTCCAGTGCTAACATAACGAGCCCACAACTTATAAGCAGTACGTGTTTTGAATGCATGTTGGAGGGAACCAGGGCGTCTGGAGGTAATTCATGTGAGAACATATAAACTCCTTACCAACATTTGTGGACATTGAATTCTGATCTCTGGCAGTGTAAAGAACTTTGCTAACAGCTAATCCACCATGCCACCGTAATAATAATGTGCCAATATGCCGATGAGTTCATCCTTTCTGAACCTCCAATACTGACAGGTATTTCACACGACTCTGTGGTCAGCAGTGTAAATACATGACAAGCTCTACATCTATCTGAAGTGAGTTCAACATCACACTGTAGACAAATTTATGTAGCCCCATTTGGGATTGAAAAGAAAAATTGGCTCTGAACTCAGGAGGACAGGACTCTCATCAAACATCGCCTACTTTGTTCAGTTGTGTCATCCAGATGTGACTCTAGAACAGAATCACAGAACTTGCTCCATTGATGAAACCCTTCAATGCCATTTTCAAGGAGACTTTAGGTTGATCTTATTTGCCAGCTCATTGTCCATTTGAAATTCAAAGTTCAAAGTAAAATTTATTATCAGAGGACATACATGTCACAACCTACAACCCTGAGATTCTTTTTCTGCAGGCATACTTACAAAATCTATAGAATAGTAACTGTAAACAGGATCAATGACAACAAACTGTGCAAATGCAAATATAAATAAATAGCAATAAGTGACAAGCATGAAATAATAAGACAAAGAGTCCTTAAAGTGAGACCATCAATTGTGGGAATACCAGAGATAGAATGAGTGTAGTTATCTCCTTTTATTCAAGAGCCTGATGGTGTGAACCTGGTGGTATGAGACAGGGCACGTAATAAAGGTAATGTCACAACCGGAATGGGGGACTTCAATGTGTAAGGAGATTGGGAAAACCAGGTTGGCATCGGATTGCAAGAGAGCATATTTGTCGAATGCCTACGAGATGGCTTTTCAGAGCAGCTTGGGCTTGAGCCTGCACAGGGAAAGGCTATCTTAGATTGGGTGTCATGTAATACCCCAGATCTTATTAGTTAGCGTAACATAAAGGAACCCTTAGGAGGAAGTGATCATAAAATGATTGAATTCATGCTGCAGTTTGAGAGGGAGAAACATAAGTCACATGTGTCAGTATTGTAATGGAATAAAGTGAATTACAGAGGCATGAGAGAGGAACTTGGATTGGAGGGGGATACTTGTGGGGATGACAGCAGATCAGAGGCGGTTGAAGTTTCTGGGATTAGTTCACAAGGTGCAGGATAGATAAATCCCACAGAAGAAGTAGTTCTCAAATGGCAGGGCTAGGAGACCGCGGCTGACAAGATAAGTTAAGGACTGTGTAAAAGCTAAGGAAAAGGCAAATAAGGTAGCAAAAGTGAGGAGGAAGTTGGATGATTGGGAAGCTTTTAAAATCCAACAAAAGGCAACTAAAGAAGCTACAAGAAGGGAAAAGATGAAACATAAGGGCAAATTAGCCAATAATATAAAGCGGGATACTATAAGTTTTTTCTGTTATACATCTAAGTTGATATTGGACAAAGAAATGCAGATGAACTTAATAAGTACTTTGCTTCAGTCTGGGGAAGACACTAGCTGTATGCCAATGGTCATGAGTGTCAGGGAGCAGGAGTGAGTGCCATTGCAGTTACAAGGAAAAAGCGCTAGGCAAACTGAAAGCTCTTAAGATGGATAAGTCACCTGGACCAAATGGACTACATCCCAGAATACTGAAACAGGTTGCCAAAGGGATCATGGATAAATTTACATTGGTCATAATCTTTCAAGAAATACTTAATTCTGGCATGGTCCCGGAGGACTGGAAAATTGCAAATGTGACTCCATTCTTTAAGAAGGGAAGACGACAAAAGGGAGGAAATTATAGGCCAGTTAGCCCAACCTCAGTGATTGGGAAAGTGTTGGAGACCATTATTAAGGACAAGATTTCAGGGTACTTGGTGCCTTACATGAGGCTGCTGAACAAGATAAAATCCTATGGTGTTAGAGGAAAGATACTGGCATGGATAGCAGATTGGCGACAGGCAGGAGACAGCAACTGGAAATAAAAGGAGCCTTTTTCTGGTTGGCAGCCAGTGACTAGTGGTGTTCCTCAGGGGTCAGACTTTTCACATTGTTTGTCAATAATTTGGATAATGGAATTGATGGCTTTGTTGCAAAGTTTGCAGATGATACAATGATAGGTGGAGGGGTAGGTAGTGCTGAGGAAACAATGTGATTGCAGCAGGACTTAGACAAATTGGAAGAATGGGCAAAATATTGGCAGATGGAATACAGTGTTGGGAAATGTATGACAATTAATTTTGGTAAAGAAACAGTAGTGCAGACTATTATCTAAATAGGGAGAAAGTTCTAACATCAGGGGTGCAAAGGGACTTAGAAGTCCTTGTGCTAGACTCCCAGAGAGTTTATTCACAGATTAAGTCTGTGATAAAGAAGGCAAATATAGCGTTGGCACTTATTTCAAGGAGAATAGAATATAAAAACAAGGAGATAATGCTGAAGCGTTATAAGACACTAGTCAGACTGCATTTGGATTATTGTCAACAGTTCTGGGCCCTTCTCTCAGAAAGGATGTATTGTCACTGGACAGAGGCCAGAGGAAGATCACGAGGATGATTCCGCAAATGAAAAGGTTAACATGAGGAGCATCTGGCAGTTTTGGGCCTCAAATCATTGGAATTTAGAAGAATGCGGGCGGGGTTCTCATTGAATACTACCAAGTATTGAAAGAACTAGATAAAGTGGATGTGGAAAGGATGCTTCCTCTGGTGGAGGTATCCAAAACTACAGAGCACAACCTCAAAATTGAGGGGTGACTTTTTGGAATAGAGGTAATGAGGAACTTTTTTTAGCCGAAGAGTAGTGAGTCTGTGGAATGCTCTGCCACAGACTGTGGTAGAGGCCAAGTCCGTGGGTATATTTGAAGCAGAAGTTGATAGATTCTCGATTGGTCAGGGCATCAAGAGATATTGTGAGTGTAAGGGGTCGAATGAGATCTGTGATCAGTCATGAAGAAGTTGTGGAACAGACTTGATGGACTGAATGCCTTAATTCTGCTCCTATTTCTTTGTGTCTTATGACCAATGAGACTGCTCTACATTCCATCAAGGGTTATCCTTACTAATGAAGAACCTAACATTTGACACCCTTACTAATAAAGAACCTATCAAACTGTGCCTTAAATATATCTAATGACTTGGCAGTCTGTGGCAATGAATTCAACAGATTCACCACCCTCTGGCTAAAGATACACCTCCTCGTCTCTGTTCTAAAGGGACATCCTTCTATTCTGAGGCTGTGCCATCTCATCTCAGACTCCCGAACCATAGGAAACATCCTCTGCACATCCACTCTATTGCGGTGTTTCAATGAGATCTTCCTTTATTCTTCCAAGGATATGGATGTTATAGAGAGGAGAGGAGATTTACAAGGATGTTGCCTGGATTGGGGAGCATGCCTTATGAGAATAGGTTGAGTGAACTTGGCCTCATATCCTTGCAGAGACAGAGGATAAGAGGTGACCGGATAGAGGTGTATAACCTGATGAGAGGCATTGATTGTGTGGATAGCCAGAGGCTTTTTACCAGAGCTGAAATGGTTAACATGAGGGGGCATAGTTTTAAGGTGCTTAGAAGTAGGTACAAGGGGGATGTCAGAGGCACGTTTTTCCACACAGAGTGGTGAGTGCGTGGAATGCACTGCCAGTAAAGGTGATAGAGTTGAATAGTATAGGGTCTTTTAAGAGACTCTTACATAGGTGCATGGAGCTTAGGAAAATAGAGAGCTATGCAGTAGGGAATTTCTAGGCAGCTTCTGGAGTAGGTTACATGTGGGCCGAAGGGCCTGTAATGTGCTGCAGATTTTTATGTGCTATGTTCTATGTTCTTATTAAACCTCAACATTACATCCTTGCTTTTACAAACGTTGGTACATTCTAGTCCATTTAAAGTGAATACTGTCATTACATTTGCCTTCCTTACCAACAAACAAAAGGACTATCATGTCCCTTTGCACCTTCAATTTCTGAATTTCCTTTCCGTTCATCAAATGCCTTTGTTCATTCTACTAAAGTGCATGACCATACACTTCCCTGCACTGTATTCCATCTGCCACTTTTTTGCCGATTTTTGTAGTTATTGTGCAAGTTTTGAATGATCTCCCTGTTCTTGAGTTCCAAACCCAGCAAACACCAAGTATCCTTACTGCCTTGTGGTATTCATCTGTTTGGCTGGCTTCCCAGATACAAGGACATCAAACTGTAGTTCCATCTGTCCCTCCACATTTAATATTCTGATATTTATTGCACTCTTCAAGTGTAGTATCTTACTTTTCCCAGACTGAATTTCAGTTGCCTCTTTTGTTCTCAATGAACCAGCTAGAAAGTCATTCTGTGTGGATGTTATACTGTTTTACATAAACATGCGCCTCACCCTTCCTATCAACCTGTCTATCTTCAGGCCATGGTACTTAGGGACTTGCGCTAAAATTGTGTGACTCTATTGAAGCGCAGGATTGTAACTACATGTGCTGTGTGTGATTATATGTTCTGTGTTTTGCACCTTTACCAAGTGTTTCATTTAGCTGTATACATCTGTATGGTCGAATGACAATAAACTTTAATCAGGCCATTCCTTCTTTTGAGCTCTTGCTGACCATCAACCACCCAATAATACTAATCCTATTTCCTTCCTTCACATTGCCTTCAACTCTTCCCAGATTCTATCACTTAGTCACACACCAGTTAATTTAACAACACGCTCATTTTGAGATTAGTATCAATATTTTTCTGCAGCCCAGCACTTTTACACAAAATATCCACAGCACTGATATTTTGAAATCATCAATCAGAATGTGATTTAGTGTCTTTTAATATCCCAGCACACTGTTAAAGATGGTGGACCTCTTCATGCCTTTCCTTATTGCACGATCATTTCCAATACTCAGAGTCTTTCTTATTATAGCCAATTCATATACAGTATCTTCTCTTCTGTTTCTTGTTTGAAGACAGTAATGTATTTAATCAGAACATTATGCACACCTTCTTTCCCTGCATGCAGAGTATACTATTTTTGGTCTCTAATGTGATGGTATTGGTTTTACTGACCACAAGGTTCTAAACTCTAAACAAGGAAGACCTTAAGCCCTATCAGATATACGTAGCCATGGGTATTCTCACTAAAGGGAGATTATACTGTAAGTACCCAATCCTCAAAACCTGATTTACTATCCTGTTTATGTTGCAAGGTGACTTTTAGCTGCCAATACCCACTACTTGAGTTCCCCTGCCCCCACCAACCAGTTATTTGAGCTAACAAAGTAGTTTAAACAGTTCATCTGTTTTCACTGATCCACATTTCAATCCGAACAACGTTCATGAAACACATTTAAAATCACAGAGGATTTCTATCTTATAAAACATTTCCAAATTATAAACCATTTCTGAAACACAAATGATTTTCAAAACACAGGTACAATTCTTATAAATGAAAAAGACAAACAAATCATCCGCTGCAGAAAACAAAGATAGAGGAATGGATCCTAGTCACGCCATCTTCCTGACATTTTTCTTGATGTTCTTCACCCACAGCTAATAATCCTGAACTGTTTTAGCTCTCCACAATTATACTCTTTTTCTAGAACAGGTGATTTCACACGTACATGACATTTCCTCAGATATCCTTTTAATACAAGCAGTCTAAAAGCATCTGGGAGACATAGATCTCAGATTAATGTTCACAGTTCACAAATAACACTGTTAAACTAACTTCCTTAAGTACATAAATGTTCCAACTATAAACATGTCAGTTATTTGATATGCCAAATGATATTATCCCTCTGGTTCCGCAAGCTTTTTTGAACTAATAAACTAAGCTTGCCTGTTTGAAATAAACCAAATTAAACAACCTACATCTTGAACAGCAATAAACCAGGTGTAGTGAGCTAAATCTTACTTTTCACAGACGGAGCTTCTACGCTCTACAGAGGTTGTTTGCAAGGCTGACTATAGACAGAACTTGTTTTAACTTCAAGCCGATTACTGCTTGCTGTTGACATTTTAACAAATGAAGACTGACTCCCATTTACAACCAGTAGTCAAACAATTGTTATTTGGAAGTTTACCTACAATTGTTCTTGATCTTACAAGTGGCAGCTGCTGTGTTTTAGAAAGCAAGATTAGCAAACTTCTGGCCAGGAGGGAATATCAATCACACTAACAGGACCAATACTGCCCTTCATTACCTTCTGAAAATTGGGGATGCCCTTGAACTTAATGTCAGTATTTTCTCACGACTCCTCTTGGTCTTCCAAATTTCCTTTCTAATTTCACTCTTGCATGTGCCCAGATCACCCACTTGAATGCATCCTATCCTCCTGCATTTGACACATCTCCTAATCTTCTTGCTGCTACCATTGGGCAGGAATCTTGAGTCCCTCACCACCAGGTTCGAAGCACTGGTTGCCCTGCGGCCATCCGGCTCCTGGACCGGATTCAGTTCCCTCGGCACTGAACTAACTCTGCAGCCTGTGGACTCGCTTTCAGGGACTCTGTAGCTCATGTGCTCGGTATTATTAATTCATTTTTTATTATTTGCATAGTTTGTTCTCTTTTGTACATTGGATGTTTGTCAATCCTTGTTTTTTTGTAGATTGTACTGTATTCCCGTGTTTTCCTCTGGGTGCCGGCAAGAAAATTAACATTGTATACATACTTTGATAATAAGTTTATCTTGAACTTTTATACTCCTCAGAGTTTTGTACTCAGTATGTGCCTTTAACATTGTTTTCTCTTGCTTTACCTTTCTTTACGTGTTTGTTGACAGACATGGGGATCGAGGTTTGGATGCTCTCTTTTCTTTAGTAGAAGCAGAGATTAGTTTAATTAGGACAATAGTTTAATCAGTTCATCACAGCACTGTAGGCTGAAGGACCTGTTCCTGTGCTGTACTGTACTGTACTGTGTTTTATGTTCTATTTTTTTCTGTCCTATCCAGGATACTGCTAGCTTGTCATGGTGGAGAGCCTTGTGAGATCCTGAGAGTGATGCCATCTGGAGCTTAGCGCCTGGTAGAGTCACCCATGGCGGTAAGGTCAAGGGGGTAGTATCCATACGAAGCGCACTCCAACCAAGACCTCAGAGACGGAACAGGCGGAAGATGGTGATAAATTAGAGACTCTGGAATCTCAGGACTATGAGGACCACCACAATGGCTGCAAAGGCACAGAAGAGAGGCCCCAGTCGTCTAAGTCTTCATGCCATTGGATTCTGGTCCTTTCTCTGTCAAGGACTGTGTAGTGGCTGCTTGTGCATTAGTCTCTCCATGTTAAAAGTCCTCATGCACAGGCATTTCTCCTATTTGCACTCTGATCAGCCAACGTGGTGATCAGGAAGTGGTGACAGGAGCAGGACAGTGATGTCTGGGAGCTCCCAGCCATAACCTGGCACACAGGTGGTGGGGGTTAGATACAGTCCTCATGCTCATGGACTGAGGCAGACAGAGCCTGTCCGCAGCTGCACCCATGACTGAGCAGCCCCACATGGGGAAGTGGCTAGAAAAGGTGTCTTAAAAATAGCCTGCTTCCTCACTCCTGACTGGATTACTGCATCCAGTGGGATCACCAAACTGCAGTTTGAAACAAAAGTATATGGATTTTGGAGCCTGGACTGTGAAGACACCTATGGACAGCTAGACCAGCGATCATCTCAAAGGAGCTGAGAAGATTCCAAGTAGACCTTGCCACACTCTCTGAAATGCATTTGGCCAAGGAAGGAGGAGAAGAGTGGATGCACCTTTTTCTGGAAGGAGAAATTAGCCAATGAATCCAGAATCCACAGAGTTGGATTTGCCATAAAGAACAGCATCATCAGTCACCTCTCCGAATTGCCAGTTAGCATCACTAAATGCCTCATGACCATGTACCTTAAGCTCACTAACAACCAAATGTCTACAGCTGTGAGTGCCTATTCTCCAAACCAAGACTCACCAGCCAATGGTAAGAAGACCTTCTACGTTGACCTTCTACGCTGCACACTATCAGATATTCTCAAAGAAGATAAGATCATTCTTCTTGAAGACTTTAATACTAGAGCTGGCAGGAACAGAAACTCCTGGAAAGGCACAATTGGGAAGGAAAGTGTTAGCAACATCAATTCCAGTGGAGTGCTCTTACTCTCCAAGTGTGCTGAACATGACCTGACCATCACCAATACCCTGTTCTGCCAGAGAAATAAGGTGAAAACTTTGTAGATGCATCCCTGTTCAAAGACTTGGCATCCTATAGGTTATGTCATTGTTCGGAGGAGGGATCACAGAGACGTGAAGAATACAAGAGACCATCGACTTATTCACTTACAAATGACCATCAAAATTACACAGAAGAGTAGAGTGCAAAAGAAGCTTAGCCATCCCAAGTTCAACATCGAGAGTCTAAAGGACTCAGTGAAGGTACAACATCACCAGACTGCCCTTTCTGAAAGACTCGCAAAGCAGTATTCAGAGGACATTGAAGCTCACTGGACAACACTGAAGACCCACGATCCTTGATACTTGTAGAACAGATAAGGGTTTTTTAACCTTAACAGGATCAAGGCAAAGAGCAAGGTGTCAACAGCTTCCATCATGAAGCTCAAATATGTAGATAACTACACCATCATAGCCCACTCTGAGGAGGATCTACAGTGCATAATGGATGATCTTGCCAGAGCATACAGCTCCTGGGACTTGATCTAAACATCAAAAAGACCCAAATCCTGCACCAACCTGCTCCAGATCAAACTCCTAAACCTCCAGACATCTAAGATGACCACATCCCTCTGGAGAACTCTGAGCATTTCCCATATCTTGGCAGCCTTCTTCCTTCAAGAGCTAACATTGACCTTGAAATTGATCGCACAATAGACAGTGCAAGTGGAGCATTAGTCAGGCTGAGAAGAGGGTTTTTGAATATCAGGAGATCAAGACCAACACTAAGCTTCTGGTCTATAAAGCTATAGTTCTCCCCTCCTTGCTATATGGAGCGGAGTCATGGACAACATACAGTGGGCACATAAAATCCCTTGAAACTCACCATCAAAGATGCCTCCGAAAAATTCTGAGAGTTAGCTGGAAGAACAGGCATACTAACTCCACCAGCCTGGAGGAAGTTAATATTAACTCCATAGCCACAATTATGACTCAAACACCAACTGTGGGTCAGCCACATCACCCATATGCTTGATTCCTGCCCCCTTAAACAACTCCTGTTTGGCCAACTCAATGCAACTTCAAGACCCACCTGAGGAAGTGTCACGTCAACCTGAATGGATGGGAGAAATTAGCACAGGACTGGGAAAGCTGGAGAAGGCCTGTCTATAAGGGCACTGCACAGCTTGAGGAACACCTGTCAACACTGCAATAGGACTTGCAGATCACAGTTCAGCCTCTTCAATCATCTCAAGACCCACAAGTGCCCAGATCAACCACCAGAAGAAGAATCATACTCGACTATGCGTGATCGCTGATGATAATGATGATTATTTGGTCTATGTTTTCTGATCTATGATCTATTTCATCTGAACTCAAACCATTTCTTTTTAAAATAACACCCAACATTTTACTTTGAAACAGACATTCAACCAATCTCACCCCAATTTTTTCTTACCTCTGGTCCATTTTTGGCTTTTTACATAACTGTTCTAAATCTATCTAAGCAGTAATTAATACCCCCCACTTCCTCTCCAAATATCACCTGTTTTCCAAAATCCATTAATTGAGAGTGCACCCAGTTAAAATAAAATCATAACTGCATTTTGAGAATCCTTCCGTTTATCTAGTCACCATCCTTGTTTGTAGAGCCATAGAGTTGGAAGGAATACGAAGATAGGTCCTTCAGCCTATTGCGTCTGTGCCAGCCATTAAGTTCCCATACTCGTCCCATTTTCCAGCCCTCGGCCCATGGCGTTCATTGATATGGTTTGCAGATGTTCACCTAAATGTTTCTTACATGTTGTGAGATATCTACATCCACCAGCACCTTCATTCCAGATTTTAACTTCCATCCAACTGAAAAAATCTTCCTACAACCTCTGTAATCCCCTATTTCTTATTTTAAGTTTCTACCCTCTGGTCTGCTAAGGAGGTAAATTACTTACAATCTACCCTATATTTGTCCTTCATAATTCTGCATACTTCCATCAGGTCTCCTCTCAGCCTTCTCCACTCTGAGGAAAACAAACAAGTCTTATCCATTCATACTCATGTTGGGATATTATTGCCCTCTATTATTACCACCTCAGTACCTTGGAAATTCTCAGAAATTTTCCTCTGAATTTTCCTTTCATGTCCCTCTCACTGTTACAGATTCTTTACTACACTTTCAGCAAAATGTCCCCCACCACTTGTGTTTGTCAGTTCAACCTATATTGCTCCAGTTGTTGATCTCTCCTTACAGCTGTAATTGTTTCCCCATCTAATATTGCTGCCCATCCTCCCAATTCACATCCCTTATTCTCCATCCATCTCAACTCATACTTTAATCAATGCTCCCCTGAGCTGCCTTCTCAAGGAACTCGAGCTTTCAACATATAATCAGAACAAAAGTGCAGGGCGACTCACTGGAGGATGTTAAATAGCTATTTCATTATTAATTACATGAGGTTGTTTTACTCCCTCTGAAGGATTGTGTGTCCCTTTCATTGTGAAAGAAATTGGCCTACTGTTATTAACCCATTTCAACCAAAGCTAAAAGCTGAAATTTTGAAGATTGATTTTTTTGCAACTTTAAATCACTGACATTTAGTGCCCATTGCCAATTATCCAGAAACGAATGAAGAGCTTACTTTGATAAGAGAAATTTCTGCGGTGAAATGTCAATAATAAACCATTAACCAAGTAATGTGGGGAAATGGAATGAGTGTAGACCCCAAGAATAGTCAGCGTGGATATGGTGGGCTGTACAAGCTGCTTGTTGTGTGTTGGGTGGCACGGTAGTGTAGTGGTTAGCACAACACTTAACAGTACTAGCAACCAGGGTTCAATTCTCGCCGCTGTCTGTAAGGAGCTTGTACATTCTTCCTGCAACCACATGGGTTTCTTCCTGGTGCTCCAGTTTCCACCCGGTTGGTAGGTTAATTGTAAGTTGTCCTGTGATTAGACCAGGATTAAATCAGGGGATTGTTGGACAATATGGCTCGAAAGTCTGGAAGGAACTTTTCCACACTGTATAAATAAACTGATTAAGCTCCTAAGCCAGAGAGTTTCTATTAACAGAGACCAGAGAGTGAAGCCCTTTTGAGAGTGTATTAGACTATAGATATGCCTAATGTAATATTCTGTTTGCTCTTCTAAATCAGCATACACTGCCTCTCAGAAACTCATTCTCTCTGCTGTTGCAGGTTTTTCTTACACACTCCCATGACTTCACCTTCCATCCCACTCTCATCAACAGCGAAATAATTGCTGGCAGAAGTATCATGCTTGGGTACCTCATCCTCTAGATTGTTAACATTATTAAAATGCTCAAAAGAGCTTCACAGTCTGGTCTCTGTTAATTGGAAACTCCCTTAATTTAAGGACTCAATCAGTGGTTAAATCTTCTGTGCAGAACATGGACTATCATGTTAAATGAACACTGAACACAGTATATTCCAAATCGCCTCAACAGCTGGGCTGCAATTTCACACAAAGTGATAAGTGGGTATAAAAATTTATAGGCCAAAATTAGCGTATTATTCTTCTAGTGAAATAGTAGGGAGGGAATTTTCAAGCTGGACAATTTTATTGCCTGCTTAACCTCCATCAAAAAAAAAACCATTAGTGGTAATCCTCAACTTTTGATTTGGGTTTTCAGTAAAAGTAATTGAAGGCAAGCTGGTACTTATTCAGTCTTGCATGGCAGAAGATAATTAGCTGATATTTTCCAATATTTTGAAGTCTTATTGTACCTCTGCTCAAAATAGAAATCCAATCAGATTTTATTGTTCATCATATATACAAAAAGTTATATAGTACCTGGGTATTATACAACTATTTTATTGTACTAGGGTACTATATAACTATTCCATGGTACTTACTACTTAGAACTAATAAACCAAAAGATTGGACTAAAGATCTGGAAACCCCATTCAAAATCCCACAACTCTTAAGAAATTTATATACCGTGGAATTAAATGGATAGCACTCATAAAGCCAACCACAAAACTATAAAACTGGTGTGAAAAAAAGTTTTTTAATATTTTTGGAAGGGAAATAATTCTCTATCTTTACCCAGTCTAACCTGAACTTGATTCCTTACTAATAGCAACAGGGTAGATTCTTAACTACACCCACCCATAGTGCAGCAAGTAATGAGGCTGTACTGAAACAATGTCATAAAATATTAAAATAAAACCAAAATTGACATCTGAGATTGAGCTGGATACTTGATTAAGATATAGCAAAGAACCAAGCTAGTTTCCGTGCAATGGTCCCTTCATAAACCTCTAGGACACACCCAAATGTGGGGGAAATGAACCTTAGATAATTAATGGAGCAGATTAACTTCCCCAAATTAAGAAGGAATGATGTGATCAAATATGTTTACTGCGTACACCTGGGAAGGAACCACAGAGTGAGAGAAAATATTCATAGATGAACAGGGAGATGAGGGTATGTGTGCAGAAATGCTACATGCAGATTTAAAAGGGAATTCTAAATTCATTTCTGTCCCACACGACCTTAAGAGAATTCATGCAGATTTGTTTTACCTATAGTAGGTGAGAACATGTGTTTCGAGAAAAGCACATGTTCAAATTCTGAGAAGTGGACTTCTAAGAGAACCCTCACTTATTAATTGTAGTTTTTATGCTGGAAGGAAATTTGTCACATATGGAAATCCCCATCATAATACTGGACCTCAGTTCACAACAGACAACTTTGTGAGGTTCCAGATTGACAGGCAATGTAATCAACAGGCAGCATCACCTCACTTTCTCCCAAGTGAGGAAGGGAGAGGAAACTATGAAGGTGCCCACAAAACTGCTGAACAAGACTAAGTCTTATAATCTAGCCTTGACTTGGTTATCCTGGCCATTTGTGATATCCCAGTCCAAGATTTATCCTGTCCAGAAACCTGTGAGAATGAATTAGAAATGTACTCCCAGCAAAGGGTCATAAACCAAAAAACACGTAGGATGACCACAAAATATGGCAACATGAAGTCAAGTACTCTATTACAGTTGAGATATCATAGAGTTGTTACCAGTAAGAATTGGAGGTATTGTGAGGTTAAAATGCACAACAGATGTGGCAGATTCAACACAGAGACACTCATATCATGGAAGGCTATGATATTGTAGGATGATATTCCATAGTGGAAAGATAGGTGTCATCGCTGCAAAACCAATAAAAATACTAGTTTGACTGAAGCAGATGTGCAAGTGCTGATCAGTGCACCAGTGCTCAGCAGTAATTCTCAGGAGAACTACAACCAGATTAGAAAGAAACGTCTGTCAACACAAATGTCTTGAAGATCTTGTGCCAAAGTAAAGCATGTAGAATCTGAACAGTTATTTGTCTGTCTTTTGTCCTGTCTTGGCTCTCTTTATTGAAAAGAACAATGTAACATGCATTAAATGTAATGGCCCATCAACAAAAAATTACGGATGCTTTTCATGTGATGTTGGAAGTGCACAACTTTCTTCAATTTCCTCAGGAATCTGAATTATCTGGGATTGACGAATGTGAGGTTGTTGATGGTGGAGCTCCTTATGATGCAGGTTCAGTAATGAAAACATGCAGCAGTTATCTAAAATACCTACAGCATCTAGGCACTTGAGTTCAATAATAAAAGTTGGGTGGTTTATGCTTAGGGTAAGATAGCTTAAATAACTTACTGCCCATTTGGAGGTTTAATTCTACTCCATCTGAGAGTGTGGTGGTCAAATTTAACAATGCACTGAGCAATGCTAAGGATAGTCTAGGAACAATGATGCAAATTTAATTGACTTCTCCCAATTCCATTGGGTTTGGGATTAATCTATTAACAAGCTATGACTAACATTTAGAATCAGAGTCACAAAGTCAAAGACAATCACAGCATGGAAAAAATTCCTTTGGCCCATCTAGTCCATGCCAAACTATTAATCTGCCAAGTCTACTCAACCTGCACCTGGACCATAGCCCTTCTTAACCACCCCCACCCCCCAATCCATGTACTTATCCAAATTTCTCTTCAAAGTTCAAATCAAACCCGCATCCAGCATTTCTGCTGACAGCTCATTCCATAATCTCACCACCCTCTGAGTGAAGTAGTTCTTCCTCATGTTCTCCTGAAATATTAATATGAAGTCCAAAAATGAATTTTGGAGATCATCCATGATTCAGACCAGTTTTTCTCCATTTCCTGTGATCAAAGAAGCCCATGTAGACAGTGATGAAGATCATGTCATAGTAATCAATAAAGACTGAAGCTTGTACAGAAATTTTAGGTTTAGTTTTTAGAAGAAAAGATAATTTTCCTTATGTAGGATCTATATTAAATAGGTTTCATTCATACAATAGAAGATTTGCCAATTAAGCTTAGGTCTGTAGTTTACCTTTCATAATGTGATTAGGTTAAAAGTTATTTATGTGTAAGAGAAGTGAGCTGCAAATATACAGTGAGGAAACCTTAATTCAGAATTCATAGTGAGGTCAGCTGAGAAGATCATCGGGGTCTCTCTTCCCGCCGTCATGTACATTTACACTACATGCTGCATCCGCAACGGAAACAGCATTATGAAGGATCCCATGCACCCCTCATACAATCTCTTCTCCCTCCTGCCGTCTGGGAAAAGACTCCGAAGCATTCGGGCTCTCTCAGCCAGACTATGTAACAGTTTCTTCCCCCAAGCTATCAGACTCCTCAATACCCGAAGCCTGGACTGACACCTTGCCCCATTGTCCTGTTTATTATTTATTGTAATGCCTGCACTGTTTTTGTGCACTTTATGCAGTCCTGTGTAGGTCTGTAGTCTAGTGTAGCTTTCTCTGTGTTGTTGTTTTTGTTTTACGTAGTTCAGTCTAGTTTTTTGTACTGTGTCATGTAACACCATGGTCCTGAAAAACGTTGTCTCATTTTTACTATGTACTGTACCAGCAGTTATGGTCGAAATGACAATAAAAGTGACTTGACTTGACTACTAATCAATTTAATTAGCTAAACAAATATTTTTAGCATAAATCCTACTCGTATGCTTTTGAGGCACATCCAGAAGAATTATCATTGAGAAATGAACTGTTTAAAATTGAAAGACAGGAAACATAAGTGTGCTCATTAACAGGGTCCTCACACTGTATATAGCAGCCTTAACTCAACAGACTTTTAATTTATAGTTACAGCACAAAGGCAAAAGCTGGTGGGTAAACTGTCCTCATTGAGTCTCAACAACTCTCTCTGATACTGGACTTTGGACTTCTAGACAGAAAGATAATAGTCAATCCATGCTGGCAGCAGCATTTCTAACTTCATCATGCTGAGCACCAGAGTCCCCTAGGGCTGCCTGTTCAGCCTGCTGACACATGACTGTACTCCTAGATCCAGTTCAAACTGAGTCATCAGGCTCGCTGTTGACACAACAGTAGTTGGCCTCGTCAACAACGATGACGAGACGGCATTCAGAGAGGAGGTAGAATGGCTGCTAGAATGGTGCAAGCACAACGACTTGAGTCTCAATATGGACAAGACCAAAGAGATGACTATGGACTTTAGAAAAGTGCAGGCGGACCACCTTCGCTGCACCTAAATAGCCCATCATGGAGAGAGTTAGAAGTACCAAGTTTCTGGGAGTGCAAATAATGGATGACCTCACCTGGTCCCTTAGCACCACCTCTTTGTATAAGAAAGCACAGCAGTGTGTCCACTTCCTGAGGAAATTGAGGGAAGTAACACTTCTCCCCCAACACACTTTAACCAATTTTTATAGGAGCACCATTAAGAGGGTCCTGACCAACTAAATTAATGTCTGGTACAGGAATTGCAAGGCATATGGCTGTAGTACCCTACAAAGGATAGCAAGGACTACTGAGAGGAACATCGGGATCTCTCTTCCACCTATCCAAGATATTTATCAGGAGTACTGTGTACACAGGACCCTTAGTGTAGTCAATGATCTCCCCATCTGTCCAACAATTTCTTTGATCCCTTACCATCAAGCAAGAACTACTGTAGCATTAGGACAAAGACTGTTAGGATGAGAAACAGCTCCTTTCTCCCAGGCCATGAAACTACTGAACTCTCTGCTTTCAAAGGTTCAAAGGTTCATTTGTTCTCAAAGCATTTATCCATCTACAACTCTGAAATTTCTCTTCTCTAGATAGCCACTAAACAAAAAAAAAACATGAATGTTGTTCAGAAAGAAATATCAAACCCGCCCCTGCACAAAAATACGGCATCGCGATCACCAACCCTCAAAACCCCCCTCCCCCCATACAAAGCGGAACAGGAATATTGACCCCAAAAAACAACCAATCCCCTGCACAAAAATAATAACAGAACACTACAGAACATCAACCCCCAAACACACTCCTCTTACACAACAAAACAGAAAGGGAACAGATGATAAAAAACACAGAATATAAGTCTGAAAGAGTCCACAGTCCAACAGAATAGTCCAATCCATAAACACACCACCACAGTACCATCGTCTGATATCACTAACATTCATTGAAAGAGAGGAACACCTCATGAGAGGCCTACCTGTCTGACACAGTGAGCCACACAGCAGTAGGAGGCTCACCAGTGTTCAAACGGAAGGCAGTCAATGCTGAACTCTTGACCACCTTCCGCATTTGCCTCTATGTCTCAATCTTCCTCAATACTTTAGTCAGCAAAATGGAGGTGAATATCAGCTCATGACCAATCTCAAAGTTTCTTTGCAGTGAGGTCACCCTGGAATCTTCATGAAGACGGCAAAGCACTGGATCAGTCAATCTTCAGACTGTGAATCACAGACTCTGACAGGGCCAGGAACACATTTAAGGAGGAAAGCAGACATAAAAGAAGTCAAAACAACATTTTTCTAGGCTATCTGGAAGATAGCTGGCACCTTCTTGAGTAGATCTCCAGGTCTCATTATACATGAAATGCTAGTAGTGTATACTGTTTAATTTTTTGACTTGTGCACCTTATCATGTGTTAATTTATTTGCAATAATATTACCTGTGTGTCGTGTGTGAGTTACAGTACATGTACTGTGTTGTGCACCTTGGTCCGGAGGAATGTTGATTGATTTGTTTGGTGGTATACATATATAGGGTTGAATGACATAAACTTGATCTTGAACTTATGTCTTAAGAATCGGAAAAATATGTTGAAATTTTATAGAACTATGGTTAAGCCACATCTGGAGTATTGCATTCAATTCTGTTTGCCCCTTGATGAAGAGGGTGCAGAAGAGGTTTACCATGATACTGTACAGATTAAAGAATGTGCTATTAAAGGAGGTTGGACAAATCAGGGGTGTTTCCATAAAACCATAAGATATAGGGGCAAAATTAGGCCATTTAGCCCATCAAATTTTCTCCAGAATGACTGATCCAATTTTCCTCTCTGCCCCAATCTCCTGCCTTCCCCCTGTGTCCTACCATGCCCTGATCAATCAAGAACCTTTCAGCTTCTGCCTTAAATATACATGAAGACTTCACCTCCAGAGCTGCATTTAGCAAAAATTCTATGCTTTCACTGCTCTCTGACTAAAGAGATTCCTTATCTCTGTTCTAAAAGGATGCCTCTCTATTCTGAGGCTGTGTCCTCTGGTCTTAGATTCTCCCACATTGGAAACATCCTCTCTACATCCATTCTATCAAGGCCTTTCACCATTCAATAGATTTCAATGAGGTCACCCCTCATTCTTCCGAATTCTAGTGAATACAGACCCAGAGCCTTTCATTATTGGCTTGTCTGGGGGTTGATATCAAAGGTTGAAGTCCGAAGGTGAATAAGAAGTCTGGAAGCTGAAGCCTGGTGACTGGAGGCATGAAGGCCTGTCCTCGAGTTAAGGATTATACATGTATGAGGGTGGCTGGGGAGAAAGAAAAGGGGCTTGCTTTGCATTGCTTTGTGTTCTGCGTTGTACAACACAAATAATATATTTCACTGTTTGTTTCGATGTACATGTGATAAATAAATCTGAATCTGAATAAAGACCTAACCTCCCTATAATTCTGGCCCTCTATCTTGGCAACATCTTGTAAATCTTTTCCACCCTCTTTCCAGTTTAACCACTTCTTTCCTATAACAGGGTGACCAAAACCATACACAGCACTCTAAGCTCACCAATGACATCCACAACTGCAACATAATGTTCCATCTCCTGTACTCAAGTCCTTGACTGATAAAAGCCAGTTTGCTAAATGCCATTTTCACCAATCTGTCTACCTTTGATGCTGCATTCAACAAACTATGTACTTGCATTCTTCAGTCGCTTTGTTAAATTAAATTCCCTAGTGCCCTACCATCCATAGTATAAGTTCTACACTGGTTTGACTTTACAAAATGCATCACCTCTCGTTAGCTGTATTGAAATCTATTTGCCATTCCTTGGCCCACTTCCCTAAATAATTAAGATCCACCTGTAATCTACAATAACTGTCTTGGCTATCAACCACACCTTCTAATTTTGTCGTCTTCATACTCACTGATCAAGCATTGTGCATTCCCATCCAAATCATTTAAGTAAATATCAAATAATGAAGGTGCCAACACTGACCTATGTGGCATACTGCTGTCACCAGCCTCCATTCCAAGAAACAACTTTTAACCTAACTCTGTGCCTAGAGTATCAACATTACTGTGCATCAATCACATGTCCATCCATTACTTTATTCTCATCCGGAGACCTGCTTCAATCTCAATTCATATTTACTATAATTCCAAGCTGTCAAACACCAAAATTATTCTCAGTTGAAGCTCATGTTACCTTGATGCAGCAAAGAAAAACTACCAAGCTAATGTGTATTCCTGGAAAAATTCTTCAATCCAAATGTTCAATTACCAATAATAACTGTTTCATTTTCCTTTGTCACTAATTCTTCTTAATGATCAAGGGCATTTAATAACATGTGCTTAGATTTTCAGAGTCGGAGATGAAGAGACCTTTCAGCCCATTAAATCCGCAACCAACATCAGCCCTTATTTACTTTGATCCTACATTAATCCCAGTTTTCACTTTCTCATCAACCCCTTCCAGATTTTTTACCATTTATGTACACAGTAGGGACAATTTACAATGGGCAATTGATCTACATGTCTTTGGCTGTGGGAATGTGTTTCCAGAGGAGACATGCAAACTCTATATAGGCAGCACCTGAAGTCAGGAATGAACCCAGATCTCATTTACTGCGAGGGAAAATTATTTACTCATTTACTGCTATGGAGAGGATGCAGAGGAGATTTACCAGGATGTTGCCTGGTTTGGAGAACAAGTCATATGAAGCAAGGTTAGCAGAGCTGGGACTTTTCTCTTTGGAACATAGAAGAATGAGATGGGACTTGATAGAGTCTACAAGATTATGAGAGGCATAGATAGGGTGGATAGTCAGTACCTGTTTCCCAGGGCACCAATAGCAAACACCAGAGAGCATATGTACAAAATTAAGGGAGGGAAGTTTAGGGGAGACATCAGGGGTAAGTTTTTTTTACACAGAGAGTTGTGAGTGCTTGGAATGACTTGCCAGGGATGGTGGTGGAGGCTAAAACATTAGGGGTATTTAAGAGCCTCTTGGACAGGCACATGGATGAAAGAAAAATGGAGGGTTATGGAGTAGTGTGGGTTTAATACTTTTCTTTAAGGATTATATGGGTTGGCACAACATGGAGGGCTGAAGGGCCTGTACTGTGCTGTAGTGTTCTATGGTTCTATGGAAAAACTTTACTTGTTGTCCAACTGTGCTGCTAACTATGCGTGGCTTACTTTTATTAATATCTAATGATACATGATGCATTAATCAAGGCATAAAGCTTTTAAATCCTCAAAAAAGCATGAAAAGTTGTCTAATTTTGGCAATCCCAGGTCTATTACCTATTACTCATATTTTCAAAAGCTTTTCATAAAAGTTAATAATTTAAACCAATTCTGACAGAAATGGCATGTTAATCTGTAAGGAAATGAAGGAAATAAAAGTCAAGGGTTAACCTAAACCTCAAAAACAATTCTTTGTGTTCAAGAATGCTACTTTTGATCTACTTCTGTCAATTCTCAGGTAGCCAAAGAGATCTATTTAGGATTATTTTCATAGGATGGTAGTCCTTTTTAGAATAAACCATGATGGGTAACTATAATGCTGTTTGTTGCTATACAACAGGGGAGGGATGCTATGTAGCAGACAGACATTGCAGTCCAATTTAGTATTTTCTCAGCTTGAAGCAAATTCTTATCTTTGCTGCATACCTGCAATTAAAACAGAAGATGGTGAAAATGCACAGCAGGTCAAGGAGCATCTATGGGAAGAGAGAGACAGAAATGCTTAAATTTCAAATCAATGACCTTGCAGCAGAATTGTGACTTCAAAAACATATTTTTCTCAAGTTTAGTAGTTTATTGCCATTACCCGGAAGATACTGTACCTTCAGCTTCCAACACATAGAAAAAAAGAGCACAATTGGTATTCCAAGCCTTTACCAGTTGCTGTGGAAACCAGATTTATCTATCTAAATATGAAGATTAGGAAAATTATTTACTTTCTTGAACCAATCAAACAAATGCTAGTCTTATTGTGTTGGAGTAGCTTCCTTATAAATTTGTTTCCAAAGCCTTCCTGCAGTGATTTGCACCCCATCCACATCATTACATCTTTCCAATCATGTAATCACCCATATGTTATACATAATTCCCTGAGAAATTATTAAGCATATAACTTGGAGAATACATTATTTATATGTGCCATAATCGCAAAATTTTTACATTAACTCTGTTTACCCTTTAGGGTAATCAGAAGTAAGATAGAAATTAGGTTGATTATATTTCCAACTATGAGTTTTATTAATATTATTTGCTCTGTGTTCCATCTTCCATTGCTTGTTTGACAGTTTATTTTTCCAAATCAAAGCACAGAATGCAAAGCAATAAGCTTACCCAAGAATAGAAAAAAAATTAAGTGAATGTTACAAGTAGACGTTGCAATAATTATTAATCTTACTCTCAGTTCTTTCTACACTCATTTTCAGTAGATGAAAACTTGAAACAGGTGTTCACCCCTTGTACTATGAACTATTAGATTAAATGAAACTGGCTTGATGTTTATTCTTTGTTGTCAATACGTTGCTTTATACAGCACTGTGTTGGACACATGTACCCCTGTAATTTGAACAAGCTGGTTGTAAGAGGTCTTTAGGGAATAAAATGAATGATTCATTCTGCCTATCTTTGTCTTAGACAGCGCTGTCTGTCAAAACTATTGCAGAAAAATGTTTGTTCCAAGGGATTTCAAACTATCACAGAGTATATTAAAATCTAAGGAAAATAATGAAACCTGTGGATGCTTGAAATCTGAAAAGAAAACCACAAAATGTTCCTAAAACTCAATAGGTCAGGTGGCATGTGTCGAAAAACAACAGAAAAACTGCTTTTACCTGCTGAATTTTTCCAGCATTTTTGGGTTTTGTTTCATTAAAACGGATAAAGCACAATATTCTTTTTTCTCTGTTAAAGACAAATAAATAATTGCCATTGAATTTAATGTTTTTCTAAGGCAGTCCCTTAAGAATGAAGATGATTTACTTCTATATGGTTTTTTAGGCACTGAGATAATCCATGAGGTCATTGTTGTATCTGTAGGCACCGTCACGAAAAGGGGTAGGTGGTACCTACCAATTAGTAATTGATTTATTATTGTCACATCTCCAGAGATAAGTGAAAAGCTTCTGTTTTGCACATCATCCAGTCAGATCATTCTATACATAATATCATTGGATAGAAACAGAATGCAGAATATAGTATTATGGTACCAGTGAAACTGCAGTGCAGGGAGACATAGAAAGTACAGGGGTCATGATGAGGCAAGTTAGAATAAGAGTTCATCTTTACCATATTGGGGGCTCATTCAATAGTCTGAAAACAGTGGGGTTGAAGCTCTTCTGAGTTCTACTGGTATATGTTCCCAAACTTTTATAAATTCTGCCCAGTAGGAGAAGGGAGGAAATGAATGACCAGGGTAGTTGGGATCTTTAATATTTTTGGCTGCTCTCTCAAGGCAGAGAGAAGTGTAGACGGAGTCAATGGGTGAGAGGCCGGTTTGTGTGGTAGACTAGGCTGCGTTTAAATCTGTGGAATTTTGGGCGAAATGGTTGCCATTGGCATCTGGATAGGATGGTGCATCGGTAAAAGATGGTGAGAGTTAGAGGAAACAT
The DNA here is from genome assembly GCF_048418815.1 of Hemitrygon akajei. Lineage (NCBI taxonomy): Eukaryota > Metazoa > Chordata > Chondrichthyes > Myliobatiformes > Dasyatidae > Hemitrygon > Hemitrygon akajei. Next base: position 51,922,138 of record NC_133129.1, read on the forward strand.
GTTGAATCTCCTTCGCTTTCTGAGGATGTAGAAACATCAGTCTTCTTTCTTGGCCAGTGTCCACATGGTTGGATGACACTGAGCTGTTGACAATATCTACATCTAGGAACTTAAAGTTCTCAATCATCACCTCAGCACATACAGAGGCATTCATTCAACCCACCCCCTGAAGTTAATGGCCATTTCCTTTGTTTTGCTAACAATCAGGACAAGGTTGTTGTCTTGACACTATGCCTCCAACTTTGTCTCTTTCCTGTAGTTCTTTTCAATGTTTGAGATCTGGCTCACTACAGTGATGTCATCTTCAAAGATGGGCAGATGTTAATCTGTCAGGTGATGCATTCCCTTGACCATTTACACTCAACTTCTATGCATTAATGGTGAATGGACTAGCCAAACTGAATACTATACTGAAGATTTCTCCTCTGCTTTCAGTGCTTCCAAGGAGTCGGTGGAAAGGTCATATCATTTTCAAAGATTCTTTCGGTATATCTTTGAATCTTCCCCACTTCGTGAAACCTTTGTGCAACAAAGTAGGGGACAGAGTAATATTCTATTTTAATTAGAGGCAAGTGTTGATTAGAACAGAAAGAATTTTCTGAACACAAAAAATTCTGATGGAAATCCAAAGCAATGCACACAAAACGCTGGAGGAACCCAGCAGAGCAGGCAGCATCTATGGATATGAATAAGCAGTCAGTATTTCAGGCCGAGACCCTTCTTCAGGACTGGAAAGGAAGGGGCTAGCAGCCAGAATAAAAAGGTGGTGAGAGGGGAAGGGGGATAGCTTGAAGGTGATAAGTGAATCAAGGTGGCTGGGCAAGGTAATATGCCGGAAAAGAAGGAATCTGATAGGAGAGGACCATGTGAGAAAGGAAAGGAGGAAAGATACTGGGCAGATGGTAGGCAGGTGAGAATAGGTAAGAGGCCAGAGTGGGAAACAGAAGAGGGAAGAGGGAGGGATTTTTTTTGCCAGAAGGAGAAATGGATGTTCATGCCATCAGGTTGGAGGCTATCCAGGTGGAATAAGAGGAATTGCTTCTCTACTCTGAGGGTGGCCTCATCGGGGCACAAGAAGAAGCCATGGACCAATATGTCAGAACAGGAATGGGAGGAAATTCTGCATTTGGCAGATGGAGCTGAGGTGTTCAACAAAGCGGTCCCCAAACAATGGGTCTCACTAGTGCATCAGAGGCCACGTTGGGAGTGGCGGATACAATAGACAACCCCAACAGATTTGCAGGTGAAATGTTGCCTTACCTGCAAGGACTGTCTGGGGTGCACAATTGAGGTGAGGGGGGAGTGGATGCGTAAATGTAGCACTTCTGCCGCTTGCAGGGATAATTACAGGGGGGGGGAGAGATTAGTGGGATGGACGAATGGACAAGGGAATCACAGAGCGAGCAATCCCTGTGAAAAGTGAACAGTGGGGGTTAGGTGGTCAGATCTCTTTGGAGATTACAGAAGATGTGGAGAATGATGTGTTGGATGTGAAGACTCATGGGGCATTAGGTTGAGACAAGAGGAACTCTATCCCAGTTCAGGCGGTGGGAAGATGGGATGAACCGGGAAATGGAGGCAAGGACAGCATTGATGCTGGAGGGAGGAGAAGAAGGAGGACATTTCTGATTTCTGGAAAGGAAAGCGCATCCTTGGAACAGATGGAGTGGAGACAAATGAACTGAAAAAAGGGAATAGCATTTTTACAGGAGACAGGAAGAGAAGATGTATAGTCAAGATAGCTATGAGAATCAGTGGGTTTTACAAGATGTTGGTAGATAGTTTGCCTCCAGAGATGTAGACAGAGAGATTGAGAAAGAGGAGAGTGATGCCAGAAATGAACCAAGTGAATTTAAGGACAAGAATTTAAGTGAAGATGGAGGCAAAGTTGTTGAAAATGATGAGCTCACCATGGATTCATAAAGCAGCACCAATGCAGTCATCAATGTAGTGCAGGAAGAGTTGGGAAGCATTACCAGGTAAAGCTTGGAACATGAACTGTTCTATGTAGTCATTGAGAAAGCAGGCAAACTGGGATCCATGTGAGTGCCCATGGCCAACCCTCGAGATTGGAGAAAGTGGTAGGAGCCGAAGGAGAAATTGTGGAGGACCAGTTCTGCAAGCTAGAAGGAGGTGGTGGTGGGAGGGGAACTGGTTAAGTCCTTTGCTGATAAAGATGTGGGGAGCTCTTGATGGCCATTGATATAGTGGCATCCACACTGGACTTTGAGGCGAGTGGTCCCAGGTTTGAATCCGGCCGGCTCCTTGCATGCTTTCCATCTGTGCTGGGTTGAGTGTCAAGCTAGCAACTCGGTCTCACAAAAAAAAAGACAAATGCTGAAGAAATGGCAAGAAAGGTTGCTGCCCGCTGTGTCACAAAGCGTGGAAAGAAGCAACAAGCCAAGAGCTTTAAGGTCTTCTTGATGGGCGATAGTAGTGTATAGGGACTAGATATCCATGGTGAAAATGAGGCTGTCAGGGAACTCAGTGTTTTTGAGGAGATCGGGAGCATGTGAATTGTCATGGGAGTTGGTGGGAAGGGACTGAACGAAGTGGGATAGGATGGAGTTGATGTAGGCAGGCTTGAGTTCAGTGGGACAGGAGAAGCCAGAGACAATTGGCCTACCCAGACAGTCAGGTTTGTGGTTCTTGGGTAGCAGGTGGAAACAGGCAGTGCGGGTTAAGAGAACAATAAATCTGCTGGCAGTGAATGAGTGAATCTCATCAACTTCTCTGGAGTTGATGAGATTACCGATGGGTGTCAGAGACAAGTTTCCAGAGTAGGTCCCTTCTTAAGGGGTAAGTAAGGGGAGGTATCTGACTAAGTGTTGGTACTTTTAAAATTTCTTGAATTGACTAGAGAGCTGCCTGAAGTTTAGCTATCAGATTGAGCTCAAAGCCAGTACATCAAACACATTTCCATTCTATTAAGAAGTGGAACTTAAAATACTGAAAAGCAATATCAAAGTGAGCTGCACGAGTTGATAGGGTGGATGGCATATTTGCTTTTTATTAGTCAAGGCACTGAGTTCAATAGGCAGCTTTTATAAAATTCTGGTTAGGCCATATTTAAAGTACTGTGTTCAGTTTCTGTTCGTCCTATTATAGGATGAATGTGAAGGCTTTGCAGAGAGTTTATCAAAATGCTGCCTAGATTAGAAGGGATGTACTGTAAAGAGATGATGGACAAACTAGGGCTATTTCTCTGGAGTGTAAAATGCTGAAGGGAGACCTGGTAGAGGTTTATAAAATTATGAAAGGCATTGACAGAGAGCTGGTATCTTTTCACAGAGTCAAAATATCTAGTACTAGAGGGGATGTGTTTAATGTGAGCTGGAAACATTCAAAGGAGTTGTGAAGTAGTTTTTTTTACACATACTGAGAGTGTTGAGTGCCTGGAATATGCTACCGGGGTGGCAGTGAAGGAGATACAATATAATCACTTAAGAGTCTCTGAGATAGGCAAATGAATATGCAGAGAATGGAGTGATATGGACCATGTATCTATTTAAGAGACGGGTAGAAGAACATAACAACACAAGATCTTCAACTTCCCCAGTTCCCATAAATTTCAATGACAGCACAGACACCATACGAAATAAGCTCTTTCACTACTATGAGTTAACTCTGCCTTTCTTTGAAATTTGGATATTAAAGGATATTAACTGTCTTTTCACTAGTGGAGGACAGCTAGGAATTCTCCTTGTTCTATGTATACAGCGTCCAATGATAAAAACATTTGGCACATTTCAAAGACTGATTCAAAATAATCAAAAGAGAATCTTAGGATAATCCAAGGCCAATTGTAGACAGAACTTCCGATCATACTAGCATTCTATAAATGAAGGAAATAGAAATAATCAAAGAAACTACTGGAAATGTTCAGCCATTTGGATAATATCTGTAGAAAAGGAAAGTAAAAGTTGCCAAGTTAATGCATGCTGACATAAAAACAAATGCCTGTGCACTGAGGTTGGGATCATATTACTGAAGTCTGACTCTGCAGTGAGTATACAACGTCTAGATGCAACAAAAGCCTTCAAGTTCCCAACAGCAAGGAAAAGCTTCTGTGACAGAGGCCCAAACTGTGGCTAATCTTTTTTTTAACCTTGCTAAGTTTCATAGGAGATATAAGAATTTTGCATGGAATAGATAAATGTGCATCTTAAGTTTATTTCAAATTCTAACACAAAAGCAGATAATAATTAGAAATACAATATCAAAATGTGAAATCCAGTGATACAGATGTGTGGTGGAGAGTGCAGCTGCTTGGTATGTGAACATCAATGCCCTTGAACGGAAAATCCTACAAAAAAATAAAGCCCACGGGTAAACCCCTCCCCACTATTGAGCACACCTACAAAAAGCATTGTCAGAGGAAAGCAGCATCCATTATCATTGTCATGCTCTCTTCCCGCTGAAGGTACAGGAGTCTCAGGACTCGGACCACCAAGTTCAGGAACAGTTATTATCCCTCAACTATCAGGCTCTTGAACAAGAGGGAATAACTTCACACAACTTCACTTGCCTCATCACTGAACTATTCCCACAAACTATGTACTCACTTTCAAGGAATCTCCATCTCATGTTCTTGATACTTATTTCTTATTTATTTATGTCTTTTTCTTTGTTCTAGTTGTTCACCCTGTTGTTCACTAGTTGTTCACCCTGTTGGTGCAGTCTTTCATTGATTCCATTATGGTTGTTGGATTTATTGGCTATGCCCAGAAGAAAATGAATCTCAGATTTTTATGTGGTGTGATATATGTACTTTAAGGATATTTTTACTTTGAACTTGGAATATGAATATTCAGTCACAAACAAGTCCTGCCAAAGGGTTTCAGCTTGAAACGTTGACTGCACTTTTTTCTGTAGATGCTGCCTGACCTGCTGAGTTCCTCCAGTATTTTGTCTGTGTTGATATCAATATTCAGTATTGCTTCCTAGGACAGCAAGAACTAGGATTGCACATGAGGTGAATCTACTTCATTCTAAATTGAGCAAGTTAAAAAGCTGACCTTAACCGTTGATAGCATTCATGTCTAACTCAATTATCATCAAACCTAAACTCAACATACGAGGGGTGATTGATAAGTTTGTGGCCTAAGGTAGGTAGAAGGAGTCAATTTTAGAAAACCTAGCACACATATTTTTCAACATAGTCCCCTCCTACATTTACACACTTAGTCCAGCGGTCGTGGAGCATATGGATCTTGGACCTCCAGAAAGTGTCCACAGCGGGGGTGATTGATAAGTTTGTGGCCTAAGTATAAGGAGATGAGTTATACAGCTCTCGCTACATGCACATGCAGTTCAACCCTTTGAGTGAAAATGCAGAAAGTTTGAAGTTAATAACCCATCTCCTTCTACCTTAGGCCACAAACTTATCAATCACCCGGATGAGTTATTAACGTCAAACTTTCTGCATTTTCACTCAAAGGGTTGAACTGCATGTGCATGAAACGAGAGCTGTATAACTCATCTCCTTCTACCTTAGGCCACGAACTTATCAATCACCCCTGCTGTGGACACTTCTGGAGGTCCAAGATCCATATGCTCCACAACCGCTGGACTAAGTGTGTAAATGTAGGAGGGGACTATGTTGAAAAATAAATGTGCTAGGTTTTCTAAAATTGACCCCTTCTACCTTAGGCCACGAACTTATCAATCACCCCTCGTAATACAAATGTTTAAATCTGGGATGACACAGTAGCGTAGTGGTTAGCACAAAGCTTAGCAGTACAGGGGACCACAGTTCAATTCCTGCCACTGTCTATTAGGAGTTTGTAACCGCACGGGTTTCCTTGGGGTGCTCCCATTTCCTCACATATTGCAAAGATGTACCGGTTGGTAGGTTAATTGACCATTGTAAATTGTCCTGCAATTAGGCTCAGATTAAATCAACGGATTGCTGGGCAGCAAGGCCTATTCCACACTATATCTTAGTAAATAGATGGACAGATGAATAAATAAGCAAGCATATCATGAAAAAAGCTTCACCCTGATAGTTCCCAGAAAAAATAATGAACCAAATTAAGTTATAAAGCAGTTATATTTGTCTTTTAAATGATTAAAACATAATGAAAACATGTTGTTTGTATTTAGCCGATTCTATTTCAGAGCTTGATGCAGTCAGTTTGAATAATTGTACCTTATGTCATCCATCAGACTGCAAGATACCAAGATGGAACATTTAGCTCTGCATTAAGCAGTATCTAAAGAGGCACCCAGAGATCAAAATTATTCAGTTGCTGGTGAAATTTTCAAATGTGCAGAAATTTCCCTGTAATTGATGCAACACATTAATGAATAACACACACAGAATGCTGGAGGAATTTAGCAGGTCAGACAGAATCTGTGGAAAGGAAGAATGAATATTAATGAATATTTTGTATTTTCTACTAATCAGGGTTCTCCAACCTGACTGTAAGTCTCTGAATTTAAATAATTAGTTACATGTTTGGAATCTTCCGACATCGCCCACCCTTCCCCACCTCTCAGTGATGACAATAGTAGTCTGGCTGCTTATTTCAATCTTAACAGCTCATTCATTATTTGATGAATGGGTGCTTGGACGGGCGATTAATGAGCAGTAAATAGTATGGGGGGGGGCAATAAAAAGCAATACAAACTCTTTTTCAGGTCAATCAGCATCTGAGGAACAATAAATAGTTCATGCAGATCCAGGAGTCTGTCTCAGAACTGGGAAAGAGAGAAAGAAAATTAGTGTTAGGTATTAGAGGGGAAGGGTATAACAAAGGGAATATCTCTAATAAAGCAAAACTGAATGAATTAATCTGTCATTTGAGCTGCAGTGAAAATCAGATTAAGTTTCCTTGTCTGTGCAGTGTTGCTAATGGTAACATGCTGAGCAGGTTAGATGATAAAAATAAAGGAAAAAGAAATACAAAACAAAATGACAGGGAGAAATAGCCAGTTCAGATACAGAAAGAGTGAGCCGCTTAAAGTTGGAGAATTCTAAATGCTTAAACATTTTCAAATAAAAACAATCCAATGAAAATTTGATGAATCCTGCCAATAATCTGGAGTGTCAAGATGCTATTTATTAACTATAGCTCAGCATTCCTACAGTCCTGATTGAAAAGCTACAGAATCTAGGCCTCTGTACCTCTCCCTACAACTGGATCCTCAACTTCCTAATCGGTGCTGATTGGAAATAACATCTCCACCTCGCTGACAATCGACACTGGCACGTCACAGGGATGTATGCTTAGCCCACTGCTCTACTCTTTCTACACCCATGATTGTGTGGCTAAGGATAGCTCAAATGCATTCTACAAATTTGCTGATGATACAACCACTGTTGGCAGAATTTCAGATGGTGATGGATGTGCGTACAGGAGCAAGATATACCAGTTAGTTGAGACACTGTCAATGTTTCGGGCCGAGACCCGAAACGTTGACAGTGTTTCTCCTTATAGATGCTGCCTGGCCTGCTGTGTTCCACCAGCATTTTGTGTGTATTGTTTGAATTTCCAGCATCTGCAGATTTCCTCGTGTTTGCCCAGTTAGTTGAGTTGTGTTGCAGCAATAACCTAGCACTCAGCATCAGCAAGACCAAAGAGCTGATTGTGAACATCAGAAAGGGTAAGACAAGGGAGCATAAACCAATTCTCAAAGAGGGATCAGAAGTGGAGAGAGTGAGCAATTTCCATTTCCTGGGTGTCAATATCAATGAGGACCTAACCTGGATGCCCATTTTGATGCAGCTATAAGGAAGGCAAGACAGCAGCTCTATTTCATAAGGAGTTTGAGGAGGTTTAGTTTGTCAAATAAAACACGTGAAAACTTCTACAAATATACCATAGAGAACATTCTGACTGGTTGCATCACCATCAGGTATGGGGGGGGGGGGGGGTAGGCTACTATACAAAATCGAAGTAAGTTGCAGAAACTTGTGTATAAGTACGTAAGAAATAGGAGCAGAAGTAGGCCATCTGGCCCATCGACCCTGCTCCACTCTTCAATAACATCATGGCAAAATTATCATCGTGAAGACCGTTGTAAAATTAGTCAATTCTATCATGGGTATTAGCCTCCATAGTATCCAAGACACCTTCAAAGAACAGTGGCATAAGAAGGCAGCTTCCATCTCTGAAGACCCCCATTACCCAGAACATGCCCTCCTCTCATTGTTACCATTGGGAAGGAGATATAGAAGCCAAAGTTACATACACAGCAATTAAGGAACAAATTTTTCCCCTCTGCCATCCATTGAACCAGTGAACACTAACTCACTACTTTTTTAATTTGTTTTTGTTTTGCATTACTTAGTTGAACATAACTATTTAATGGATGTATATACAGTACACAGATGCCTTGTGCAGGAAGGCACAGAGTCGACTGTACTTCCTTAGAAGGTTGGCGTCATTCAATGTCTGTAGTGAGATGCTGAAGATGTTCTATAGGTCAGTTGTGGAGAGCGCCCTCTTCTTTGTGGTGGCGTGTTGGGGAGGAAGCATTAAGAAGAGGGACGCCTCACGTCTTAATAAGCTGGTAAGGAAGGCGGGCTCTGTCGTGGGCAAAGTACTCGAGAGTTTAACATCGGTAGCTGAGCGAAGGGCGCTGAGTAGGCTACGGTCAATTATGGAAAACTCTGAACATCCTCTACATAGCACCATCCAGAGACAGAGAAGCAGTTTCAGCGACAGGTTACTATCGATGCAATGCTCCTCAGACAGGATGAAGAGGTCAATACTCCCCAATGCCATTAGGCTTTACAATTCTACCGCCAGGACTTAAGAACTTTTTAAAAGCTATTATTAATGCTTTTTGAGATAGTGATTTAGATGCATATCATATTTTTTACTGAGTTAAGTATTGCATGTAATTAGTTTTGATACAACAAGTGTATGGGACATTGGAAAAAAAAGTTGAATTTCCCCATGGGGATGAATAAAGTATCTATCTATCTATCTACTTACTGTAATTCAGTTACTTTCTCTCTATATTTATTTATCATATATTTCATTGTACTGTTGCTGCAACGTTAACTAATTTCAATCTACATGCTGTGATATTTACCCTGATTCTGATTCTGAATGAGTTGGCAACGTTGCAATTAGGTGAATAAAAATTGAGGAACAGGTTAATATAGGCAGTTTACTTTTCCTCACCCATCATCCTAAAAAAACTGAGCAGAATTGAGTACTTTAAACCAACAGATGATTTTCTTTTCATTTGCAGCATCATGTTTAATTTAAATCTTCCATTTTATATTCCTTCCAACACTCCAAATCTATAGACTATTGACTCAGATAAACAAAGAAACTATTCACTATAGTCTTTAGTATGGTACAGGACTCTAAAAGTTTTGCTTTACATTTCAATTGGTTAACTTTGTTTGCATTTCTCAGCTCAATAGCTTAAATCATCCTATGAACAATACATTTTTTTCAAATATTCCTCTAGGTTTTTTAATCAGTTTTAAATTTGGTTTCATTGAATAAATCCATAACTTATTGGAATAAAATTCATTTAGTCAGACAATTGGGAAACCAAGGCAGTTGTGGGAATCGATAAAGCAGATAGGAATTGCACATAAGATCATTGGGCAACAGAAATGGAATACAATAGAATACAAAATTCAAAATGCTTAAGGTTAAGACAAAATCATTGTTGTTGAAGACTTAGTTTGAGCTGCTGAATGTGTCCCAACTGCATCAATAAATGAGGATGAACTTAACATCACAGTGCAGGAAACAGGATAAAAATAGAAAGAAAGTGTTAAATGGGTTGACATCTCTCATAGATGACAAGTGGCTAAGTTCAGATAAGATGCACCTCAGGTTGATGAGGGAAACAAGAATTAGAAATCGAAGGCCAGGCAATGACATAATACTCCTTGTTGGTAAAGAGACCTGAAACGGGTGAATACAAGATTACAAATTGTTCAGAAAAGGCAGGAGTAAAACTGCAACAAGGTTGCCTGATGCAAATGATGGAAAACAATAACAAGGGCAAAAATAATTTCTTACTTCTATCTGCACAAGTTAAAAATGGAAAGCCAGTGCAGGCCAAAATAATCGAGAAGACAATGTGGCAGATGTATACACAAACTTCCAAAAGGCATTCAGATATAAAGTATTACAGAATTCACCAGGAAAAAGAGGCATTTGCATTAAACTCTGGTAAGCTGGAGAAGCTGTGAGGTTATTTTACCAGGATAATAACTGGAATGAGGAATTAGCATTATAAATATAGTCATGATGCTGGACTGTCTTGTTAAAGATGGTGAAGAGAAGACTGAACAGAAAACTTCAAAATTGTATGATATCTTGAGAGTGCAATTCAGGAAAACTGTTTCCTCTGTCAGAGGTCACTCATATGCAAAATAGGCAGAGAAGTTAGAAGGAAAATTAAGAATATTTACCAACCACCACCAACATCCACATAAGTTTAGAGAACTGTAATAATCTACAAAATCTGAATTCTGAAGAAATTTCCAAAAGGATAATTCCATTCATGAGGCAAAATAGAAAGACACTTACAGATTTAGAACAAGTGATTGTGAAGCTGGAGTCTATCCCAAAGTAAATAAGAGCACCCTTTGTTGCCTCAAGAAAATTATTTTTAAAAAATCATTCATGGGTTGTGAGTTTTGCTGGCAAGGTTAGCTTAAGAACATCAATGAAAACAGTCTTGAATTGTGGAGTCTGAGGGGAGAAAGTGCTCTTTCTTTGCCGTTAGTAGTGACTTTGACGCAGCAACGATCAAGATAAGTTGTAGAAAAATAGAAGAAAGTCAAGGATTTTCCAAGTCCATGATCATGTATGATATGAAAGGTACTTAAGAAGTGGCTGGTATTTCTCTGCAGAACTGCCCTTATCTGATTGCAGGTTGGAAGTAGAATGAAAATAGAGCATAGTATAGTATAGCACAAGTACAGGCCCTTCAGCCCAGAACTATTTAAATTAGCAATCAAATTCTCTACTAATCACTTCTGTCTGCACAATGTGCATATCTTCCTATTTCTTGTATATTCATGCGCCTTTCTAAGAGCCTCTTGAACACCCCTATCATATTTGCCTCCACCACTATCCCAGGCAGCCACGGATCTCTGTGTAATAACTTGTCCCAAAAGTCTTTGAACTTTACCCAGTTCTCCTCCAATCCCACCTTAAACGTATGCCCTTTGATTTTAGACATTCCAATCCTGGACTAAGTATGCTGTCTATCTACTCTATCTATTCCACATAATCTTATAAAACTTGATCAGGTCTCCTCTCAGCCTCTGCCACAATAGAGAAAACAACCCTATTTTGTTCATTCTCTCCTTGTAGCACATACTAAGCATTTCAATCAGCATCCCTGTAAACCTCTTCTGCACCCTCTCCAAAGCCTCACTGTCCTTCCTACAATGGGGCAACCATAACTGAATGCAATACTTCAGATGCAGCCTAACCAGAGTTTAATAAATCTGCAATATCTTACTGCAATAAAATTTGTTCTCATTTTGTTGATTAATGAAGGCAATCATGCCACATGCCTTCTTTACTACCTTATCAACCTGTGTAGTGACTTTCTTTAAGCTGGGAACTTGGTCCCCAAGATTCCTCTGTACATCAACAATGTTAACGGTCTTACCTTCATATTTGATCTCTCAAAGTGCAATACTTCACATTTAGTGAGGTTCAACTCCATTTGCTATTTCTCTGCATATATCTGCAACTGATCCATATATAGTTTGCAGGTCTTCTGCACTATTCAAAACACCACCAATCTTTGCATTGTCTGCACTCTTAACAATCAGCACATCTATAGTTTTATTCAGGTTTCATATAAAATCATAAATAGCAGAGTTCCCTGTATGGATCCATGTAAAACACTACAGGTCATAGACCTTCAGCCAGAATAAGCCCCAACCCTGGGTCTTCTCTGGCCAAGCTAGTTTTAAATCTAAATGGCAAATTCACCATGGATTCCGTGCATCTTTATAGTTTGGATGAGCCTCCCATGAGGAACCTTATCAAACACCTTACTAAAATCCACGTAGACAACATTCACATCTAACCTCATCTATTACCTACTACTTTATGAGGTGTTGGTGAGGAATGATATTCAGTCCCTTGTGAGGGGAGATATAGAATCAGGGGATGTAGAGTCAGTATGGATAGAACTGAGAAATTCTAAGGGTAGAAAGACCCTAATGGGAGTTATCTACAGGCCCCCAAACAGCAGTCTGGATGTAGGGTGTAAGTTGAATGAAGAGTTAAAATTGGCATGTCGCAAAGGTAATGATACAGTTGTCATGGGGGATTTCAACATGCAGGTAGACTGGGAGAATCAGAATGGTACTGGACCCCAAGAAAGGGAGTTTGTGGAGTGTCTCCGAGATGGATTCTTAGAACAGCTTGTACTGGAGCCTACCAGGGAGAAGGCAATTCTAGATTTAGTGTTGTGCAATGAACCGGATTTGATCAGGGACCTTGAGGTAAAGGAACCATTGGGAGGTAGTGACCATAATATATGTTTTAACCTACAATTTGAGAAGGAGAAGGGAAAATCGGATGTATCAGTATTACAGTTGAACAAAGGGAACTATGGAGCTATGAGGGGGGAGCTGGCCAAAGTTCAATGGAACAATACCCTAGCAGGGAAGACAGTGGAACAAAAATGGCAGGTATTTCTGGGAATAATGCAGAAGGCACAGGATTGGTTCATTCCAAAGAGGAAGAAAGATCCTAAGGGGAGTAAGGGGCGGCCGTGGCTGACGAGGGAAGTAAAGGGCAGCATAAAAATAAAAGAGAAGAAGTATAACATAGCAAAGATGAGCGGGAAACCGGAGGACTGGGAAGCTTTTAAAGAGCAACAGAAGATAGCAAAAAAGGCAATACGCCAAGAAAAAATGAGGTACGAAGGTAAACTAGCCAAGAATATAAAGGAGGATAGTAAAAGCTTCTTTAGGTATGTGAATAGCAAAAAAATAGTTAAGACCAAAATTGGGCCATTGAAGATAGAAACGGGTGAATTTATTATGGGGAACAAGGAACTGGCAGACGAGTTGAACAGGTACTTTGGATCTGTCTTCACTAGGGAAGACACAAACAATCTCCCAGAGGTAATAGTGGCCAAAGGAACTAGGGTAAAGGATGAACTGAAGGAAATTTATATTAGGCAAGAAACGGTGTTGGATAGACTGTTGAGTCTGAAGGCTGATAAGTCCCCGGGACCTGATGGTCTGCATCCTAGGGTACTTAAAGAGGTGGCTCTAGAAATCGTGGACGCATTGGTAATCATTTTCCAATGTTCTATAGATTCAGGAACAGTTCCTGCTGACTGGAGGGTGGCTAATGTTGTCCCACTTTTCAAGAAAAGAGGGAGAGAGAAAACAGGGAATTATAGACCGGTTAGCCTGACATCAGTGGTGGGAAAGATGCTGGAGTCAATTATAAAAGAGTAAATTATGACACATTTGGATAGCAGTCGAAGGATCAGTCCGAGTCAGCATGGATTTATGAAGGGAAAATCATGCTTGACTAATCTTCTGGAGTTTTTTGAGGATGTAACTATGAAAATGGACAAGGGAGAGCCAGTGGATGTAGTGTACCTGGACTTCCAGAAAGCTTTTGATAAAGTCCCACATAGGAGATTAGTGGGCAAAATTAGGGCACATGGTATTGGGGGCAGAGTATTGACATGGATTGAAAATTGGCTGGCTGACAGGAAACAAAGAGTAGTGATTAACGGGTCCCTTTCGGAATGGCAGGCTGTGACCAGTGGGGTACTGCAAGGTTCGGTGCTGGGACCGTAGCTGCTTACAATATACATTAATGATTTAGATGAAGGGATTAAAAGTAACATTAGCAAATTGCTGATGACACAAAACTGGGTGGCAGTGTGAAATGTCAGGAGGATGTTATGAGAATGCAGGGTGACTTGGACAGGTTGGGTGAGTGGGCAAATGTATGGCAGATGCAGTTTAATGTGGATAAATGTGAGGTTATCCACTTTGGTGGCGAGAGCAGGAAGGCAGATTACTATCTAAATGGAATCAAGTTAGGAAAAAGGGAAGTACAATGAGATCTAGGTGTTCTTGTACATCAGTCAATGAAAGCAAGCATGCAGGTACAGCAGGCAGTGAAGAAAGCTAATGGCATGCTGGCCTTTATAACAAAAGGAATTGAGTATAGGAGTAAAGAGGTCCTTCTGCAGCTGTACAGGGCCCTGGTGAGACCCCACCTGGAGTATTGTGTGCAGTTTTGGTCTCCAAATTTGAGGAAGGACATTCTTGCTATTGAGGGAGTGCAGCGTAGGTTCACAAGGTTAATTCCCGGAATGGCGGGACTGTCATATGTTGAAAGATTGGAGCGACTGGGCTTGTACGCACTGGAATTTAGAAGGATAAGAGGGGATCTGATTGAAACGTATAAGATTATTAAGGGATTGGACACACTGCAGGCAGGAAGCATGTTCCTGCTGATGGGTGAGTCCAGAACTAGAGGCCACAGTTTAAGAATAAGGGGTAGGCCGTTTAGAACAGAAATGCGGAAAAACTTTTTCACCCTGAGAGTGGTGGCTATGTGGAATGCTCTACCCCAGAAGGCAGTGGAGGCCAAGTCTCTGGATGCATTCAAGAGAGAGTTAGATAGAGCTCTTATAGATAGCGGGGTCAAGAGATATGGGGAGAGGGCAGGAACGGGGTACTGATTGTGTATGATCAGCCATGATCACAGTGAATGGTGGTGCTGGCTAGAAGGGCCGAATGGCACCTGCACCTACTGTCTATTGTGCTGACAATATGTTTGAGACAAAAAGCTACTTTTAACTTTTGTTGATGCTGCATCCTGCAGCCATAGTACATCACTTGTTGAAGCAGCACACTTTTAAGGTGCTAGATGGTGTGTTAGTTAGGCCGGTCGCTTTGTCTTCAATGATTATGTACTTTTTCATGATTAAAACTCTTCTCATTCAAGAAATGGAGGTTACTCCATAACACACATTACCATTAAAGAATTGTCATCATACCAACTTCTAACCTATTGATGGAAGAGTCTCATTGACATAACAAGAGAGAAACACTTTCAGCAACAATTGCTTGCCTACGGATACCAAATTCTTGCAGCAACAACAACTGTCTGCCTATAGATGTGTCATTTTCTCTATCAATGCTACTAAAGTACCTCGGTGGTGATATTTGCTGAAACAATATCAATTGAAGTATGGTCAACCATATTAGATCTTAATTAGTCTGTCTGGAGAGGTTTATTCTCAATGGAACCTAAACTGAGAATCACTGAGTAGGCGCTGTCATTATGAGGTTCAATGTCATCATTGATGACTCTTTCCATCAATATGTTGATGACAGAGAGTTGGTTGTTTGTGGTTGGTACAGATTTGTCAAATACTTGGAAAATTTCCCCCTTGTTAAACAGATTGTCATGCTTTGCCTTTACTGACAGCGTGGCTGGTCCTGGAACACAGCGTTGTTTCACTCCCAGCTCCATCAGAGCTCATTTTCCAGATGGAGATTATCAAATAGGTGCAATACTGATGTCTCTGATGGTGGAAACCTCAGGAAAAGAACATTTCCAATTCATCCACTCCTGAAGGAGGGCGGTGTAAATATCTGGTTGGTAGCGTTCGGACCTGACGTGATGGTCCTCTTCAAGGACTGAGTTTGTCCGGCTGCTCTCATCGAATGCTGGCAGAGAAAGTTTTCAATATTCTGAGATTTATGTGATTATTGGACTGTACTTTACATTGGTCTCCTTCAGTTTTCGGTGTTTTCTTTCTTGTTGCTGATTGGCGGGTGGGTGACATGTTACTTTTTGTGAGGGAGGAGTTGGGGATTTTGGGGCTGCTGTTCTTGTTAGTGGTTTTTCTGTGTGGGGGATTTGTTAGTTTTTGTGTGAGAGGGGGGGGGTTGGGGATTTGATCCTACTGTCTCTGTTCTTTTCTGCGAGAGATGGGGGGGTTGATGTTATTGTTGCTGTTCTTTGTGAGGGGGGCGATTGTGGTTTTTGATGTCCAGCCATCATTTTCCATGTGGGTAATCTGTTAGTTTTTTTTTTGTGTAAGGGAAGGGGTGGGGGTTTTTGGGGGGTTGCAAATTTTGTTTCTTTTTTTTTCGTGCTGGTGAGATGGAGCTGATATCTTTTCCTTCAGCAACTCCCATGTTTTTTTCTGTATTTTGCAGCTATTGGGAGAAGATGAATATCAGAGTTGTATTGCACATGCATACTTTCACAATAAAATGAACCTTTGTAGGGAATGGGTTGCTTCTGAAATTTTCTTCCCTCATCGATGCTGTGACTGTCCAACATTTGAAAATGGATGTGGCACAACTGCAAAACTCTTAGTGGTAGGATTGCTTGGTTAAGAAATTAACCTAAATATACATTTACCCTAGAGCACATTCAGCCTTCACAGTACATTTATAGGAACTGGTTTTCATGTCCTCAGAATATACAGGCTTGCTGGTAATGGGTGAAGGATATAGCAAGCAAAAATGACAGATAGTGGTGAAGTTCAATTCCACAACTGCTGACTTACCACATTGCTTTGTGAGGGTCCATCTTTCAGTGACCATGTTCCCTCTCAAATCCATACCAGGATGATAATCCCACGCAGGACTATTTGTGAATGGAGAAACTCTCTCCCCACCCTTTACCTGAGGATTGATTCTGTCAATACTTTTATAAAGCAGCTAGATTCTCTGCAGTACCCAATTCCTATGGGTGTTCTTTTTTTAAAATCCCAGTTGATTAACTTCAGCAAAGTAAAATGAGAAATTTTCTTTCAAACCCTAAAATTGACATGTTGGATGTGACTACATACTGCCCCTGAAGTACTCTTCAGCAAGGTATCACAGAGTGCAGAGCTTAATGGATTTTCAACACACAATTATTCTCTTGGTCCTGATCACAGATATTTAATGATGCAGAAGAAGATGGCACCAGTGAAAAATGTGACCAAGGGCAACATCCTCCAGATGATTCACAAAACTACTTCATTCAATTCTGTTACATCTTTTTAATTCAAATGTGTTTCTGTTACTCTTGGAGCCTGTGATCTACATTTTGGTGGTGTGTTTTCAGGCTGATTGAGTGATCTGTTGCTTTGCTGTCTCCAAGAGGTTGTGAGCAAAGCGTGTGGCCTTGAGGCCAGGACATGGGATGTGAGCCCATGATCGACTACATTTCTTGCCGATCTCACTGATTACTGCAAATCGAGGAAGATTGAAATCATCCAGGAGAGAGTGAAAGGCAAGTGAGTTTTCAGAGATGCCTACAATCCTCTTACTTGCTGCTGCTAGAGAAAGGTGTCTGTGAGCGATGGTCTCTGCCACCATCTCGCTCACTGCTCCCGGCGCAAGGTCCGTGTTCGAATGGTCTCTCTCTCCCTTGATGCCTTTGAAGATTGGTGCCAAATTCCTGGGTGTTGGGCAAGGTTTAATTGATGTGGCTTGTGGATTGAACTCTGTAGTTCATGTTATAATGTGTTGCTGGTTGCTCCTTTCTTTTCTTGCTATTTTGATCAGGGTGGCCTGCAGATAATGAATGGCACAGAGCTAGATTTAACTGAACTGAATATGCCTGAACACTTTCAGTTTTGTGTTTTATATTCTGTGACTTTCACTCTTTTTTTGCCATCTGAGTGGTTCATTTTTATGTGCACGGCTGAGGGGTTTGATGCTTTCTTCAATAAGTTCCATGTTTTCTTTGTTTCTTTGCTGTCCATGGGAAGATGAATCTCAGGGTTGTATACTGCATACATACTTCGATAATAAATGTACTTTGAATCTCTTTGAATTACAAGATCTTATTGTACAGATATCATTCTCAATATCAACACTTTGATCCTTTCTGTATGATCATGCCCTGTAGATTATTCAATTATTTGGTGTTGTATTTGAATGTCTGCACTACAATGATTTCATCACCTAACAAAGACTTTAAATTACATAGAGTCCTTTGAATAGCGCGTTTAATTTTTCTATCACCCACTGTGATCAAGAGAGATGCTCCGTTTTACTAATGTAGGAATGACTTGTACTGGCTTTGTGCATTAATGGACCACATAAAGAGCAAGTCTTCATGGTACAAAACTGGGGGAAAAAATGCATCTATATTTTGCCTTTCACAACATCACAATGTCCAAGATACCGATCAAATATAATTTTGTATGTATATCTACAGTAATGTAGGAAATAGTTTCAATAAATACCCACACACAGTTGTAGGATAATGACAGAAAATCGCTTGTTTTTTTAAAGTGTGCTGATTGAAGGATAAATATTGCCCAGGATAAATTCTACTCATTTTTCATAATAGTGAGAGAGAATTATCCACATTCAACTCAGACAGCAGCATAAACATCTCGTCTGAGCAACCATATCTTTCATTGTGCCCCATTTGATCCACAGGTTGGATTGTTGTGTCCGAAGATTTGGAAAGGGAGAAAGCTGGAAGTGAAATGCACACTAGGCTGAGCTGATGAAGGTCAAGACATTGAAGCAAACAAAACAACAGGGAAACTACTGGTCTAAAGTTTCCACAGAGCTGCTCTCATTCCACCATGAACTTCAACAGGTCATTTAATGACAAGGTTATGATAGCAATCAACTGCTTTGGAGAATATGCCTAGGGTGCATTTTGCAACCTTCCAAACAGAAACAGGTAATCACATTGCTTAGATTGTACTTTGAGGCTATTTTTCCTCAAGTGTTCACTTCAGAATTTTCACACCCAATCTGCATGTCGAACATGTCTTAGAGAACATGTAGCTAAATTTAATTTCTGAAATGCACAATTGGTGTGGAATATTCACCCACACCTCACATATGAAAAACAAAAATAAAGATGCCAGATGCAGAAAATCTGAAATAAAAGCACAAACATAATTATTCACTGAAAACTACAAGCTGAAACATTAACTTAATTCCTCTGGCAAATGCTGCCTCACCAGCTGAGTTTTTTTCGGCACTTTGGATCTTGTACTGAACGCAAATTCAAGCATCAATAAGAAAATAGATTGCATTAAGGTCTTTGATCTCAGCCAGTTCCAGTTATTGAGTGCTCACTTTAAAAAAAATTACAGCTTTTTTAGCCTCTTTAAAAAAAAACCGACAGATAATCTCAATTAGTTGCAAGAAGCAACTGGAGTTTAAACCCTCTAACTTTATTCATAGCATTTTTCTTCATTGCATCATTTTTCCAGCAACTGCTTCTGTAGTGGTTGGTTTCTGTGCAAGTGGCTTTGAGGGAACAGGAAACATGCAGACGGCTGCAGTGCAGGCCAAGTTACAAGCAGTAGCACCAAAGAACCATCCTTTGGATCCATCTAATAGCAGGCACCACCACTGTCTAAGATTATTAAAGTAATGTGTGTTAAAATTCACCTGGAACTGATACCTAGAACAGCAACACTGCTTTGATCTCCATGGATAAAGATTTGCCCTAATATATTCCCTACAGGGCCCTTCCAAACAATAATATGCAAGTAAAACAGTTCTTGCTGGGTCATCAAAAATCTGTTATAGAGGGGAATAACACTGGCAATTTCCCTAAGAGATTGGCAGCAGAAAGAGATCGACTTCATTAATAGTTTTGCTGAATATTGTGTAGGAGGCTTCAGTGACACTTGTGTAAGTTGTCTTGTTCAGGATTACAAACTATAGTTGATATGTGGCCACAACAACACAATTCCCACATGTTCTTTCTCTTCAGGTTTGTAGGACCTACGTTCATTCACTCTGGTCAGGTGGCTCTAAATCTGTGGTAATTTGGTGACACAGTAGCTTGCATTATCCAAAAGGAAAGTAATAAAGGAACAAAACTTGATCTACAGGCCATACAATCATTCTCACTTGGGACAGAATTTCTCCATTCCTTCAATCAAAGCAATGCTGCATCTCCAAAAGGATATCCTTCACGAGAGAAACAGTCAGCAGCACATTTGAGCCTGGATCATTGGCTCAGTCATAGACTGATTCAGCATGAAAACAGGCGCTTTAGCTCATTAAGTCCACACAAACCATCAATCACCATCAAATCACTTTTTTTTTAAAAATTCCAACATTCCCATCAACTCTCCCGACTCCACAGCACACCTACACAGTAGGGAAAATTTAGAATGGCCGATTAATCCACATACTGGCAAACATTCAGGTCATGGCATAGAAGTTAAAGGACCCACAGTAACAGGGAGAACACGTAAACACCATACAGATCGCACCCAGACTGAACTCGTGTTTCTGGCACTATAAGGCAGCAGCACTCCAAGCAGTGCTGCCCAAATCTTGGTCTGCAAGTCTTCTCTCCTGCACAGAATTTCTCTCTACCTATCAATTGAAAATTATAACTCATTCAAAAAGGATCCCCTTCTTGAAGAAGAGGACTCTGCCAACGGTCATTTCCAAACTGGGATCTTTGAATAGAACAGCATTGCTGTACAAGTTTGCTGTGGATTCTCTACAATGGTCACTAAAGCATGTAACAGCCTTTTAAGAGCTGTTGCATCAAATAACTTTGCCTTGGGCTACTGTTCTTGCAGTGTATTTTTAACATATGGCATACAACTTTTACACGCACCTTTCCCCCTGTTTCTGGCTACAGACCAAACAAAAAAAGAAAACACCATCTTACAAGTGGCAGAGAGCTCACTGGGCACCCATACAGCAAAGCTGAAAATGATCAACAGAAAGAAACAAAAATAAACTTAAGCCAACTCAGATGTTGTAAATCTGTAATCAGTGATTTATTTGTTGGCAGACAAGAGTCACTTTTACAACAAATATTAGTAATGAGGTCATTCAACTTGTAAACCATACAAAAATGGATCATAACCTTAAAAAAAAAGACAAATTGTGCTAAGGTCATTACTAAAGGGATGCTCATGTCAACTAATTAATGCCAAATAAATAAATTCCCTGTGAAAGAAGGAAAGAAAAAAAGATAGAGAAATCATCTTTTTTCATTTCAAAATAATTTTCATTTTAATAAGTCAATATTTTTACCACCACGGTACAAGTGCCTAGTGCTTTGACTAGATTTAACACAAAATTGTTGCTACTTTTTTTATTTCTCCACATGCATGAGTTCCACTATTTTCTACCAAGAGTCCTTGGTGTCTAAAAGAGTGCCTAGCTCCCGTTGTGGACTTTCATTACTGAACACATTTATGAATAACATAGTGCATTGTAAACAAAAATGTACCTGCTGTAAATTCTAAAGTTTTTAATTTGTTTTGTTGGCAAAAAACATGACTTCACTTCAAAATACACAGCGAGAAAAACCTAAAACAGTTTTTAAAAAATTTCTTTTCTTAGTAGTTGTGATCACCTCACTATAAAATGAGCTTTATAAACGGTGTTCTTCGGAGGAATTGTCAGGAAAAATAAAAGTCCAACAGAAAGACTTATGAAAAAACACTGTTCCTACTGGCAAAACTTGCAAGACCAGCACAACAGAAACTGTCTTGTTCACTACATCAACAAAGACATAAAAACTGGAGGGAAAAAGCATACTACAATATATGTGCAATGCTGTGTGTCTGTACATCGAAATCTTTCAAAATTCTCATCATTAGTTTTATAATCAGAATTATTACAGCAAAACATAAACGTGTCTAGCATAATGATTTGAATAGTTCCTTTTCTTGGAGATTGAACAGATTTCCTTTTGATTGTAGGAGTTCTGCAGCTGCATGAAATGCAACTGCAAGTTGTGAGAAACAATCACAATTGATATACAGTGATAATAAAAAACAAAAGAAAAGAGTAAAAGAAAGCAATCCATAGCCTCGCACCAGTTCAGCTGACACTGACCTACACCAAGCTTCAGTTAGAAGTCCTTGAGAAAATAGACACAAGAAAAAAAGGATAAAAATTTAGCATTATTAAGGAAGCAAAACCAAATTCCATTTCAATATACATGTCCAACCCCTCTCAATCAGTTCAATAATATTTTATTTTGTTTTTGCCTTAAAACAGACTATTTCTTTATCATCTGCTTCCCCTGCAGTGCCTTGCTAGGTTGGTCTGAATAAAAACATCTCGAAGTAGTTCAGCAGTATATGAACAGCATTTAGATTCAAGCATACACAGATCTTTTCACTTGCTTCTGAAAAACCAGAACCAGATATCCAGGGTTAGTCTTTTCCCCTATAGACTGGTGACCAAGTGTGATGGACCCTTTGAATTCCCTTCGGGTGAGGAGCCTTCTTTATTGGGAGGAACTATAAATCCATCACTACTTCCACGTCCTAGCTGGTAATAATTGAGAAGTTGCTGTTCATGGTTCTTGGAGCCCAGATTCGGCATACTTTTATAATACACATCATCACCATCACTACTTTTGGTTGGTGGAGCAGCACTTTGGGTCTGAGGGGCACTACCATCTGTCACGGGCACTCCTGCCAAAGCAGGCATGCTGGTATACAGAGAGTCCCTGTTAGGTGACTGCAGTTCTTGCGTGTGCTCATTGGTTAACAAAGGAAAAAAGCTCTCACTATGATCTTGAGGGATCCGCCTCCTGCTGGGATAATGCTGGGCCTGATGGCTTTCTACTGAATGTGCCCTTTGTGGCAACAGAGGAGCATCTGACTCCTCTCTGATAAGTTCCAGTCCAAGGCTTTCGTCGTGGTTAAACGAAGTTGCGTCGTCAAGAACAATTGCGTCATCCTCACTGCCATTCCCAATGTTGTTCACCAGTTTGTTCATGAGATTCCTGTTCTGCTCATTGGCACGCTCGTGGTTGTTCAGATAGGAAGGGATGTAGTTGGAAGTGAGTTCTTTCAGAATCTTTTTCTCTAAGGCTGTCTCATTGTGGTTGTAACCACGGTCGATAATTTGCACGCAATCACTCAGGTATTCCCCACTGGCAATGCTGTAGCTGTTGCCATGGTTACCATTCAGTGGTAGAGTATCCATGACAGTTGTATCCCTGGCATTGTTCAGCAACACCTCTGAAAAATAAGACCAAGAAACACATTAGCTATAACTGTTCATTTTAGTTGATTCGTGGGAAAGAAGGGTGATCACAGCATCTTGGGCAACAGATTAGGTTGGTATAACTTGTGTAATAATTGTGCAACAATCAGTTCAAATATTTCAATAATCAATATAGAATATTATCCCTAAGTCATAAGTTGTAATTCATGTTATTAAAAAAAGAATCTACTCTAATGTATACAGCCATACAGAAAAGGGAAAAACCAGAACATATTAGCAGTTATGGGAATGCCCTGGAAATATAGGCCAGGAACAGAAAATAACCTTTGCTTTGGTGGGAAAATTAAACTGCATAATTATAAAATATTATAAAATACGATAAAATTCATTGTGGGCTGAAGGGCCTGCTCCTGTGCTATACTGTGATAGGCACTTAAGATGGAGATCAGAGAAAATATTTTCATGTAGATTGTGGTTAAAATTTTTGGACACTTTCACCAAATGGCTGTCAGTGCTTGTGTGGAATATGACTGATGGATGTTTATTGGACACAAGTATCAAAGAACATGGAGCTCAGGTACAAAAATAGAGCTTGGGCTTTTATTTATCATTAAGGGAGCAGAGTTGAGGGGCTGACTCTTTTTTACTCCATTCCTCAATTCCAATAGTAGCCAAGAGTTAAGCCTCTTCATTGAATCCAAAAAACTAATTCAGTGATGCATTTGTCAGTAGTTTGTTGGAGGCTATGAAGGAACCAAGTCCCATGTCAAGCCTGGATTGGTGAGAAAAGTCCCACAAATTATCTATCAAAATGGGTTTCAGTATCAGATATCTTTTACTTTTACAATAACCTTCCTTGGTGAGTTGTTTTGTTCAGCATTTGAAATTACAGGTTACACGTTTAATAAATGGAATATCCAAAGGTCAAATAATAGGGTGATTTATGTTGTAGTATTAGGATAAACTGGGAATGAGTGTTGTCATTACCTAACAAAATAATACTAAACAAGTCAAACTAACTGAGACTAGAGATTGATAAAAAGCCTCCATTGCACACTTCGCAAATATAATAATATCAATGCAGAGCAAAAAGGCCCAATGATGCATATTTCTATTGAGTGATGCATTTGTGGAGAAAATCAAATTCATTGTTGTTAAAGTTGTTGCATTTAGATGATTACAAACAAAGAGTGAAGACTACATGGATGTTGCAAAATGAAAGCCTTTAATGCAGAAATTTGGAATTCAGAAATTATGGATTTCTTGTTTTTTTACAATTCAACTACTGTATTGATTACTTAGATTCCAAAGAATTGTACATCTAACTGGACACACAAACCACAGACAATTTAAGCAGCACAATGGTGCGTGTAAATATAATTACAAAAGCCGACTAAAAAAGGTAGCAACAGCAAGACCATCCATTTAGGAGAAATACAAAATGGTTCTAGTTAGCACAACTGAAGATAAAGTGTTTTCAAATTCAAATAAAAGGAAATGAGATAATTTATCAATGAAAGCAGTTTCTACTGAAGATTACTCATTAAGCTCTTAATGGATTGCATAGGGACTTTTTCCAAATATGTTTCACACCTTAGATGAACGTAACAACATATTAATCAATCTAGATAGACAAATACAATTTGGTTTGCTATCTTGGTGAAAACATTTATCTATCCAGCAGCTCAGATAATAACACAAAATTTAAAAACTGAATTACTCTTTCTCCATTTAGTCAATATTTGAGGGTTTAAAACAACCCCTAATAGTTACTCTTTAACCCATGTGCTCCAAGCACATAACAAATTGAAAAAATCAATAGGTTGTCATGTCAGGACATCCTGAGTGCATCAGTATTATGGTTTAATTGGTGATGTGTAGAACGCCCCATACCAGCAAACTAAGTTTAATTAAAACTTAGTTCTATCCAGGTCAATGTATTTTTGTTGGGTCTTTGAAATATTGAAAGGAGGTGCACTATTATCCTGAACATTGCAGGACTGATGCAAAACTTAGCTTTCAAACAAGGATGTGTTGGAAGTCGGTAAGTCAATAAGGGAATATTAGTAAAAGTCAAATCTTAATACAAAAAAATTACACCAAATGGGGAAAGTAATTCAAATTCATTTGTATCACGAGGATCTTAATTACTTCTAATGTATTTTTCAGAAGGTAACTTTTTTGAGCATGGAACAATAAAGTAGGAAAATGGACAATTTGGAGGACTAAATGGGCACTAGATACATTCTGAATGAGTGCATCCTTGTGTTGGTCTTCTCTGATCACTGATTCAAACTTACTGGAATTCAAGTCAATACATATGAATACATAGATTTACTGGAAGGCTATCTAAAATATAACTGTAAACATTTCTTCAGTTTATAAATATTGCCTTGATCAACTAATTTTAAACCACAATTATCACCTAGGTTTGGCTGGAAGAGAATGGTAACTAAAGAAATTACATTTGATATGCAATGTTTAGTTTTACTCCCATACTTGTCTCTCTGTAGGGCTCTAAAGGACAGCATGAAGAAAAGGAAAGAAAAAACACAAGTAAGCATACAGCGACAGTAGAAGAAACATGAATAAAAGCAAATAGATTGATGGTATGCAAGAAAATATCTAACAAATCCCAACCACTACACATAATACAGTTACTTTAAGCACTTTAAAAGCTGCAAACAAACAATTGCACAGTCTAAGTGTCAACAACCTTGTTTGTACGACTCATTTCAGAACCACCCATACATATTTTGGATAACCATTTCAAAGAAAGCAACTCTTTCACAGGCTCATTTAATCAAAAAGGAATCAGATGTAGCTTGACAATTTTTTTGCTTCAGTTCAGGTTTATTCCATATTGATTTAGCAAAATGCAATAAATTGTTAACTGTACCAGTGAAAGTGTTGTAAAATATAAGACCCCTTTATTGGCCTATAGAGGCTGTACTGAACTATCCCAATTTGTTGTTACTATGTCTCTTAATTCAGTCCATCACACCAATATTACTATAAATTGTTAAACATTATTATTTGTTTTTTTGAACCTCTCTTCCACTTGTTCTAGCCAAATGTTCAAATTGGTAGCTTTTTGCAAAAGGTCATATTTTCCACTGGCTTTCTCCACATACATCCAAAAGTAATTTTTCTGGAAATTTAAAAGACACACAGAAAAAAAAATGCATGTACAGTGTAACAATATATACAGTCAAACCTCCTCATTATAAGCATGAGAGGATAGCTAAAGACATCATCCCTAACGACAGTTTGAAATCATGGATTAGCTTTGCAGTTTCAACCAAGAGAGGGCAAAAATTTGATACATCAAGCCGAATTTGAGATACGAGAATCCAAAATGAGGTTTGACTGTATACTGGTCAACTGGTGTGAGGCAGCAATTTTTCAAAGCAAGAAGCAATATAATCTTTACATTCAAAGCAAGTCAATAATTGGCTAAAAATCAATACTTCTAGTGACAGGTCATAGTCAGCCTCAATAAAAGAGAATTCATTAGAAACTTAAAGATTTGGTGCATTTTATTTTCC
The DNA here is from genome assembly GCF_048418815.1 of Hemitrygon akajei. Classification (NCBI taxonomy): domain Eukaryota; kingdom Metazoa; phylum Chordata; class Chondrichthyes; order Myliobatiformes; family Dasyatidae; genus Hemitrygon; species Hemitrygon akajei. The sequence continues at coordinate 51,948,601 of NC_133129.1, forward strand.
TTATTGAATTCAGTTTTTGGAATACAGCCTCCACAGCCCAGAGAGACGGGGTATATAGCATTGTAGCTTAGCAAAACATTTTGAGAAGCACACCTTGCGTGTTGTACATGCTGACTGAGGGGTTGTTATAGACTGCAGATTCCCCAAGCAATGTGTTATAGGGATTGTTAGTACCATGAGGACGAAGCAGAGCATTGGTTATTAGATGATTAGCCATAGCCCCTGGAGCAGCCAGATGGAAAAGAAGACAAACAAAGAAAAAGATCAATCAGGCAAATGTAGAAAAATAAAATATTCTTAATGGTAAATATTGCAGTCACAATATTAAACAACAAGCTGAATACAACTAGACTGGAAATGTTGAAATTTACAAAATTATTAAATGCTTTTTGACAACGTTCATTGCATCTGCAAATGGACTAACATAGCAAATATTTTTTTCTTCATCACCCACTCTATAAAACTAATACATTCAGACAGTTATTACTAGATTTCTTAGATATACCCTCAGGTACACTAACATCAAGTTTCACAAAAAAAGACTTGCAATTTGACTGATTTTGATTCAACCAATTTTAAGGGTTGTATCATTTATTACTTCCCAGGACAGAAATACAATTCAGAGACACTTTGCTGAAGAAATATGGTTTTACAAGAAGGTGAAGAATACAGTTTTTGATATACTCAAAAATTAAAAATATGAAACAACTCTGGTAAGTAGGGACCTTTGCAAACAATAATTATTCTGGTTATCTCTGACAATAATTATTGAAAATCTGAGTGTTTATTGGCAGAGACAGCAGTATTTCAGAATAGGGGCACTTGTTGATCATTTTTGTAACAGAGCATTTACTCAAAAAATAGAAGTGATTAATTTGGATTTACTATGAAAATCTGACAGGAGCCAACTGTGAAATGTGCTAAGTAAAATGTGTTCCCTCATGGTGGATGAGCTCTGATTACAATACACATTAAGTGCCTATTGGGTTCCACTCAAAAGATGAACTAAATGTGTAAGACGTTGGGAGCTTCACAATGCATCACATCTTGTTTTGATATTCATTAGTGCATTAATACATGCAATAATACCAAAGTCCTGTACCAAGAACCAAGTGACCCAGTTTTCCATTCACTTAGTGGCATCAAGGTAAAATGAAAATATGTGTAGCATTAGACCTAGGGGTCTAACACAATGACTAAGCAAGGTTTAATGCTACAACATAAAATTTTTACCAAGCATTTGCAAAGTGTTATGAATTTTGCTATTTACCTTCAAAATCAGACTTGTTTGACCTTTTATTTTTCAGCAGTTGAAGCAGCAGAGAACAAAATCAGTAATCAATAATAAATATTTACTATAGTTAAAAATAGTTTTGTTCTTTGAGAAACAGGCGGTATATGTTAAGAGAGAATAATTTTATTAACCACAGTTCAGCAGCACCATGACCTCATCTCAACAGCAAAGATGCAGTGTGATGACAGTAATTGTTAAAGGGGAAATTCAATAAAACGGAAAGCAGGACAACAACATTCTGGGAGGGAGAGAAACCCTCACTGGAGAAGTTATGCCAAAAGACTGTGTCCGTGACTTTCACTTGAGAACCATTGAAAACAAATCCCATAACGTCCATTAAATTATGACCATTCAATCAAGAATAACTGTCCTGGGTAATCAGTATTGTATATGGAGTCATTCATATTTCATTAAATTGAGTTTTCACAAATTCCATTGCTCCTTTCTGAGCTACTTCACTAGTAATGTTGAAAGTCTACAAACTTATCTTTTCAATCTTATCAGCTTTAGTTCAATATGATTAGCACATTTAAAACTATTATCCACTGTATTCAAAATGTTAACATCACATCTTTATTAAGTTGGGCAGATGATGATTATATTTGAGTTTCACAGTTCACAGTTATACCAGTTAAGCATAGAGTGAAATATAAATATGTAAGATAAGCTTCACAATATAGGACCCCTGTTTCCATCCAAGGGGTCAGTGTGGACATGATGGAGGATTACAATTACCTGGGGATATGAATGGACAATAAACCGGACTGGTCAAAGAACACCGAGGCTGTCTACAAGAAGGGTCAGAGCCGTCTCTATTTCCTGAGGAGACTGAGGTCCTTTAACATCTGCCGGACGATGCTGAGGATGTTCTACAAGGCTGTGGTGGCCAGTATTATCATGTTTGCTGTTGTGTGCTGGGGCAGCAGGCTGAGGGTAGCAGACACCAACAGAATCAACAAACTCATTCGTAAGGCCAGTGATGTTGTGGGGGTGGAACTGGACTCTCTGACGGTGGTGGCTGAAAAGAGGATGCTGTCCAAGTTGCATGCCATCTTGGACAATGACGCCCATCCACCCCATAATGTACTGGTTAGGCACGGGAGTACGTTCAGCCGGAGACTCATTCACCGAGATGTAACACTGAGCGTCATAGGAAGTCATTCCTACCTGTGGCCATCAAACTTTACAACTCCTCCCTCAGAGTGTCAGACACCCTGAGCCAATAGGCTGGTCCTGGACTTATTTCCACTTGGCATGATTAACTTATTATTATTTAATTATTTATGGTTTATATTGCTATATTTCTACACTATTCTTGGTTGTTGCAGCTGTAACGAAACCCAATTTCCCTGGGATCAATAAAGTATGTCTGTCTGTCTGTCTGTCTTGTGCCAGTTGGTCATGCTTAATAGAATATTCCTTCCCAACAAAAGAACACTTCCACAGTTCTTTTCATATTTTTGTCGCTGTTTGCACAATCAAATTAATAAATCTTTACCCAGGATATGCTCTCTTATTACTACCCTTTGAGAGGAGGTACAGGAGCTTGAAGACATATACTCAATACTTTAGGAACAGTTTCTTCCCTTTCACCATCTGATTTCAGGACGGACAATGAACTAACTTATCAACACTACTTCACTATTTTTGCTCACTTCTTGCACTAATTTTATTTATATGTACATCTGATTGTAATTTATAGTTATCTTGTGTATTGCAAAACAACAAATTTCATGAAGTATGTGAGTGCTATTAAAGTTGATTCTGATTAACTTACAATTTTACACCAGTCTAGTACATATGAAAGTATACTTGCAGGGGAGAAATTTCACAGAGCTGTTTATGAGCATATTGTAAAATATTTCATATATTTATTGTACTATCACTCATCTCAGTGAGTATATGTGGGAAGTCATAAAAGATAGGTAATTATTATGACATGTGAAGCAAATAGAGCAGGATTCAGTAACTGTAATCTTTAGTATTAGATGACAATAAGCATTAACAGAACGTAGAAGATGACTCGAAGGCACAAACACATAGCAACAAAGTGCTGGCTGTAGTTAAAACCTTGTGAACAGCACAGATAGTGAGAGGAGAATACCTTCCTAAGGGCAACTGGTGGTGGTTTGCTAAGCATTACTAACCAAAGGGAATGTATTGCTTCATTGCCATAAAAACACACATAGGCTGCTGGATAAGTGGGTGAAATGGCCAATATAAATTAAGTCAATAGTTCACAGACCAAAAGCTCAGCAAAGAAGATGGTACAATTTCTTTTTGTTGCTAGGGTTGAATTGTCAATCAGTGAACACTACTGCAAAATCAGTGATTTTGATCTGGAATTGAAGTTTAAAAAAGGATGTGTCTGTGTGAATGTGTCTCAATCTTGCTTTTTCAGTGTGTGAATGGTCATGTTCTGCATGCAGTGCAGTGTCCCAAGCTCTGGACTCCCCAGTGAGAAAAGGAATCCTTCAGCAATCTCCCTTTTAAGCTGCTTAAAACTGTTTCAACTGCTCTAATCAACTGTAGGAAAAATGGTCCTCGACTTGGCAATTTCTTCTCATAGGAGGGTTCCGTTGTCCTGAAATGAGGACTGAGCCTTCACTCTACTCCTCCTCTCAATCGAGCACACACTTCCTTGACTCAGGGTGTAGTCTTTTCTCTGTTCTGTATAATGTTTCCCGAGACCAGAGGACACAGCCTCAGAATAGAGGGGCCTTGGTTCAGAACAAAGATGAGGAGGAATTTCTTTGACCAGAGGGTGGTGCATTAGTGGATTTCTTGGCACGGGCAGCTGTGCAGCCAAGTTTTTAATGTACATTTAAGGCAGAGGTTGATAAGATTCTTGACTGGTCAAGGCATGAAGGGATACTGGAAGAAGGCAGGAATTTGGGGCTGAGAGGAAAATTGGAACAGCCATGATGAAATGCCAGAGCAGACTCAATGGGCCTAACGGCCTAATTCTGCTCCTATATCTTATGGTCTTACAATTGTAGAAATACAGATTTACTTATACTCCCTGCAATAGTGTTACTATACTATTACTACGTATATTATTTACTTTCTTAATTGTTTGTTCCATTTGTTAAATTTTTGGAGCAAATTTTTTTTTAAAAATTACTTTTTTTTTAGCTTCAGATTCCAGCTTTTGCACACTTTAGTGTCTCCATGTTGATTTTCTGTGATCAGTATAGAAGGATCACTAGGTGCCACTGAATGTTTGCAGGTCTTCCATCTTTCAAAAAACAAAATATGCTCGTCTGGCTTCTTTTCAAGGCACATACACAAAATGCTGGAGGAACTCAGCCGACCAATGGGTCTCGGCCTGAAATGCCAGCTGTACTTTTTCCCATGGATGCTGCCTGGCCTGCTGAGTTCCGCCAGCATTTTATGTGTGTTGCTTGGATTTCCAGCATCTGTTGATTTTCTCTTGTGTGGTCTTTCCAAGGTAGATAACTTTACCTTTCTAAACAATATGCTTCATATACCTGGACAAAATCTTCAAGTTCCTGGGCATCACCATCTCAGAGGATCTGTCTTGGGCCTAAAACATTGGTGCAATTATGTAGAAGATACGTCAAGAAGTGGCCTGATTCATTAGGAGTTTGAGCAGATTTGGTATGTCACCAAAGACTCTTGCAAATTTCTAAAGATGTATGGTAGAGAACGTTCTGATTGCTAACATCACAGCCTAGAATGAAGGCTCTGACACACAGGTTTGTAAGAGGCTGTGGAGGAGTATTGACTCAAGCAGCTCCATCATGGCCATAACCCTCCCCACCAACACAGACAACTTCAAAAGGCAATACCTCAAAAGAGGCATTCATCACTAAGCACCCTCAGCATTTGGGGCAAGCCCTCTTTTCATTACTACCATTACGGAAGAGGTGCATAAGTCTGAAGACCCACACTCAATGATTCAGAGGGAAAAAAAGCCTTTTATTTATTCCATCTACCACTCTCTCTTACACACTCACCAAACTGGCTTGTGCATTCTCCTTAATGTACTTGTAAACAACCGTGGCCCAAGCACTACTTCTTGCAGTGTCTGACCCAAAAATATTCTGGTAGTTACCACTGCCTATTTTCTAAGCACAACAATGATTCCTTGTTATGAACTTGCAGCCACATGGCTTCCTGCATGAACACAGTCAAGCCACTTTAGAAATTTACAAACATATTTTGAAGAGTGCACACTTTAAAAAAAAAGTGTGGGTACAATTGACAGCCATAATATGAAATGCCAACTTGGATACCATGACTACAAAGCCCACAAGGCAAGAAGGTGGCAACTCACCAGCTCTGCCAAAACAATTAAGGATCAATTATAAATGGAGAGTTTCAAGCATTTAGATAACAACTTATATTAAAGCTCTCATCAGAAATATTGTTTACGACAGGACTTACATTAGTCCATGAACAAATTGAATTTACTTTGAAGAGGGTGTAGGAGGACAAGAAAGTGGAAGATAGAGTATAAAGTTTAAAAAAGTAAAGTTATCTGTTTTGGAAGGAAACCAGCTGAGCAGGTTTTGTTTTTAAAACAGTAGAATATCAAATATTCAGAACACTTGGAGATCCTTTTATATCAACCATAGAAAGTTAACATGGAGACAGAAAAGATTGCAGATGTTGGAACACAGGCTCGGATGGAATTCAAAAATGCTGGTCAGTAACGTGATGCTTTCCTCTGCGGTGTGTTCTATGCTTCAAACCACAGGATCATAAGGTGAAGGCACAATTATCAATGCCCTCTACAGGCTTTGAACAGTTTTAGTGCGAGGTGCCACTGCAGTGAAAGAGCTGGGAGAGTGAAGAAGAACAGGTGCTCAAGTGTCTTGAATGTGTTAACGCAGGAAGGATATTTCATGTGGCTGGGAAGTCTATAGCAAGGAATCATAGTTTTTCTTAGAAAATAGTCCCCTCAGGATCATAAAGGAATTTAAGGTCACTAAAGTTGCTTGGTAACGTTAATTAATTTTACTACAAGGGGCTTGTTGCCCGTTTGATGATCTATCGGTGCCTCTGACAGCTATTGGCTTACAGAGAAGAAACACTGACTGTTTATTTCAACTTACTGTGTGTGTGTGTGTGTGTGTGTGTGTGTGTGTGTGTGTGTGTGTGTGTGTGTGTGTGTGTGTGTGTGTGTGTGTGTGTGTGTGTGTGTGTGTGTGTGTGTGTGTGTGTGTGTGTGTGTGTGTGTGTGTGTGTGTGTGTGTGTGTGTGTGTGTGTGTGTGTGTGTGTGTGTGTGTGTATTTCTAGCATTTGCAGAATCTCTTATGTTTGTGAGAAGAAATAAGTAGTTGCAGAGTATATTGGGTGCTGCCTCAAATATCACTGAAGCTTTGGAAGGTTGTTTTTTAATATGCGTCAAGAAATTTCTTGGATCACCACCGAGACTTCATCAAGTTACAGTTAACTGCCAAGGATTAAAAACAAAGAAAATAGCATATTGAGCTTTGATGCAAAAGGGGGGAGGTTGAAGTTTAGAAATCAGGAGGCTTTGTTACAGTTAATGGGAGTGTTGGTCAAGCCAAAGCTGGAGAAGTGCACATAGCTTTGGTGTTTCTACCTAAGAAAAGGTCAAGGAGCATTGGAAACAATGCAGTGGGGATTCATCAGACTAATTCCCGGCACATCCCGCCAGGGGCCTAGTAGGTTGCATTCTTTGGAGTTTAGAAGAAAGATCATATTGAAACATACAAGATTCCAAGGAGGCACGAAAGGTCAATGTTGGATATTTCCAAAACAAAGAGAACCAAATTTCAAAGGCACAGTCAGAGATTGTAAAACCAAGGTACAGGTATCCCCCCACCCCCCCCCCCCACTTTACAAAGGTAGAGCGTTCCCATGAAACATTTCTTAAACCGAAATGGCGTAATGCGAAGAACCATTAATTTATATGGGAAAAATTTCCGTAAAAGCGAACATCCTCTTTGTAATGCAAAAACAGGTTACTAATGCAGGTCTTTTGTAAAAGCGAAGTGGTGTAAAGCGAACATTCGTAAAGCAGGGGACACCTGTACATGGAAACTTCTTCTTGCAGAGGGCATTGAATCTTCGGAATTTTTTACTACAGTGAGTTGTGGAGACCAGGCTATCGGAGATATTTAAGGTGGAAGTAGATTGTTTTCTGGAAGATAAGGGATGTGATGTATAAAGCAACTGAAGTAAGAGAGGAGGTGATGCCTATGCAGATTACACATGGTCAGATTTGATTACTAGTGTAGGCCTGAGGATCCAGGTACCTGCTCCTGTTTCCCTTTGTTCATATGAATTGCGCGAACAGTCAGAAATACTGATCCTTACTAGATATCTTGCAGAATGAAACAGAAATCAAAAATCCTCTCAGTAGATCAAGCATAAAATTTTAGAAGAAATCACATACCAGGCAGCATTAATGGAGAGTTTTAGGTTGGAAGACTATTCATTAGATTAGTTTATGGGTTTATTATTTCCACATATATTGAAATAAGATCAAAATCTTTTATTTATGTGCCTCCTAATCAAATTATGTCTTATGTAAGCACACTGGGGTATTAAAAGGAAACAGAGAATGCAGAATATAGTGTTACATTTACAGAACAAGTGCAGTGCAGGTAGAAAATAAAGTGCAAAGACCCCAACAAGGTAGATCGGGAGGACACGAGAAAAGATGATCAAACTGTGGAGTTGCCTGATCTTGACAGCTTCTGAAATCTAATTTAATTATGAAGTCGAATGCAGATGCAGAGAAGTTACTCTCTTGCAGCAGAGTTCCAGACCAATGTTGCCCTATGTGCAGGGTGTTCACATAGTTCTCTGTTCTCAGACTCAAAAGCAATGTTCTGCTTGACGAATGATATCTTGCAGGAGGCCCCATTCTTCTGGTTGTAAACATCCTGAGAGAAGATAGGTCAACACCAGCAAGCACAGGAGGATGCTGGAGGGGTCAGGAGATAGGAGGGTACCTAGACCTTTCTGAGGGAAAGGATCTCCTGTCCTATCTAGCCTTTCTCCACCATGCTCAATTGCTCATCCCTCAACCATTTTTAACCTGCTCTGGGACCTAAAGCAATACAGCACAGGAACCTATCTTCATGGATATGATCCATATATCTCCACTGCACACACTTTCAGGTACTATCTAAAGCCTTTCAAACACTGCCATCTTATCTGCCTCCACCATCACTTCTGCCAGCTCACTCAAGGTTAACTACCACTGCCTGGGCAAAGAACTTGTTCTGCACATTTCCTTTGAAATATCCCCTTCTCACTTTAAATATGTGCCCTATAGTATCAGGCATTTTGACCCTGGAAAAAAGATTCTGGCTGACTACCCTATCTATTCCTCTCAAAATTTTATGAACTTCTATCAGGACTCCCCTCACCTCCGATGCTCCAGAGAAAACCAGCCAAGTTTGTCCAAACCCCCCTCATAGTTCATACCTCTAATCCGGACAGCATCCTGGTAAACTTCTTCTGTACTCTTTCAAAAGCCAATTATAATTTGTCCTATTGCGTATACAGGTACCACATATTTTCAAAAAGTCTGCAGGTTTAAATTGCTTATGAAACTTGGTTCCATTTAGGAGAGGTCAAAAAACATCTGTCAGTATATTGCAACAGATTTCAGTCAGACTCCAGTGCACCAGTCAGCACTCACCTGACTTTGAACAGAGCTGGGTGAATGAAACCTATTAGCACAGCTTCACTAAATGGTGCTTGAGAGCTCAATCTCCAGGCAAATATGATATCATTTCTGGGCAAGGTTAAATTACAGTAATCATTAATTTGGACAAGTATGTGTGCTAAATCTAGTCTTTCAAATAAATTAGTTGTTATTAACATTTAATGCCCATTTTCATCCTTTCCACTAGGACCTGAATCAAGGATAAAATTCCATCGGACAAAAGTTAAAGAAACCTGCTACATATTTGATATTTAAATCATGTTTCTATTCAGTTGGTCTGATCATTGGATGGAGTACCTGGCCACAGATCACTCCACGTGCACTTTCTTTGCGGAGCCAATTATCTTTGTATTTAGTTTGTAGATGAGGAGAAAAAACACCATTTTAGAAACATAGAAAATAGGTGAAGGAGTAGGCCATTCGGCCCTTCGAGCCTGCACCACCATTCAGTATGATCATGGCTGATCATCCAACTCAGAACCCTGTACCTGCTTTCTCTCCATACCCCCTGATCCCTTTAGCCACAAGGGCCATATCTAACTTCCTCTTAAATATAGAGAATGAACCGGCCTCAACTGTTTACTGTGGCAGAGAATTCCACAGATTCACCACTCTCTGCGTGAAGAAGTTTTTCCTCATCTCGGCCCTAAAAGGCTTCCCCATTATCCTTAAACTGTGACCCCTCATTCTGGACTTCCCCAACATCAGAAACAATCTTCCTGCATCTAGCCTGTCCAATCCTTTTAGAATTTTATACATTTCAATAAGATCCCCCCTCAATCTTCTAAATTCCAGTGAGTATAAGCCTAGTTGATCCAGTCTTTCTTCATATGAAAGTCCTGCCATCCCAGGAATCCATTTTAAACTGTCATCTTGAAGTTTATTACTACATTAATCGCTTTTGCCAAGTTTGCATCTGTAACTTTTGTAGTTTTGCTCATTAGAAAATTTTTCAGGCAGGTGATAAAGATAGATCATGGGGATAGCATGAGCAATAAAACATAAAATTCAAGGAGGCTAGTCTACCTAAACATTATAATCAATATAGACTACTGATTATAATTATAAATAAGATATAGTTTTCAATTATAAATCAGAATCAGGTTTATTATCACCGGCATGTGACGTGAAATTTGTTAACTTAGTAGCAGTGGTTCAATGCAATACATAATATAGAAGAGAAAAAATAGTAACAATAATAAATAAGTAAATCAATTACAGTATACATATATTGAATAGATTAAAATCAGCAAAAAACAGAAATAATATATATTAAAAAAGTGAGGTAGTGTCCAAGGATTCAATATCCATTTAGGAATCAGATGGCAGAGTGGAAGAAGCTGTTCCTGAATCGCTGAGTGTGTGCCGTCAGGCTTCTGTACCTCCTACCTGATGGTAACAGTGAGAAAAGGGCATGCTGTGGGTGCTGGATGTCCTTAATACTTTGTAGGCTAGTACCCAAGATGAAGTCATCTAAATTTATAAAATTTACAAATTAAATATGCACTGAAAATGATAAGAATCATTTCTGATTAAATTAACACTGCAGTGTCATAGCTAAATATGAAAAAATCCTTTTTATTAAGAATAATAGGTACTGCCTTGCCAGTACTCCGGTGCAGAAATTAAGTCAAAATCTTTCTGAGAGTTCTTGGTCTGCACTGTGCCCCAATGCTCGATGGCATAAATGCACAGACATCATGTGTTCATACCCAAAGCAGGGGTGATGACAATCATTACACCTTGAACAACCAAGCCCCTTCCTGTGAAACCAACTTGTGCATATGCGATCAATGCTCTGTGTGGGGCTCACACAAGGATCCAGGACTGAGCAACAGAAAAAGTTTTCATCAATTACTTACCAGCTTGAGGTTCTTAGTTTAAAGCTGAGCTACTTGCATAGTGAACTCTTGGGTTGTAGTGCTTCTGCAAATTTAAAATTATTCCTAAGCTTTAGTTCTTTATCTGAACAAAATAAATGTCTGCATGTGTAGTACTGCCACTGGATGCAAGAGCTGTGATACCATATGTAGCACACAACTGGTTTTCAAACTGAAATGTTAATTCTCGTTTCAAGCAGCATTTTGCTTCCCACTCTGCTTCCTCAGCCCAATTCACCTGCCAAAACTTTCATTATGAAAACTTACTACAGGTGCCTTTCCTGTGTGCTCACTTATTTGTTGAATTGAAACTGGCCTTCTAATTCGAGTTCCAGTGTTCTCCCACCACATGCGGTGGGCAAGGACGGTGGGGACATTGACCATGCACCAAAAGCCACCACCTGCAGACAGACTCCCACACATCCCTTCGCATCTTAGATTTTTGAATTTTCTCTTCAATAGCTCACTTCAGGCTACCTAGTGGAGCACGGTCACCTACAGAGGAGGAGATTGCAAATGACAGTGAGTGGCAAGCTCAGGCAAATTGAAGTCCACATGATCTCATTTGGTCGTGAACAGCAACTGTCTTGGTGAGCTGGCTGACAGAAGAAACATGTCCATCAGTGGACTGGGTGCTGTGGGACACAGATGATGTCATCCTGAGGTGGAATTGTACCACTGCTGTTATATAGAACCAGGCAGGTATTACCCGCTGCAGAGGAGTATATCAAAATGTCGTGCCATTCTCAAAGCCCTTGCCATCTTATCCAAGTTTGAATGGTAAAAGACAGCATGGTATATGCACTGGGTGGTGGGGATTGGGTAGAGTCCTTCCTTTGCAGAGTCAGAGCTGAGATGAGCCAAACCTCTCTACTGAAAAGGAACCAACATCATTCTACCTGGCGTTAATGCTTGAACATGGAGAAGAATGTCCATTAACTCTTATGTTTTGCCGCATGAAAAGTGAACTCCACAAACTGCTTCTTTCTATTTTGTCTCTACAAAGATGTGTGCATAATGTGCAAAAGTCTTAGCGACATACACAGAAGGAGTGCCATGGGTTGGCGGGGGGGGGGGGGGGCAAGTGCAGACATACCCAGCCTGAGTCACTAGGCAAAAGGGCATTTGATTCCAAACAATTGGTTTATTGATCACAAACACAAGGAAATCTGTGGACACTGGAAACCCAAAGTAACACACATAAAATGCTAGAGGAACTCAGCAGGCCAGGCCCCATCTATGGAAAAGAATAAACAATTGATGTTTCAGGCTGAGACCCTTCATCAGGACTGCTTATTCTATTCCATAGACACTGCCTAGCCTGCTGAGTTCCTCCAGTATTTTGTGTGTGTTGCTTAAGTTTGCAGAATGTCTCTCTGGTGCATGCAGCTCATACCCCTCCCCCTTTCCCTTCTACTAACTATGATTCCCCTCTCCCTGCCCCCGCCCCACTCTCAGTTCACAACAGAGACCCATATCAGTATTAGGTTTATCATCAATCACAAATGTCAGGAAATTTATTTTTAAAGGCATTCTAGCAATATAGCATATATGTGCCTTAGAATTTGGCACGTGATGCACCATCAATAACTCTCTCTGAGACGTAAAGGCGAGATATCGGCTTTTATTGACTGGAAGAAGGAACAAGCAGTGGTTGACCACCATGCTACATCCTGGAGACTGAGAGGCAGGGCTCAGGCCCCAATCGCCTTTATACCGGGGTCTGTGGGAGGAGCCACAGGAGCAGTCATCAGGGGGCGTGTCCAGACAGGTATATGTAGTTCACCACAGCACGGTACCACATCTCAAGCATTTTAACAATCTTATCTCAATGCTGTCTCATTGCGAATTCCAATGCGTGTATTTATAAAGAGAAACCATTAGTGTAACCATCCATATTACATCTATAAGATCAGCATATTGAAGAAAAGTTAGAAGAAACAATAGTAGGGTGGTTCATTAGGGTTGCAGAGAGTCTCATCAGAAAAAGAGTGCAACCTAACCTGAATGTTATTCTTTAAATGGCAGACAAATATTTCACAATATACTCCACTGTTTTATATGCACAAACAAATTTCTAGGCACACATTTATTATTTATCAGTTGTGGATATTCTGCAGTGCAGGGCAAGGTTCAACTTCACAAAGGCAACGGTAAATTGATTGAAAAGAGAACTTGCCAGTGGAGGTGCAGTACATATCAAGAATTATAATAACAAGTGAATCATACATAAAAATACCTTAAGAAATACATAACTCTAATTCTTCAAAGTCTTTGTGATCCATTTGCTGAGGACCAAAGTAATGTTTGTGTCCACATGGTACAGCCTAGCGACAAATGCCCATCCATCCACAAGCACAAGAAATTTTGGAAATCTTGAACGAACGCACGCACGCACGCACGCACACACACACACCCACACACACACACACACAAAATGCTGAAGTAACTCAGCAGGTCAGGCAGCATCTGATAAACAGTTCACATTTCATGCTAAGACTCATCATCCGGACAATCCTGTTGAAGGGTTTCAGCCCAAAATACATACTGCTGAGTTTGTCCAGCATTTTTTGTGTGCTGCCCTACCCATCTATAATTTTCCATGCATCATTTGGTTTCATTTATCCTGCCTTTATTTGTAACTTCTGTGCAAATTTTTATATTTTATTTATCATGTAAATGTATTATTTATTAGGTTGCTTTTTAATTCTACTTTGATGAGTCTTAAAACTTTAAAAACAGCAGGCAACATCAACAAATTAAGTTATTCAAGAATAAAAGCACAAGGGGTGCTGATTACTTTAAACATGACGATTAATAGCTGTAAAAATGAATTGTGGAGCTTTGTGCAAGTTCACAATTTGATCGTCTGACTGTTAAACATTAAGTACCATGGATGATTCATACCACATATCACACTTCTGCAAACATTTGCTAATTATACATCAATCCTGGGAATACAGAATTTAGGAACTAATATCCTTGAATAATATCCTTGAATGCAAACTTGGCTTGGTGTAGAAAAATTAGTGCTCTGTGCACAAAGGTCAGAGTCTAATTCCTAAAGGGACTGTTCTCCACTTTTACTGATTCCAAGTTTCTCATGCCAATTAAAAAAGCTCATTCTGCATGCTAAGCATTTTAATTTTTGATAGCCAGCCAATTCACAAAGTAACTTAGTACCACATAGACAAAACAAAAAAAACGTTATTTTACATTTTACATTGAGCAACTTGGCACAGATAAATTAAGAAAATACAAGAGCACCCTGTGACACAGTGGCGTAGTTGTAGAGCCGTTGTCTCAGAGTGCTGAAGACCCGGGTTTCATTCTGACCTCAGGTGATGTCTATGTGGAGCTTTCACCTTCTCTCTGTGACTGAGTGTGGTTTTCTCCAGAGAGCTCCAGTTTTCCAAAGCTTTGTGGGTCAGTAGATCAATTCTGCTAAGAATCAGGCCATTTGATTCATTAAGTCTGCTCTGCCATATCATCTTGGCTGATCCATTTCCCTCTCAACCCCATTTTTCTGCCTTCTTCCCATAACCTTTCACACCCTGAATAATCAAGAACTTATCTACCTCCACCTTAAGTGCACCCTGTGACTTGACCACCACAACCTCCGGCGGCAACAAATTTTACAGATTCACCAGCCTCTGGCTAAAGAAATTCCTCCTCATCTCTGTTCTAAATGGCCGTCCCTCCATTTTGAGGCTGTTCTAGCCTCCCTTACAAAATCCTCTTCACATTCATTCCATCTAGATCTTTCAACATTTGATAGGTTTCAATTAGATCTCCACTCATTCTTCTATATTCCAGCTGGTTATGTGTTAACCCTTTAATTCCCAGAATCATTCTCATGAACCTCCTCTGAACCCTCTCCACTGTGAGCACATCCTTTCTTAAATAAGGCACCCAAACTTGCTCACAATACTCCACAATATAAGGCACAATACTAACAAGTGCCTTATATAGCCTCACTATTAAATCCTTGCTTTTATGTTCTAGACCTCTTGAAATGAATCTTAACGTTGCATTCACCTTCTTCATTACCGACTCAACCTACAAATCAACCTTTACGGAATCCTGCACAAGGGCTCCCAAATTCCTTTGCACCTTGGATTTTTAAAATTTTCTCTCCATTTAAAAAAAGCCTATGCTTTGATTCCTTCTACCGATGTGCATGACCACTCATTTCCAAGCACTGTATTCTACCACACTTTTGCCCATTCTCCTAATCTGTCTCAGTCTTTCTGCAGCTTCTCTGCTTCCTTAACTCTTCCTGCCCCTCCACCTATCTTTGTACTGTCTGCAAATCTCCACCCATCTTTGTGTCGCCAGAGCCCCTCCTCCTATTTTCATATCATCCACAAACTTGATTACAAAGCCGTCACTTTCATCATCCAAATCATTGACATACAACACAAAAGGAAGCTGTCTTAACACAGACCACTGTAAACCACCACTAGTCACAGGCAGCCAATCCAAAAACAATCTATTAACTCCCACTCTTTGCCTCCTGCCAATCAGCCAATGCTCTATCCATGCTACTATCTTTCCTGTAATACCCTGGGCTCTTATCTTATTTAGCAGCCTCATTTGCAGCACCTTGTCAAAGGACTTCTGGAAATCTAAGGACACAACATCCACTGATTCTCCTTTGTCTATCCTGCTTGTAATTTCTTTAAAGAATTCCATCAGATTTGTCAGATAAGATTTTCCCTTAAGGAACCCATGCTGACTTTAGCCTATTTTGTCTTGATTCTCCAAGTACCCCAAAACCACATACTTAACAATCGACTTCAACATCTTCCCAACCACTAAGGTCAAGCCTATCATTCCCAATCTTCTAACTCCCTCCCTTCTTTAAGAGGGGAGTGACATTTGTAATCTTCCAGTTCTGCAGAACTATGCTAGAATCTATTGCTTCTTAAAAGATCATTACTAAAGCTTCCACAATTTTTAAATTTTTTTTTTGCTACCTCTTCTAGAACCCTGGGGTGTAGTCAATCTGGTCCAGGTGATTTCTATCTTCAGACCTTTCAGTTTCCCAAGTACCATCTCCCTAGTAATAACAACTGAACTCACTCGACACTCTAGAACACCCAGCATACCACCAGTGCCTTCCATAATGAAGATCGACGCAAAACATTCATTCAGTTTGTTCACCATTTCCTTGTCCCCATTACTATCGCTCCAGCATCATTTCCCAGCAGTCTAATATCTACTTTTGCCTTTCTTTTACACTTAATGTATCTGAAAAAAAAACTTCTGGCATCATTTTTGATATTATTGACTAGCTTACCTTCATATTTCATCTTCTGTCCTCTTATGGGTTTTTTAATTCCCTTCTATTAATTTCTTTAAATTCCCAATCTTCTAAATTCCCACTGAGTTTTGCTCTATTATATACCCTCTCTTTTGCTTTTATGTTGGCTTTGACTTCCCTTGTCAGCCATGGTTGCATGACCCTCCCTTTAGAATCCTTCCTCTTCTTTGGGATATGTCTATCCTCCACGCTGCTCCCAGGAAGTCCAGCCTTTGCTGCTCTGTTAAGCTCACAACTACAATTATCCTTCAACCATGACTCCATGATACCCATGACAGCATTACCTGCCAATCTCTAACTGTGCTACCAGGTCATCTACTTTATTTCCTATACTGCATGCTTTCAAGTATAACACCTTCAGTCCTCTATTTGTCACCCATTTTCAATTTTGTCCCCCTTTTACAATGCAACCCATCCCACTGACTACAGTGTTGCCCTATCATCTGCCTGTCTTTCTTGACAGTTCCACTGTACACTGCCTCTGCCCATAACCCAACATCCCTATCCTCAGCCCTATGAATCCTGCTCCCATTTCCCCCTGCGAAATTAGTTAGCAGTGTGATCTTTCCTTCTCCAGAAAGGGAGGTGATGGAAATTTGTGAGGAATGAAATAGGAATAGTGTGTGATTGACACAAAGATGGGATTGATGATTGACTAGGATTGAGTGTGCTGAAGACCCTGTTTCTGTGCTGCACCTCGCTCTGATTTTATAATATCCACCAGATCCCTATGAAATGAATCACTTCAGATAATGATTTCAATATCATCAGGTCTGTCATAATGGCAATCCTCCAGGTGACAGACTGCACATTTCCAAAGATTTACTTTTGTCCTGCTCAAGTTGAAGTGTGGCAATGGTGTTAAAACAACATTTAAAGTTTAAACTTGTGATAAATGTGAATTAATAATGAGGGAAACGAGTGCATATAGACAAGAAATAAATAAGATTTCTAATACACTTTTATATCTGAATAGCTTTTACACACTAAAAATAAACATACTGTCAGTGTGACATCAGAAAGGACAAGACTCAGCGGATCAAACTGCATCTATGGGGGGGAAAGGAACTGTCAACATTTTGGATTGAAATCCCTGAGTCCTTAAGAAGGATTTGACCTGAAACATCAACAGTTTCCTCCTGCTACAAATACTGCCTGAGCCGCTGAACTCCCTCCCCAGATTATTTATTGCTCCAGATCCCAGCATCTGCACTCTCTTTAACAAAAACTGGTGTCCTCTAAGAGAAGTACACTAAATGGAGCTGGATTTTGATGCAATTCCTTTGAGTTGTACGAAGTGTTTTATTTAAAAAAGGAACTATTTTAATTTTAATTTGAAAGAATTCAATGGCCCAGGAAACCATTCAGCCATTATGCCTGTCCTAACTCTCCAGACGAGGCTGATACTAGTTTATGGTTGTAACAGTTTGCTAACAAATGGTTTGATTTCAAGAAGCAACGCTAGGTGCTAGTCTGCACCTGTGTAAACTCATGCAAAACGTGCTGTGAAGGTCAGCTCCTGGTTTGGATGATTTTGTGAGTGCAATGCTGTTTGTGAGTCCTGGAACAAGCACTCACTCAATTCATCTCACATATAAACACAAGAGAGTTGAGCAATGCACAGAAAATGCTGGAGAAACGCAGCAAGTCACACAGCACCTGTGGAGGGGAACAAGTCGTTTACATTTCAGATCCTTCATTAGGACAGAAGGGGACAGAAGCCAGAATAAGAAGATGGTGGGGGGGGGGGGGTAAGGAGTACAAGCTGGCATGTGATAGGTACGACCAGGTGAGGAGGTAGGTAGGTGGGTGGTGGGGGAGATGGGATGGTGCTGAACAAAGAGGTATAGTACTTGTCACTCTTACCTAGCACCTAAGGTTGTCATAACTGGGGGAAGTAGTGGGGATAAATTCTCACGATCTATTAAATGTTCCCAATGGCATGCATCTCAAATGACCTGTGACAAACAAGTCCAGGTCCCGGCCTTCACATGCGGCTTAGCTTCTGTGCTGGCAGAACTGTTTCTACTGACGTGGGAAGGGGCAATGGTAGGTAACTGGTGCCTTACAACCTGTCGCTTTGGGAAGATGGGGATCGTCAGCCGTGGTTGGAAGCTCATCTGGGAGAAGGAAAACACTGATCTCAAGTCTCTGCTTCCACGTGCCTAAACCTATTCATGGGGAAGGCTTTGGGAGTAAATGAGGAGGAGAAATCTGGAGCTCGCATCCCTAAGGCAATAGTATGCTGAGTGCTTTGCTGACTGGTAGCTCCTGCGGTGTTGCTGCTGCCAAACTGCTGTCCTGCTGTCTCTTTGAATTCATCAGCTGCCTGGAGAGGGGGAGCTTGCTACATGGGTAACCACTTGCTGTCCAATATGTACTGCCCTGGTTTGCATAGACTTGGTTAACACTGATCAGTGGAGGGCCTATGTTTATCTAACACCCGGTGAGCCTCCACATCCAGTACATCCATCTCTGTAACTTCTGCCATTTCCAACGGGATCCTATCAGTAAACACATCTTTCCCTCCACTCACCCTTGAATTTCCGGGATCGTTATCTACGTGACCTCCTTGTCCATTTGTCCCTTCCCGCTGATCTTTTTCTTGGCTCTCTACACTGCAAGTGAAATAAGTGCTGCACCAGCCCCTACACCTCTTCCCTCACCACTATACAGGGCCCTAAACAGTCCTTCAGTTGAGGCTACACTTCAGTTGTTGGGATCATCTGTTGTAGCCGGTGCTCCTGGTGCTTCCTTCTCTATATCAGTGAGAGCTGATGCAGATTGGGGAATCAGTTCATCGAGGACCTTCACTCTCACCCACTGCAAAAGACAGAATCTGCCCGTGGCTACCCATTTCAATTCAACTTCCCATTCCCTCTCTGACATGTATGCCCATTGCCTTCTCTATTGCCACAATAACCTAAGCACCTTGTATTCCATCTGGGTAGTCCCCAAACTGACAGCGTGAACATTGACTTCTCCATCTTCTGACAAGACTCCCTTCCCCCTTCTTCTTATTTTCTGCCATTCCCCATTCTGGTTACCCTCTCACTTCTTCTCTTCTCAGCTATGCATCACTTCCCTCTGGTTTCCCTCCCCTTTCTTCCATGGCCCTCTTATGAGTTTCCTTCAACTTCAGCATTTTACACTCTCCCCCAGCTTCTTAATTCATCATTCTGCCTCTACCCACCAGCTTCTCCTTCACCCGGTCTCACCTACTACCAGTCATCTGTCCCCCTTCCTTTTCCCCAACCTTGTTATTCTGTCTTCTGTCCTCTTCCTTTCTAGTTCCGACAAACCAAACCAGCGACTGCTTATTCCTCTCCATAGATGATATCTAAAACCTTTCATGTGGCAGTCTGAGGTACCCGCCTGCTTCGAGCAGGCTTCAATCATACCGGTGGCTAAGAAGAGCATGGTAGCCTGCCACAACGACTATTATCCAGTAGAGCTTGCATCCACTGTGATGATTTTGACCTTGACACCTTCTTGTGTAATTGGATCCTCAATTTCCTCACTCGCAGACTGCATTCAGTTCAGATTGACAACAACATCTCCACCACAATCTCCAGCAGTACAGGTGCGCCACAAGGTTGTGTGCTTAGTCCCTGCTCTACTTACTTTACGCTTATGACTGTGAGGTTAAGAACAGCTCCAATGCCATATTTAAGTTTGCTGATAATACCCCTGTCATTGGCCGAATTAAAGGCAGTGACGAATGAGCATACAAGACGGAGATTAAAAATCTGGCAGAGTTGTGCTACAGCAACAACCTGTCACTCAGTGCCATCAAGACCAAAGTGCTGATTATTGACTTCAAGAGGAGAAAACCGTAGGAGTCTCATCAGGGAATCAAAGCTGAAGAGGGTCAGCAACTTCAAGTTCCTTGGTGTTATCATTTCAGAGGATCTATCCTGGGTCCAGCACGCAAGTGCCATTATGAAGAAAACACAGCAGCACCTCTATTTCTTAGAAGTTTACAAATTTGGCATGTCATCTAAAACCTTGACGAATTTCTATTGAAGTGCAGTGGAGAGTACATTGACTGGTTGCATCACAACCTGGTGTGGAAACACCTATGCCTTTGAATGGACATTCAAAAAGCCAACAAAAAGTAGTGGATACAGCCTAGTGCATCACAGGTCAAGCCCTTCCCACAACTGAGCACATCTACATGGAGCAGTATTTCAGGAAAGTAGTATCCATCATCAAGAACCCCCTCCATCCAGGGCATGCTCCCCTCTCAGTGATGCCATCAGGAAGGAGGTATAGAAGTCTCAGGGCCCACACTACCTGACTCAAGAACAGTTAATACCTTTCAAACATCAGGCTCTTGAACCAGAGGGGATAACTTCACTCACCCCATCACGGAACTGTTCCGACAACCCGTGGACTCTCAAGCATTCATCATCTCATTTTCTCAATATTTATTTATTATTATTATTATTTTATTCCTTTCTTTTTGAATTTACACAGTTTTTGCTCATTGGTTGTTTGTATTCTGATGGTGATTCTATAGTGCTTCTCATACTTACTGTAAATACCCACAAGAAAATGAATCTCAGTGTTGTACAGTATTTGGTGACATATATGTACTTTGATAATAAATTTACTTTGAACTTTTGGATGCTACTTCAGTAGCTGTGTTCCTCCAGCACTTTGTGTGTGCTCCACTGATATATTTTCATCTGCTCTTTCCCTTTGTCTTCTCTGAGGTTTATTTTGAATGCATTTAACTACGGTAGATCTTCTTTAAACTAATTCAAGTTGTGATTCTTTATTTCTGCTAAGGCAGTCCATATATATAATGTTCCTCACCTTTCCCTTTGCTCTTTCGCTGCTAGCCTTAAATTCATATCCGACAATTAAGAGTTAGTTTTCTTTAATTTTTTTTCATTATCACTTCAGTTTAGATGTTATTCATTGTATGATTCAATTAAATCTACCCTCTGATCCATCTGTGATCTCATCATTTTGTTCTTACCCTGCTGCTGTACTTGTTTAATAATTAGATATGTCTAATAGTTTGTAGCTATATTGTTAAGTTCTTGACCTGAGCCTTTAATTCTGTTTCCACAATTACAACATGACCCACCAAGCATATTCTGCTTCAATTTTACTATTAATACTTAATTTTTCTCTTTCCCTGTTCCCATGGTATCGTCTCCTTGTTTCACGGCTTCAGCCCGTCCTGTCTCACTTGATCAATCACTGGAATTGGAATATTATTGTTACAAGTCTGAAACACAGTGAAAATCTTGTGTTTCCTTGCCATCCCAGACAGACAGATGATTCCAAGCACAAGGGCATTGAGGTAGCGTAAAGGAAAACAGAATGCTGTATATAGTACCACAGCTACAGAAAAATCCAGGGCAGCTAGGTAAATAAGGTGCAAGGGACTTTGCAAAGTAGATTGGGAGAACAAGTGTTTATCTTGACAATTCAAACAATGATGTCGATGGCCTTCTTCGCTCTACTCTGAAACCATGAAGTAAACCAAAATTCAAGCTTTGCTTCCATTTCTAATGCACAAAATCCTGCTCCTCCATCAGCCCTCGAGTTTGCTGACATATCGTGCCATCTTTAATACAAGAACCTGTTTGAAAAATCCTCCCACTACCCCATCATCCACATACTTCTTGATTTCAGATTCCTTAATCTCATGACCCTTCTTATTTCCTGTCCCTAGAATCACACTTAACTTTATCCATTCTCAATAGAAAATCATAAAGTACAAAATGTGTACAGGAAGCAAAGACGTGCAGGTAAATCAGCCACACCACTTGGATGACAGTGCAATAATATGTGTTCTTTATACCCACAAAGGCCAAATCCTTGCAATTTTCCTGCAGCTCTTTGAACACACTTCCAGTTTAAAACATAGCCACATTTCACAAGTAACTGCCTGATTAATATATCAGAAGCTTTCTCAGATATGCTGTCTGCAAAAACTGTTGTAGTTGGATCACTGTCTTCGCCCTGCTGCTCACTGCTACGATGAAGGAGGGGGGACAGGAGCCTGAAGACACACACTCAACATTTCAGGAATACCTTCTCCTCCTCCACCATCAGATTTCTGAATGGACAATGAACCCAAGAACACCACCTAACTTATTTTTTTGTTCTCTTTTTGCAATTCTTATTTCATAATTTTAATATACTGTATACTTGTTGCAATTTTTAGTGTTATTATTATATGCTACAATGTACTGCTGCTGCCAAACACCAAATTTCATGGCTTATGCCAATGACATGTGCCTGAAGCCCACACCTCAAGGATCAACAACAGTTTCTTTTCTACTGCCATTGGATTTTTTAAAACTTACTTTAAAACTCAAGCTTTATCTCAGATTGTATTTCTATCAACTTGCACTAATGTGTTTATTTTTGTTTATTTTGTCATCTCCGTTATGTCTAACCTGTGTAAATTTAAGTCTGTGTAATTCATGTTTATCAAATTCGCAGCATACTGTACTGTGACTGTGAAAGCCAATTCTTATACCTTAAGTATGCATGTCCATAGCAATAAACTTATTCAAACTCTATCTTAAAAACTGAAAATTATCTTGGGCAAAGAACAGGTAAGAGTTCAACAAGAGCTCCCCCGATTTAAAAAAAAAAGCAGGAACATAAAGCAACAGTGTTTTGGCTGAAATATTTATATGATTGACCTAGTAAAAAAACAAGATGGCTGTAGCACAAACTAAAGAGGACAAAATTCTAAAACTTCTTGCTCTAAAAAATAACCTGAAAGGATAATGCTTTTATTTTCACCTACTTTGTTGTGCTAAATTAATTAAATTACACTTCCTCTCAATCACCTTTGTAAGTTGTAATCTAAAATCAATTTTCTACAGGATTATTTATATCACAACCATCTCCCACAGGGTGACACGAGGTCTCCTAATCATAATAGCTGAAAGATTCATGCAGGTTTTGTTTTCAACCTGCATTGCTTTAAAGAATAAAAATGAAAATTAATGGAAATGATGCAATGAGATGTGAAGTGATGTTTTTAAAACTTCATTCAAAGGCAAGGAAAGTAATAGACACTTGGAAAGTGATTTTTCCAATGTTACATTCATGTGAGGATTTTTATTATTTAATACAAGTCATATTGCTTTGAATCTTTTCCCACCTATGTCTGAGTAAATGGTGCAGAGAAGTAGCATCAATTTACTAAAAATCTGATCTGACACCTCATCTCAAATTGAGAATTTCAGTTTCGTGCTATTTCATACATGTTTCATTAGCCTGTCTGATTCAGTTAAGGCGAGAATGGCAGACAGTGACTCCAATTGGATATTTGCTCTCGTGCTCTCTTCTTCGAAAAAATCCAGCATGGGATTTTCAACCTGATAATGTCATTTTCACTTACCCCAATGAATTGCAGTGTTCATCTTCCAATTACAACAGGTCAACCTTCACAAGGTCAGACGATGCTTAGACAGATGTTGCAGCATGGAAGGAGACAGCTTGTCCCATCCTAACTCTGTACACTCGTAACTCTGTACGCTCATAACTCTCTGCACTTGTAACTCTACCTTCTGTCCCTAATGCATTCTTTCCTTTCAGCTGCTGATCCACCTTCCTCTTGCGCACTTCAAATAAATCTAACTTCACTCCTTCACTGGGCAATCTGTTCCAAACCACATCATTGTAAAAAAAAACACTATTCAATATCACTTTTAGAACTTCTTTCAAACTCCTGCTAATTCTGCTATTGAATACACCCTATATAAACCCTTCATGAGATTAAGCAGCAGCTCCGACAACCTCATCTATGACATGGAAACCAACTTTAGCTTCTTCACTCCATCCACACAACATAAGTTTCTCATCTCTGGAACCATTTTGGTAAATCTCTTGAAAGCTTTTCCATCTTCTCTAAGCTGTGGCCATTAGAACATTACCCAACACCCAGTGCTCGATAAAGGTTCAACGTGATTTCCTTGTTCCCACAGAACCAGATTTGTTAATGACAAGTTGAGAAATTAGTCGTTTTGCAGCAGAAGTATAGTGCAATACATAAAATAAACTGTAATATACTGTAAGGTACAATAAGGATGCAGTGGGTTCCAGTTAATTGGGATCAGTACTATTTGGCCCAATTAACTGGTTTCATTAAAATAGTGAAATAGGTATATAAAAAAAGACAGACTAGCATTTAACTGAGTAACAAATTATGCAGTTAAATGAAATACAGGACAACTTAGAACACTACCAATACTACCACAGTACTATAAAAATGTAAACATGAGAAATTATGCAGATGCTGTAGGAGCGTCAACAAAAATCGACGCAAGTGTAATTACAATTACTTCTAATGTACACTTTATTGAGACCCAACAAATAGTAATGTTATATATATGCACACCCCCAAAACGTAATTAATGTACACCATAACACGTAATATACATGGCGAACTTAACCATCACCAGCCAAATGGAATTAAGGAATCCATAAACATGCTCCCCCCACCCCAGAATTCACCCTAGCAGACAAAGTCAAACAAGCAGTGGCCTGCAAAACCCAGCCGAACCCACATCTGCCTTCACGGGCAGGTGCTAGGTAGAAACAACAATCAACATCAGAAGGTCTGGAAGTAGGAGGCTAGTCCCCCCGTGGAGGCTGTGCGTGCCACTTCCACTGGAGACTCCAGGTCCAAATGGGCAGGCTTGATATGATCCACAGAAACACTGTCTGGTATACGTCCAAAGTCCAGCATAAAAAAACTTAACTGCCGCTTCCAACACGTGGAATGGGCCATCATAAGGCAGCCTAGCCTCAGGGACCCGAATGTCCATCGTAATGCACAAACACATACTTTGCCTCCCGCAGACCCGGCAACAGATGCAACCACGGCAGGCTATGCTACGTTGTGGGCACAGAGTGTAAGTTTTGGCGCTGTCCATAAAAGCCGACCACAGACCGTGGGATCATGGATGTTTGGAGAAACTCTCCCGCCACCCACAGGTGTTGCCCAAAAACGAGCTCTGCAGAAGAGGACTGAAGGTCCACCTTAGGTGCAGTCCTCAGGCCCTACATGACTCACTACGCCTAGAAACAGAGTCTGTAACAAACAACACACTGCCTGACCTGCCAACGCCCGTAGCAGCTAACAGGCGCTGGCCATTCTGTTTCCCGACTCCTTGAACCTGCAGGGTAGGTGGCACTTCTTAGCTGTCTGCTCAAACCTCGCGTGGTAGGAACACAGGTTAGGAGGCCATTGGTGAATGGCTGCATTGTTGCATGTTTAGGTGGCGGTGAAGTTGACCAGCCGCATGGTCGCTCGGGCCCTCTTAGTGACAGGAAATTTCTTGTCAGCCTCTCTTGCTAGAGCCTGGAGGTCTTTGAGGGGAGAGCCAGCCAGGGCTGACCGCACCTCACCTGGTAATTGTTACAGGAAAAACTCTCTGAAGATGAAACATGGCTGGAGTCTGCCAAGGAGGGACCAGTGGTCCATCTACTCCAACGGCCTGGAGTCGCCTAAGCCGGGCAGTGAGAGGAGCCGCCAGGCGCGCTCAGACTCAGAAAGTTCCGAAGTCTCTAGAAGGAGTTGCTTAAGTCTCGTGCCTGCCGACTGCCTGGTGCTGCTGTACGACGCTCATCACTCTGGTTGCCCTAGAGCTGTCTAACACTGCGATGACATAGTGATATTTCATGTTGTCTTGCAAGATTCCCCGTGATGCAAACTGGGCCTCTATCTGAGCGAACCAAACGGCAGCGTGTACCTGTCAGAATTCAGGGAGCTTGACAGTAACAGCATTTGCAGTCATGATTGTAAAATCACTCTGGAGTTGTCTAGAGGAGCATCAGGGTCGCCAGTGTAGGAGCGTCGACAAAAATCGACACGAGTGTTATTACTTTTAGCACACACTTTATTAGGACTTAACAAATGGTGACAGATATTTGAAAACTCCCCACCCCCAAAACGTAATAGTGTTCAAAGTAACATGCAACATACACAGCAAACTTAACCCTTAACAGTCTGCCAATGGAATTAAGGAGTCCATACAATTCTGGAAATCCAAAGCAATATACATAAAGTGTTGGAGGAACAGAGCAGTTCAGGCAGCATCATTGGAAATTAACAGTCGATATTTCGGGGTCTGACCCTTCTTCAGTATTCTATAAAACTGTGTATTGGTAGTGGCATCCGTCAGTCTCGAGAGACCATGGATCTGCGCCTGGAGTTTCCAGGGCACAGGCCTGAGCAGGGTTGTATGGGAGACCGGCAGTTGCCCAAGCTGCAGGCCTTCCCCTCTCCACGCCACCGATGTTGTCCAAGGGAAGGGCACTAGGACCCATGCAGCTTGGCACCAGTGATGTCGCAGAGCAATGTGTTGTTAAGTGCCTTGCTCAAGGACACAAATACGCTGCCTCAGCTGAGGCCCGAACCAGTGACCTTCAGGTTACTAGTCTGATGCCTTGCCCACTAGGCCACGCGCCAACACTAAAACTGTGCCAAAACTGTGTATTAGTTCCTAATATCTATCAGTGGAGGAATTAACACTGCCATGTTCTTTTGATTGATTGTAAATTTAAAAAATCAGCGCAGACATCTAGTGCAAATAATGAACTGCCTTCATACAATTGCATCCTCCAAATCTTCATTTTCATTGTAACATTCAAGATGATTGTCAATAACTTTAAAATCTTTATAGTTTGCAACTGTTCGAAGCAGTGAAATAATTTAGTTTTCACTCCCAGCCATTTCTGGCATCCCGAAGCCTGAATGCTTGAAACCGCAGCGAGCAAAACAATTCTGAATTGTCTTATTGCTCATTTCTTGACAAGTATCAGTGACTAAAATCACTGCTTTTTGAACATAAATACATGCAAATGATGCTATTTAACAACTTTTCTAAACATGGTGCTATGTCTAACTGCCACACAAGCACACACGACTGATGCTAGCTGGAAACTTTTCGGTAACAGTCGCCTGTCCCAATTAAGTGGCATATAGTAACCCTAGCAACTGAATGGAGTCCCACCTATTTTTTGTTGTGTGAGAGAGTGAGTGGGAGGGAGAGAGGGAGAGAGAGAGAGAGAGTGGGAGAGAGAGAGAGTGGGAGAGAGAGAGAGAGAGAGAGTGTGAGTGTGTGTGTGTGTGTGTGTGTGTGTGTGTGTGTGTGTGTGTATACGTACACACACATACATATCTCAGCCTCATAGACAGATCACAGGGTTGCCAGTTGACGCAGGGTTATTTAGAAGTGTAGGTTTATTCTCCCTTACAAAGTGTTTGTAAAAGGCAGGAGTGCAGCATCAAAGCCTCGTATCCATCTATTATGTTAGGTTTCGCCTTGTAGGAAGTGACAGCCTGCAAACTTGTATCCACTTCAGAATGTTGTTCTAAATCTATTTCAGATATCTCCTGGCTTATGTTTCTCTTCTCATTGTACCTATCAGATGCAACACAAATTCCTGCTACATGCAAGTCCAGCACCAATGCGGCAGTATTTGTTTATACCTGTCCTGGATTGCCAGTGAGGACTGCACTGCTCAGCTCAGGCCCAGCCCTGGCTTTTATCATGCTGAGCAGTAGTGGGCTCTGAGCAACAGAGAGCAGGGTGGGGGGGGGAGGGTTGGCAGGGGGAAGAGCGAGGGAGAGAGAGGGAGGGGTATAGTGGAAGGGGGGTGTAGAGCGAGGGGGAGCGCGGGGGTGGGGGGGGGGTGGGAGAGAAACCCAGAGGGAAAAAGAGCCAGGGGAAAAGAGAAAGGAATAGCAATGAGGCATAAGAAATACTACGTTCCAGAGAAATTAACCAAAAGATGAATGAATTAGGACAAGCCAAAGGATTGTTATGAACAAAGAGAATTTTAAAAATTTAAGTTTATAAGCCTAAAAGTTTCTATTGGACAAGCCAAAAACATTGTTATTCCATTATTCAAGGTGCAATTAAAGTTATTTTTCAATTACATGTTTAATTAAAATTAGTTTCTTAAATTTGACTATTCAGTTTGACGTTATTTTAGAAGGGTAATCTGATGCTGTTTTATTAACTGAGTCAAACAGGAATTCATTACTGAAGATAAATGCTTGATACTCATCTGTAGTCTATTATCTGTGAGTGACCTGATTTTACACATCCATCTACAAGGATATGGACATCGCTTGCAAGATGCATCTGGGAATTTGTTGAGAAGTTGAGAGTCCTGAACTGCTGGTGTTACTCTGGTGACAGAGTCCTACAATGGTCTTGGATTAAGGTTTCCACAATTTACAGCTGGTTAGAATGAAGAAAATCTAGGATGGTGGGTGACCTGGAATAAATACAGACTTTGTGGTGCTGCAGTTGCTAGTGGAAAGTTATGGGTTTTGGAGAGACAAGAATACAAATGTTGGAATCTGGAGCAGCAAGCAATCTGCTGGAGGAACTCATCGGGTCGAACGGCCTCAGTGGGGGAAAGAAAATGTCGACTTTTTCAGGTTAAAGCCTTGCATTACGTCTGAGAGTGGAGAAGAGAGATGGTCAGTATAAAAAGGAGAGGGGAAGTGGTGAGACAGGAACCTGATTTGAATGATGGATTGAGGAGGGATGAAAGATGACTGCTGGGTTTCACCAGGCAGGGGAAAGGAGGGCTGGAGTTGGCAGGTGAATGTTATTTGCTCCAGATTCCAGCATCTACAGCCTCTTGTGTCTTCGGACAGAAGCCAGGAGTTTAGGAGAGGCTGCTGAAATAGATTTGAGTAGCATTTTCCAAAGGAAACAAGTTGTAGGGCTGATGGAGGAAGTGCACGATAGAGATGGCGAATAGGACACTAATCTAGGGAACTGCTCTGACTTGATGCTGTCATTTCTGTGTGTTTTGCAAGCAACTCCCATGCAGGCAAGTAGAGAGTTTCCCATCACTATATTGCTTTGGAGAATCAAGATTCAAGTCACTATCCACAGAATACCCAGCTTTTGACCTGCTCCTGCAGCTACTGTCTTCACTCATTTCATTTTCACCAGGGCTCTTTGATGGCAGAGTAAGTTACTCGCTGTCTTCATGCCAAGGCCAGTGAACTTCACCTCCCCTTTACAATTCAACTCTCGTGCAAAGTCTTAGACTGAACACGAGCTGAATGACAAACATGATGGCAAGAAACCATTTATTGTTTTCAGTAGGTGCGCTGTAGCATGGTTCTTAGTAAATTAAAGGTAGCTTAAATATTTATGAAATTGGAACATGATGCTCATGAATGTCAATGTATTTAAAATAAGCAGCTTTACTTGTTACCCTCCTTGGAGGCATCCAAACAGACAATTCTCTGTGATTCATCTGATGCCTAGAATGGGAGTTGTACTCATCTTTAGTTCCATGGTTTTGGAACCAGCTCAAAAACCAAACAAGATCAACGTAACCTGATCATCTGCACTGAAGACTTCTCATTTCTTGTGCTGAAGGCACTGAATTCAGCTGAACTGTGGCACAGGAGCTGGCATAAGCTGAACTTGCTCACTTAAATCAGAGTTTACAGTTATGAAATCACCAGAACAAGTTACTATCAACAAAGGTTATGTGCTTTCCTGGATATATTACTGAACCCAAATCAGTTTTCTTTGGCTTCCTTAAGGAAACAAAAAGAGAGAAAATTTTTCTCCCTTTTTTGGTCTAATTCAGGTGGAGTACAAACAAACAAGTTATAAATATAGGACAAATTAAGCAGGTGCACACTTCAAGAAATATTTGTTCAGAATCTCAATTTTAAAATGAAATCAATGTTTGGACTTATTAGAAATAATGGAAGTGATAAAATCAGAGTATTTTAAATTAAATTTGTGCATATACAACATGCTCACCATTTTTCTAAAATATCTTGCTTTGTTTATGACTGATTATCTACTCCAAAATCCGCAGTGATTTGTTTTTAATTTTATGATTCTCCTGTGATCCAGGTTGTGAACCTGATTGCTTCATTTTGCATCACATCTGGCCAACAGAAATAATCCACTATTAGCCATCAATAAGATTAAATCAAAATGTCTTTAAAGCTATGTTCCAATGTTATTGAATGATGGTAGCTAGGATTGTATTATTGTAGCAATAGACTCTGCAAATCAGCTGACTGTTATTGCCTTTGTACAGAGTCATGATACAGGACAGGTTCTTTGGCCACCAAGTTCGTGCCAACCATTAGCCAGCCATGTACTCTAATCCTACATTAACCCTATATTTTTATATTCTGTCCAATATAAACTCTGCGGATTCTACCACTCACCTACACACCTGGGACATTATACAGTCACCAACTAACCCAGCAATCTGCACGTGAGAGGAAACCAAAGCACCCAGGCAAAACCCATGTAGTCACAGGGAGAACGTGCAAACTCCACACAGTGTACCTGGAGTCACGATTGAACCTGCAGTAGGTCTTTGCCTCTCTGAGGGATCTGCACAGCTGGCTCTGCCACTGTGCCATCTTTAGGGGCACAGTACATTATGCATTAAGAACATAATATAAATATTGGTTCCTTAAGGTTGTTATAGTATCCTAATCCTTATGGTCTTATAGCTGGGGGAAGTAATGGAGACAAGCTCCCACTACCTATTAAATGCTCCCAATGGCATGCGACTCAAATATTCTCTGACTGCCAAGTCCAGCTCCTGGTCTTCAAGTGTGGCTTAGCTACCAAGCCCAGTGGAACCATTTCTGCTGACGGGGGAAGGGGCACAAGCAGCTTTAACCCAGTCACTGTGGGAGGACCGGGCTCTTCAGCAGTAGCTGGCAGCTCACCTCGGAGAAGGAAAACTCTGATTTCACAACTCCACTATCTTGCAGCTGTACCCACTCATGGTGAAGGCTTCAGGAGTAAACCCCCCAAAAAAAATCTACAGCTGGAGTCCCTAAGGCAGTCCTACATTGAGTTTAACGAGTTTAACACGGACTGGCACGGTTATTACACAACTATTGCCAAACGGCATCAGATTCTGCCGTTCCTTTGGATACATCGGCTGCATACAGAGGGGGAGGTGGGGGTATGGGCAACAGCTTGCTCTCTTTATTGTACTGCCCTTGCTTGCATACCACATTGGCAGTAGGGCTGCAATGTCCATGGTCGACAGCGACCAATGGAGGGCCTCATAAAACTGAACAGAAGAGCACAACACATCCTTCAACTCATCACATCTGTGCTGACCACGATATCAATTTGATCAATCACATCTGTTTGCAAATGGTCTCTATCCATCTGCTCCTTGCATATCCGCGAACCTGTCTCACGGCTTCTTAATCATGGCTATCATATCTGCTGCCAGCCCTCCCGTGGTAGCCCCATCAAGAATCCTACCATTGCTGCATTTTAAAAAAACTGTCGAACGAATCTCCTTTAAAATCTCCCCCTCTCACATTAAACCTCTGCCCTCTAGAATTTGATGTTTTAACCTTGGGGGAGAAAAGTGACTCTGACCCTATCTAAGCCTGTAATAAAGTTATATGGCTCTTTCCAGATGCTCATCAGCCTTCGACAGACCAGTGCCTCTGATTGAGACCAGGACATTTCAATGCTTTGTGACTTACGAAGCCCAGTTAAAATGTTGTCATCAGTGAAAGGTAGGAAACCCAGCAGCAGCAAGACTGGTTTGTAACAACAACCAGTTAATATTTTGGAGATGATTGCTGTGGGTAAAGTATTGATCAGTATATTGGAAAAATTTTTGAAAATCGTACCACCAAATCTTTTAAATTCCTTTTAGAATGTACATGAGACCTTGTTATGTGCCTTAATTAGACATTTGATATCCTTGACAGTATAGATGTCCCTGAGCCTGACATTAATATATACCATGTCCTGAAAATTGTGCATGAAACCTCTGGGCTCTGTCTCAAAACCATAACTTTGAAAACCCAAGGTAAGAACGCCTCCAACAGAACCATAGGTGACTCACAATAAGGACAGTTACAATGAACTAATGTATAAACTTTCTTCCTGATGTCAACCCTAGTATACAATTCTGAGAGAAATCAAGATACATATTTGATAAATTTCTAAGTTAACAAATTTCACAGCACACGCCGGTGATAACAAACCTGACTCTGATTGATTCCTTTGAAAAGAGATCAAAGCTATAAGACAGATTGATAAAGGAAAGAACCAACGACCAGAAGCTCCACTGATAGCCAAAATCTGGAAGAGATACCTCCATTCTCTAAGCTACTTAAGCACAGTGGAGTTTGTGGAGATAATATCCAGATACCACCACACATTTGGACATCTTGCTTTGGTCCATCTGGGTCCACTGGAACTAAAAGCACAAACACAGCCTGAGGCAATTAATTTTCAGAAGAGATATAAGGTGATGTTTTGTAGGCTGCTCACAAACTACTGACAATTCTACTAAATATAGTTGCTCTGCACTTTGATAACTGCAACCCACAGCCTGTAATTTTCCTTTAAGAGATATACGTTTGAACTGTCTGAACGATCTAGCATTGTTACGGTGTCCCAAATGAGTCAGCAGACTGGACTCTCAAGAACACATGCTCTGGTGTCGCCGCAGCGGCCACTGCTAGAATGGACTTCAGACCAGATTAAAGTGTTGAAGCCTCGGAGTGGAAAACAAACTGATGTTTAGCCAACTTAAGTGCTAAACCAGATTAAAAATATTAAAACACTGAGGGCAAGACTGAAAAATGAAACGGTGTTCAGCTCACTTCTCCATGTCAGCCAAGATGCCTCATCTGAGTCCATCCCATCTGCCTGGGTTTGACCCGACTATCTCTCCTCTTGCTAATATCATCATGCACAAGGTGCAGGGGTCTTGGGTCCCATGCCACCAGGTTTGGAAGCAGTTGCTGCCCTGCAGACACTGGGCTCCCAGACTGGGTTCACTCACCCTCAGAGCTGAACTGACTCTGCAGCTGTGCACTCACTTCGGGACACTGCAGCTCATGTTCTAAGTATTAGTTGTTTACTTTTTTATGATTTGCAAGATTTGTTCTTCTTTCGCACATTGATCGTTTGTTGCTCTTTCTCATGCGTGATTTATCACAGATTCTGTTCTGTTTCTGTGTTTTACGGCTCTCTGCAAGAAGATGCTGTACATGCTATACATACTTCGATAAGTTTACTACAAACTTACAGCACAAAAAGATTTTCTGTAGCACACCAATGCTCATTTCTACTTATCTGAATGGCAAAGCCCAAGTACAGCACAGAATTGGAACAATGTCCACAAAAGAAAAGAGAATCAAAAGAAAAGTAATCTACATTATCAGTGGATCAGATTTCACACTGAAATGAAAAAAAATCCAAAGTAATAAAGAATAGAGTGGTGGAAAGCATTGTAAATCAATAGCCAGTACCCAAGTACAGAGAACAAAAAAAAACTGCAGAAGTGTGAAATAGAAACAAAAAATTATAGAAATACATGTATCAGACTGTTCTTTATTGACTGCAGCTCGGCATTCAGCACAATCATCCCCTCAGAACCATTCAATAAGTTTCAATACGCTGGCCTCAATACCTCCCTGTGCAACTGGATCCTTGATTTTCTCACTTGCAGACCCCAGTCAGTTTGGATTGACAACATCTCCTCCACAATCTCCATCAGCACAAGTGCATCACAAGGCTGCGTGCTTAGCCCCTGCTCTACTCGTGTTATACTTATGACTGTGAGGCTAAGCACAGCTCTGATACCATATTTAAGTTCATTGATGACACCCGTCATGGGCCAAACCAAAGGTGGTGATGAATCAGCATATAGGATATACAGTACTATGCAAAAATCTTAGGCACCCTAAATTTTTATTAAAAAATTGTTTTAGATGGTTATTTTTTGTCTTCTGCATTAGTGTGTTGGTAAAAATGAGCAAGTTTTAGATGTTCAAACATTAATTTTCTGAAAGGTTAAACATTACAGAGAAAGTTCTGTGTTTCATTAAATAAAATAACATGTTAAGTAACAGATCACTTTTCAAAAAAAACTTGTTTACTTTGTAGGTATACAAACAAAGATAACAACAGGTGCTAGTGATCAATTGCATAATGAGTTGAATGAACTAAACTAATAAGCTGAAACAGAATAGGTGCAGAAGGAATCAAACTGGTTGAAGGAAAACCAAACTGAAAGGTGATGGTGTAGCAGATATGACAGTTTAGCCTTAAAAATCAATTCCTATGCAATGGCAAGAGCAATAGCAAAGAGTCGAAAGGTGGTCATCCTGCATCTGCAAGGTCTCTCTCAAGCAGAAATTTCATGGCAGACAGGAGTTTCAAGATGTGCTGTTCAAGCTCTTCTGAAGAAGCACAAAGAAACGGACAAGGCTGAGAACCAGAAGCACGGTGGTCAGCCACAGGATCTGAATCAGCAGAGGAGACATATATCAAAATGACGTCCTAAATCAGAAGTCCAGAACTACTATCATCTCTGAACTCACAGAAACCACCAGATCCAAGTACACTGCTCTACAGTCCGGAGAAGTCTTATCAGAAATTATGTTCATAGAAGAGTGATGAGTCTAAATTTGAAATATTTGGCTCAAACAGGAAGCAGTCTGTCTGTAGAAGAGCTGGAGAGCAGTACATGGATGAGAGTCTTCAGCAAACAGTGAAGCACGGCAGAGGTCCCCTGCCGGTTTGAGGTAGCATTTCTGCAAATGCAGTTGGTGATGTGGTCAGTATTAATGGTATCCTCAATGCTGAGAAGTGCAAGCAGGTTCTCATCCATCACACAATGCCATCAGAGAGGTGTCTGATTGGCGTCAACTTCATCTGCAACAGAGCAATGACCCCAAACACACGGCCAAGGTCATAAAAAAATATTCAGTGAGAAAAAGAACACGGAGTTCTGCAACATATGGTGTGGTCTCCACAGAACCCTGATCTCAACATCATCGAGACTATCTGGGATTACCTGGAGAGACAGTAGCAAGCCAAAGACTGCAGAAGAACTCTGGCTAGTTCTCCAAGATGCTTGGAACAACCCACTAGTTGATTATTTTCTTTTATAAAATTGCACAACAGTTTTGTGCAGTTTTATAAGAAAATTGATGCTGTTTGAAAGACAAAGTGTGGTCACCAAATATTCATTTGATTTAGTTTTTTACTGTTTAACATTCTTTATAGTAAATATGCATTTCATTTTTTAATGAATTTTTTATTTTTATAGATTTTTTTTACATGTGCTTAAGACTTTTTCACAATACTATATACTGTATATAGCATGGAACTATATACATATAAACACACACATCTACATATAAAATGTATATATAAATACATATAAAATCTGGCTGAGTGGTGCCACAACAAGATCTCACTCAAATGTTGGAGCTTATTTATTGAATTCAGGAGGAGGAAATTGGGGATCCATGAGCCAGCCCCCATCAGGGAATCAGAGGTAAAGGGGGTCAGCAACTTTAAATATATCAGTGGTATCGTTTTAGTGATCTGTCCTGGGTCCAGCATGTAAGTGCTCTCATGAAGATAACACAGCAGTGCCTCTACTTTCTTAGAAATTTGTGAAAATTTGTCATGTCATCTAAAACTCTGACTAACTTCTATATACGTGCAGTGAAGATTGTATTGACTAGTCGCGTCATGGACTGGTATGGAAACATCAATATCCTTGAATGGACATTCAAAAAGCCTACAAAAAGAAGTGGATACAACACAGTCCATCGCAGGTAAAGCCCTTCCCACCACTGAGCACACCTACACTGAGCGCTGTTGCAGGAAAACAGCATCCATCAAGGACCCCAATCATCCAGGTCATGCTCTCTTCTTGCTGCTGCCATCAGGAAGTAGGTACTGAAACTTCAGGACCTACACCACCAGGCTCTGGATTGGTTATTATTACTGCTCAACCATCAAACTCTTGAAGCAGACGGGATAATTGAACTCAACTTCACTCACCCCTTTTCTGAACTGTTCCCATAACCTATGGAATCAATGTCAAGGAATCTTCTACTCATTTTCACAATATTTCTTGCTTGCTTATTTAAGTATTTATTTTTAATTTTATTTTGTATTTGCCTGGTTTGTTGTCTTTTGCATGTTGGTTGTTTGTCCATCAAGATGGGTGTGGTCTTTCATTAGCTCCGTTATGGTTATTGGATTGATTGAGTTTGCTCACAAGAAAATGAATCTCAGGGTGACATATATGTACTTAGATAATAAATTTACTTTGACCTTTGAAATACTCAGCAGCCATCAATGCTGAGAGAAAAAGATCAGATAATTGATAGATAGGTACTTAATTGATCCCAAAGGAAATTATAATGTCACAGTAGCATTACAAATGCACAAATATATCTATTAGAAGAGAAGTAGAAAGAATAAAAAATAAATTACCACAGTCTAACAAGAGGGTATCATCACTTCCCTGGCTACAGGGTGATTCATTATACAGCCTAATAGCGGAGGGTAAGAATGACCTCATATAGCGCTTTTTGGAGCAGTGCAGTTGTCTTCATCTATTACTAAAAGTGCTCCTCTGTTCAGCCAAGGCAGCATGCAGAGGGTGAGAAACATTGTCCAGAATTGCCAAGATTTTCCATCAATCTGTCATCAATCAAAGATGTTAAAAGTGATTCAGTTTCCACTGATGCTGGCTGGCATGCTGGGTTTATTAAGATTTTTTTTCTTGTGCCCATCGGTTTATGCTGTAAGGTTAAGATTCAAGAAAAACTCTTTAAAGAACATAAAGTATGCCAACACATGGCTCTATAACTGGGAACATGTAAAATAATTCCACGTTCATTTTGATTTCATGAAAACTTTGTTTCCATGGTAAATCACAAACAACAGAGTATAACTGCGTGTACCACAGAGCTAGATATGATTTACTAATTGATTTACAGTAGATTTGCTATCCTAAAATAAAATTGCCAATACTAATCAGTGTAATATTATAGCAAAAATTGTGGGAGTTATTTTTGCCTTGAATAGATGTATCCTAATTGAAAAACTATTCAGAAGGATGAGGTGAGGGATCTCATTGAAAACTTTCAAATGTTGAAAGGCCTAGACAGAGTAGATGTGGAAAGCATGTTTCCCATGGTGGGAGAGTCTAAGTTAAGAGGGCACAGACTCAGGATAGGGGGTACCCTTCCAAAACAGAGATGCAGAGAAATTTCTTGAGCCAAAGGCTGGTGAATTTGTGGAATTTGTTGCCACATGCAGCTGTGAAGGCCAAGTTGTTGGTGTGTTTGATAGATACTTGGTTGGACATGGCATCAAAGGTTACGGGGAGAAGGTCAGGAACTGGGGTTGAGGGGGAGATAGAAAAAATGATCAGCCATGATTGAATGGCAGAGCAGACTCGATGGGTCAGATGGCCTAATTCTGCTCCTGTGTCTCGTGGTCTTATTCGGATTACATGGAGAGGAAGGAAATTCAATTCTGTTGAATTTAAAATTCACATGCCGGCTTATCGGAATCCCAAGGCTGCCATCTGGAATCTGTACTAGAAGGTGAAGCTTTCCAAAACAGTAAGGCTTAGGTTCAAAGTGGCACAATAGGTTTAAGGAAAGTTACTTAAAAGGGTTTAAGGGCTTAGCACGTCTTATACCAATTTACTACCCTGCTGACATTTATATCCATCGGATGCCTGGATCTGTTTAACTCACCTGCATAAGCTTCAACATTTAGAATGTTTCCTTCACAAAGAAGATGAAGCCTTTGAAACACCAAGTGGGCTGCAATTTTTTGTTGTAATGTTCCAAAAGGTTTGAGCATACAGAATTCTTAAGTCTCTTTCACCAGCACCAGGTCATTAACTGTTGTGGCTTCATTTTTTGCTGCTTATAAGAACATACGCCAAAGTGTCAATAAAGCCAGTGGCAGCAAAAGGGAAAATAAGTGTTCCCTGTTGCTTTCTTGAGTATAGGAGGCAGTGGATTTGGTTAGCTCTTGGACTATAGTCAACAGGGGTTGGATCACAGTACAAGAGGCCCAAGTTCCACTCTTACCTTGGGTATCATCTAACTGGATTTAGCTCCTCAACTTAGAGATACAGTATGCTAACAAGCCTTTCCGGCCCGACGAGCGCACCCTGCCCAATTACACCTATGTGACCAATTAACTCACTAACCCATATATTTTAGGAATGTGGGAGGAAACCTGAGTACCTAGAGGAAAACCACACATTCATGGGGAGAACATAAAAACTCCTTGCAGACAACAAGGGGAACTGAACCCTGGTCACAGGTGCTGTACAGCAATGTGCCAACTGTTATACTACAGTGTTGACCCAAGTTTGCCCATTCTCTCTGTGATGCTCTGGGATTCTCCCCCAGGTGCTCCTACTTTCAGCCACAGCCCAAAGACAAGCTGGTATAATGCTGTATAATGCACCCCTTGGTGCAGATTAATGACCAAAAGGGAACTAATAGACATGTGAAAGAGACAAGTTACAGGGAGTTCAGGCCACGAGAGTGTGATTGATATGATTCCTTCCATGCAACTGGTGGATTCAGTGGTTTCCTTCAGTGTCATTGTATGAATAACTTGGGATCACGGGCAGAATGTTATTTCTCAAATCCTTATATCCTCTTGGTCAGGTGCAAGAAGAAATCCCGGATTTCTTTTGAAAGTTGCTCATCCAATGCATTAGATTTGTGTGGAAAGGAAGGTAATCATGGCTGTTATATTGTTCAAACATCCAGCTACACTTCTTCACTCACCTTTTCAAAGACAAATTCCCAAACAAGCCACCTCTGCATTTGCCAAATGGTGTCGTGTCTAAAGCTGCAACCACAATATCTCAATCACTTAACCCAGTTCATGTTGGCCTGGGCCTTGCAGAAGTATCCAAGCACATGCGTGTGTGGAGATCAGTGATTGTCTGGGAGAAGACAGAGGTGATGACTAAAGGGCAACACACTTGTTCGTGGCACTTCATAATAACCCAGAAGGCTTCCCCATTGTGAGAAAAACAAGTATAATCACTCGGTAAATGAAAATCAAAGAAAAACTGCAGGTACTGGAAATCTGAAATAAAAACTTAAACTGTCAGAAATATTCATCTGGTCAGGCTTCAGGTCTGAGGCCTGTTTTCAGAAGAGACCCGTTCTCAGGTCCACCTGAGGTGATCAAGTTGACTTAGACTTTTATTAAAGCAGAACTAGTGGATATTTAAAAGTTTAGATGTGCAAACTTGAATAAAACTAATCAAGTTTACTGTATTGAGAATGGTCACAATTTCAAAGTTGTTTATGGGTGTAAAGATGTGAGTAATCTACAATGTAACAGCTGAAGCTGGCTATCATCAAGGACTGAAGTCACTCAGCTCAATTTAGCCAAATTAGTGCTTGCAACATGGGAGAGAGAGGAAAAAAACCCTTCCATCCCTGCAAGTATCACTGGAAGATGATATTTTTCTTATCTCATGTCTGGTGTATGTTCCTTCTCACCTGAAACCCAGTCTCACGATTATTTACAACATGCTCAAATTCATCTTCAGCTGTATTTTTGAGAGAAATACCAGTGGGAGCTGGTGATAACTGATGCAATTTTCACTTGCATCTTTTCTGCTCCACCTTCAGTGTCAGATGTCTAAAGTGACTACAGGGGCAGATGATCAATGCTGATCTAAATCTCTATTTCAGGAACATAGAGTTCTGAAGCACCCCGACAGTCGTACTGGGCACGCACAACAGCATTATCAGTCAATGGGGTCAGCACTTGGCAAAGTACCCTATCCTCGTTATATGTGTCTTCAGACAATGCAAATTCACAGTTATGCGTCAAACCTATTTCTACCAACTTCTCCTTATACGAGTCCAAAGCTCAGTTATGCAAGGCTGTTGGGACGAGAAGCACCACTTTCCTGCCAATACAAGTCACGTGCACGCGCCTCACGGTCTCACTCCCGCCTGTCTCGCATTGGTTTTGGCAGCGTGTGGATAAGCTGAAACACACTTACATAAGTAAGGATGAAAAGACTGCGTCAGGTTTCAAGGCAGTAAAGGATAGGTTGACTCTGCTTACGTGCAAAATTGGTGGAGAAGGATTCTCAGATCTCAAGACTGCTGACGTGGTAGAACCCCTGGATTCTCATAATGAAGAAATAAGTGTGGATGACCTTCTGCATTTAACTCAGACTGAAGGTGATAACAATGAAGAAGAATGTGTCGATTTGCAGGTGAAGGATTTTACGGTGAAGCAACTGGCAGAATTTTTTTAAGGCTGGGGAACACTTGGCACAAACGGCGATGAACATGGACCCAAGTTTAGAATGGGGTCAGCATTTCAGTCATTCCCTGCAGTCAATCCTTCTTCCCTACAAGCAAATTTATGCCAAAAAAACAAAATGCTGCCAAGCAAAACACCCCTCACCACTTTCTTCAAACCGTTGTCATCTCCTGCTGCCAGCAGTTCTGAGAGTTCTCTGAGTCTTCTTTCACCCCTTGCTGTCCTTGATGATCCTGATGACCCACAACCATCCACCTCATCCATGTAAATCTGCCCGACACCACTGCACAACCACTCATCTCCCGGAGCCAACACACCTGTCACTGTTGGTGAGGATTGTAAACTCTAGTATGTTAACTTTCTATGATTTATTATGTTGAATGTTACCTTAAATTGATGAAATTTGATACAAATGTTGCCTTCTGGTACTGCTTTTGTGTCATATTGGTATGAGAATGTGAATAAATTACAGATAAAACATATTTAGGAAGCCCTCCAGAATGCATCCCTATTTTCTCCATTTAAGTAATTATTCACATTACACGTTTTCCATACAATGCGTCAACTGCGAGGAACGTACCCCCGCAAATAATGAGGATAGGGTGTAGCAACATTAAACTCAACACAGATTTGTTACTATCACAACAAGCAGGAAGAGTCCATTTGACACTTTAGTTAGTGTGCATGAACCCTCAAAATCATCTTTCCAAATGGATCACTACCACTGTAAAGAAGTATCTCCAGAATAGTTCCAATCTGTTCCCCACTGACAGCTTGTCCTTCATATGGATCATTCTATCAAAATGTGATATAGCTGAGAGACCACTGCCCTGAAAACCAACTACTAAGAGAGGTCATCACAAAAAATATATTGTGTATTTCCGTCAAGACTGACGCAGTCACGTGAAGATAGAAGCAAGACTGGCACGTATTGAAACAAAACATGTGGCTTATGTGAAGACATGCTGATCAAAGGATTATCATTTGGTAAGGCCACCATTCATCAACCATACACAAGAACATAAGCACTTGAGAGATTGGTTGATCAAAGTCATAAGCTCAGCAAATTTTGAACAAAAAATAGCAAAATGAAAATGCAAGCTTAGCATATGGTAAAATCTGCAGAAAGTAATCTCCAGTGCAAAATTTATTATTTGACAAATAGTGATTTACTGCTGATGACTGGAGAAAAAAAATCATAAAGTATGTAACAATACACTAAAGTAAGCTAAATGCAAAAGTGATTGCAATCTGGCATAGACACAAAATCAAAACTCTCTCCAAAGGATCAGATATTTGAAAAAAAAATTCAATAACACACCCTTAAGCACACAGTATCTCACTGTTTTGAGTTTCCTTGGTACACTTCTCACCATGTTAAGAAACTGCAAAATACACAACAAATGATTCTCTGCTTTCACTAAAAGTTATTTCACTTAACATTGAATGCAGAAGCTAGTTTTAGATATACATTGTGGCTCCGATGAATCCAGAACTTAATTGACACGCATTAATTGAGGAACACTGAATTCCCTGCAGAAGATTACAAATGGGGAGAAAATAGCAGAGATGGATGCAAGCCAGTGGAAACTTAAACCCTGAATAAATTTAGAAGATCCACGTTTGCTTATTTGGAAATAGTGTAACCTCTGGTTGATGAACTAATTAGGTACTTCAATTGTTTGAAAATATCATAACTAATCCAATAATTACTGCATTCCTTTACATTTTTGGAAAAAAAACTATTTGATCAATATTATAAGCATGCAATTTTACTTTGTCATTCATTAAAATAAACCCCAGCCAATGATATTCTTAACTTTATGAGATATATAATATATTTAGATTTTATCCTTGCCCAATCCAAGAAGCTTAAGTTCCAAAATGACCATACATTATTTAGACATCAGCAATGTTATTACAAACTAACACAAAAGTAAGTGAAAGGCTTCCTCGTTTTCACTAACCTCTATTCAATGACGCTGAACTGTTGA
Organism: Hemitrygon akajei; assembly: GCF_048418815.1. Classification (NCBI taxonomy): domain Eukaryota; kingdom Metazoa; phylum Chordata; class Chondrichthyes; order Myliobatiformes; family Dasyatidae; genus Hemitrygon; species Hemitrygon akajei. Next base: position 51,990,902 of record NC_133129.1, read on the forward strand.
TATCTCCTGTGATGAAGGAAGATTCGGACTGCTTTCGAACCGTATCATTCCACATCCTTCTAATCCGGCTCTAGAGAAAACCACAGCACAAGACAAGTGAGTCAATTGTTCCTGTCCAGAACAGATAGTTCAATCAACAATGGAGTTCAGGACAGCCTCTGCAATTATCTGCATAACCAACCAGGCCGCATCTCTCAGACTTCTCTTAACACCTTGTCACCTCAGATTATGGAGCTGCTTACTCCCTTTCCCTTAAGCTTCCAGACACAAATATAATTGATCCAGCTCCAAATAATTCCTCTGCTAAAGAAAACAACTAAATCATTTTAAACAGGTATGCTAACACATCCCATCACAATCACATACAAATAACTAAAACAAACTAAGAGATTGTTCCATGAATCCATTTCATCCGGCAGGCACAGTAATAATAGAAGGTAATAATAATTATTATTATTTTGAGAATAATAGAAAATGTATGGCTCGTAAGAAGGCCATTCTGCCTTGCGGGTCTGTGTCAGTGATAAATTCCGGAGTAGCTCAGCTGAATCCCACATTCCTGCATTTGATCATTTGTGCCACAGGGCACAGCTATTTACATAAGTGTTCAAACATTGAAAGACTCTGAAAGATGTGCTGCCTCAAAAAGGATCTGCACCATCCAGACCATGCCCTCTTCTCCCTGCTGCCATCAGGCAGGATGAAACATGCAGCTCCACACCACGAAATTCAGGAACAGCTACTTTCCTGTGACCATCAGGTTCTTCAACAGGCCTGCACAACCCTAACACCATCTCAGTGATGGAACACTATGGACCACAACACTGCACTACCGTGTACTTGTCTCTGATTGTGTTTTGTTTTGGACTAATGTCCCGTTTTATAATCTTTATTTTTTTCTCAATCTAGGTTCCTGTGATGCTGCTGGAAACAAGTTTTTCATTGTACCTGTATCTCATCAGGCGTGTGCACATTAATTTTACCTCGTCTTGACCTGACATCCCAAATATACGTTGTAGATTAATTGTCCACTGTAAATTGGCCCCAGTGTGAAAGAGAGAAGTAAAATCTAGGTAGAGTTAATGAAAATGTGGGGAAAAAACAAAATGTAGTAAATGGTTGAAGATTAGTATAGACTCAGTGGGCTGAGTGGCCCTCTGTGTTGTATCTATGATGGCTAAAATTAACATGGCTTTATTATATTGTAGTTGAATTATTTTATTATTGAGGAGCAGATAGGGAAACAGATCATGGAAAGCTGTAATAATAAGAGTTGTCGTGAAACGAGATTTTAATTTCCCAAATATCAATTGACATCTCCCTAGAGCAAGGGGTTTAGATGGGGTGGAGCTTGTTAGGTGTGTTCAGGAAGGTTTCTTGACACAACATGTAGATAAGCCTACAAAAGGAGAGACTGTACTTGATTTGGTATTGGGAAATGAACCTGGTCAGGTGTCAGATCTCTCAGTGGGAGAGTATTTTGGAGATAGTGATCATAATTCTATCTCCTTTACAATAGCATTTGAGAGAGATAGGAACAGACAAGTTAGAAAAGCATCTAATTGGAGTAAGGAGAATTATGAGGCTATCAGGCAGGAAATTGGAAGCTTAAGTTGGGAACAGATGTTCTCAGGGAAAAGTACAGAAGAAATGTGGCAAATGTTCTGGGGATATTTGTGTGGAGTTCTGCACAGGTACATTCCAATGAGACAGGGAAGTTATGGAAGATTACAGGAACCGTGGTGTACAAAGGCTGTAATAAATCTAGCAGAGAAGAAAAGAAAAGCTTACAAAAGGTACAGAGAACTAGGTAATGTTAGAGATCTAGAAGACTGTAAGGCTAACAGGAAGCAGCTTAAAAAGGAAATTAGGAGAGCCAGAAGGGGCCATGGCTGGCAGGATTAAGGAAAACCCCAAGGCATTCTACAAGTGTGCGAAGAGCAAGAGGATAAGAAGTGAGAGAATAGGACCTATCAAGTGTGACAGTGGGAAAGTGGGCATGGAACCAGAGGAAATAGCAGAAGTACTTAATGAATACTTTACTTCAGTATTCACTATGGAAGAGGATCTTAGTGATTGTAGCGATGACTTGCAGCAGACTGAAAAACTTGAGCATGCAGATATTAAGAAAGAGGATGTGCTGGAGCTTTTGGAAAGCATCAAGTTGGATAAGTTGCCGGGACCGGATGAGATGTACACCAGGCAAGCGAGGGAGGAAATTGTTGAGCCTCTGGCAATGATCTTTGAATCGTCAATAGGGATGGGAGAGATTCCGAAGGATTGGAGGTTTGCGAATGTTGTTTCTTTATTCAAGAAAGGGAGTAGAGATAGCCCAGGAAATTATAGACCAGTGAGTCTTACTTCAGTGGTTGGTAAGTTGATGGAGAAGATCCTGAGAGGCAGGATTTATGAATATTTGGGGAGGTATAATATGATTAGGAATAGTCAGCATGGCTTTGTCAAGGGCAGGTCATGCCTTACGAGGCTGATTGAATTTTTTATGATGTGACTAAACACATTGATGCAAGAAGAGCAGTAGATGTAGTGTATATGAATTTCAGCAAGGCATTTGATGAGGTACCCCATTGCAAGGCTTATTGAGAAAGTAAGGAGGCATGGGATCCAAGGGGACATTGCTTTGTGGATCCAGAACTGGCTTGCCCACAGAAGGCAAAGAGTGGTTGTAGACGGGTCATATTCTGTATGGAGGTCGATGACCAGTGGTGTGCCTTAGGGATCTGTTCTGGGACCCTTACTCTTCGTGATTTTTATCAATAACCTGGATGAGGAAGTCGAGGGATGGGTTACTAAGTTTGCTGATGACACAAAGGTTGGAGGTGTTGTGGATAGTGTGGAGGGCTATGAGAGGTTACAGCAGGACATTGATAGGATGCAAAACTGGGCTGAGGAGTGGCAGATGGAGTTCAACCCAGGTAAGTGTGAGGTGGTTCATTTTGGTAGGTCAAATATGATGGCAGAATAGAGTATTAATGGTAAGACTCTCGGCAGTGTGAAGGATCAGAGGGATCTTGGGGTCTGAGTCCATAGGACACTCAAAGCAGCTGCACAGGTTGACTCTATGGTTAAGAAGGCATATGGTGTATTGGCCTTCATCAATCGTGGAATTGAATTTAGGAGCCGAGAGGTAATGTTGCAGCTATATAGGACCCTGGTCAGACCCCACTTGGAGTACTGTGTTCAGTTCTGGTCGCCTCACTACAGGAAGGATGTGGAAGCCATATAAACGGTGCAGAGGAGATTTACAAGGATGTTGCTTGGATTGGGGAACATGCCTTATGAAAACAGGTAGAGTGAACTTGGCCTTTTCTACGTGGAGCGACAGAGGATGAGAGGTGACATGATAGAGGTGTATACGATGATGAGAGGCATTGGTCATGTGGATAGTCAGAAGCTTTTTCCCAGGGCTGAAATGGTTTCCACAGGAGGACACCGGTTTAAGGTGCTGAGGAGTAGGTACAGAGGAGATGTCAGAGGTAAGTTGTTTTTTTTTTTACGGAGCGAGTGGTGAGTACGTGGAATGGGCTGCCGGCAATGGTGGAGGAGTTGGACATGATAAGGTCTTTTAAAGAGACTTTAGGATAAGGTACATGGAGCTTAGAAAAATAGAGAGCTGTGGGTAAGCTTAGTAATTTCTAAGGTAGGGACATGTTCGGCACAACTTTGTGGACCGAAGGGCCTGTATTGTGCTGTAGGTTTTCTATGTTTGAAACATGAATTCAGGAAGGATAGTAATGATTTTACCAAGAGCTCACAATCCCTTCCTTTTTACTTCCTCATACAGTGCCTAATAAATACACCTAAGGATTTATACAATAATATTTTAGTAACATGATCAAGGTTTTTTGAGAGTACATAAAACTTTTATACCCTGTGCTAAAGCTAAGGAAATACACATTAAGATTTCCATTTTTAAATTTTTCTTTAAGTAACTTCATTTAAATTCTGCACATCAATTTGATTTTAAATTAATTTTTAAGCTTCAGTTTGTGTTGTGAAACAGCAGGTCGCACTCCTGAATTTAGAAAGATTAATTTTTGTCCTGATGGTTTAATTGGGCTTTAACTGTGATCGCCCACAAAGATCACGTAACAAAGGATGACACACATCTGTCCAATAATGACAGCCTCACAGAAGATTTGAGATTGATCATGGGAAGTTGATTACTGGGGTGTCTTGTTACTGAGTGCTGTGAAATAAATACAGCCCAGCTTGTAGGCAGATGACATTAAATTTTCACTGAAAGGTATTAAAGATTCCATTCTTCATTTTTGCTTGCAATAAGGAAATGACTAGAGCACAGTAAAAGACTGCCACTAAAGAATAGCTGAACGTCAATTAGAATCTGATAATTATATATTTTTAAAATTTTTCTTTGTGCATATGATACTGTGAGATTGTGTGACTGGAGACTGCATATAGGAATCAGGTTGTTCAGAAAGCTCTAAAGTATCAAAATCGTATTATTTTGTTAAATGTTAAACGGGACTGTATGAGGACAATGCTGGAGGAACTCAGCAGGCCAGGCAGCATCTATGGAAAACAGTATAGTCAGGACCTGATGAAGGGTCTCAACCCAAAAGCTTAGTTCCTCTGGCGTTTTGTGTGTGTGCTTGGATTTCCAGCATCTGCAGATTTCTTGTTTGTGAAAGGACTGCATTAGGCTAGTTCGCAGTAGTCTTACTAGAAACTCAGTTGCACAGCAACTCAGTTCTGAATTGGAATATCATTGTAGCCATTTCTAGCACAAGACTGGGTTAATCACAATGTGTTTACCACAAAAAGAGGTAGCAATGCTTTGTGTGGGTAGTGAGCATCATTGATCACTCCTGGTATGCTTGCATCTTGTTGCCAAAGGTACAACAGTGCAACTAAAGAAAGGATTCTTGACCAACGCTGAGAAACTGACTAATCTCAGATTCTCCTCCATTACCTATCACCCCAAAAAGCTCCAGTGACCACCACCAGCTTGATTCTGGGCACCTCCACCCCTATACTGATCTTCAGCCTCTCCTGATCCAACCAACTGCTTCAACCTCTAGCCAGTTTAATTTAGGCTTTTTCCTCTGAATGCTGATGATCTGATAAGACATGCCTGTGATGCTGCTGCAGGATTTTCATTGCACCTGATTGTACACGTACTCATGCACGTGACAATACACTCAACTTGCCTTTTTGTGAGCTAACAGAGGATCTCAGATAAATTATTTTTAACAGTTACTTCTACTAGAAAAAAATCTACATGAAGAAAACTTGCAATTTCCATAGCAACACAATGCTAGAGGAACACAACAAGTCAGCCAGCATCTATGGAGGGAAATGAATAGTTGATTTTTCAAGCCAAGAACATTCATCAGGACTGAAAGGGAAGGGGAGGGGCAGAAACCAGAATAAAAATCTAAGGAGAGTGAAAGAAGCATAAGCTGGCAAGAAGTAGGTGAGCCCAGGTGAAGGGGAAGGTGGGTGGGTGGAAGAGGGGGATGAAAGGAAATGATGTGAAAAGTTAGGAACAAAAGTGCATTTTCTACGTTGAGGGCTTACTTGAGAGCCTGTAGAGTATCGACCGGGAGTTCGAGCACCGGATGTCTTTGCTGACCCAATAGAACTGTCCGTGCTTTTCCGACTGCAGCACTGAGTACGGAAGCATTTGCCATATTCTTTCCTCACCTAAAAAGTGTAAAAGGAACTTGCATAAAAAATCTCAGTCCTGGAACACATTAAGTTTTTGTAGTTCTGTTTATGCCACCTAGATGAATTGAACTGAGTCAATGTTATTACCAAAATCAATCAAAAAGTAGAGTCAACCTTCAATTAATATACCCATTGTATATTTTCCATCAAAAGCCTGAGATTGAAAAGACATTTATTATGGAGAAGGAAGTACACTCTCTTTACAATTATCTTGGTAGAGACACACTGCTTTGAATATGTTCCTCAGCACATGATAGGCAGGTAATTCCATAAGTGTCATTAAAGCCACACTGTCTTAAAACTGCAAATGCAATGTTCAAACCAACTCTGTAATTTTACAGGCAACAGTTTAACTTAAGGCTCTCTTTCTAATTCCGTTCTCCCATTCCATAATTATCTGATTTCCATGATTATAAGCTCTAGTCTCCTCCATGTTTAATTATAATTTTATTGTTTAACTTCCATTGTGTGTTCCTTACAGTCCTTGTATCAGTATAGAATCTCAAGATTAACGAACATCTGATGTCTTTCCTTTTTACATCCCTCTTTTGGTAAGAAGAACAGATTTGCCCACATTGGTAGAGGTGTGGGTTCCCCAGGATGCCACATAATTGTAGTAAGACATTGTCACTGATGTTCTTATATCTTCTATATGTTAGATATCAGTGACTTATTAACACTAATACTGTTCAATTTGTCACTATATAAGACACACTGCCTTTCTATTATTTCCCCAACACAATGGATGCTCACATATTTTTCCACTTATATTCCACCTGCCATGTCCTTGCCCATTCAGTTAGCTTCTCTATCTAAAAGGACAGTAAACCATATTAAACAACATAAATCTCAGTTAGTACCACTAGTGTGTGGTTTTTTTTTAAGTCAATAACATGAGATTGATATTCAGTTAACTTGAGAGTTCAGTACCATGTCGAGAATTCAAGTTAACTCAAATGAACTGAACTTGAAGCCTCTCTACATTCTCATCACAACCCACAATTCCACTCACTCGGTGACAACAGCAAACCTGGAAACACTTGTTACACTTTGTCTATTCACGCAAGTCATGAGCATAGGTTGTGAAGAGTTGGGTCATCTGTGCTTTGAGTCCTCTTCTGCTTTCTGTCCATTACCCAATCTCAATCTTCACCAGTATGTTTGCACACCCCACCAGATCTCATCTGCTTGAATTAATCTCTTCCATGGTGCATTATCAAAAAGTACATCACCTGGTTTCCCTCAACTACACACTCAAAAAACCCTCAACAATTTTTCATTTCATAAATCCAATACCCAATTCATGAATTATTTTCTAGTTTGTTTATTTCCTAACTTAAAGATCTTGGACAAACCTTAAGGTTAATCAGAACATCCAGCAAATATGAACTCCAATTCTAAGACATCTTCAAAAAATCTTACTTTCTTAGAGTAGGTTTAAGTGAGCTTTTAATGACATACTGAGCCATGATTAGTGCTTAAATAGTCTTCTAGTCCCGTAACTAATGTTATACATGTAAACTGGCATTCCTTCAAATAAATATTAAATTGTAGTCTTTGTCTCTTTAAATAATAAAACATAATTATTATTTCATTTTTAAATTACTTGTGATACTTCAACTCTTGAAACTCATGCATACCCAGTAAGAAATTTGAGCAGAACAATTATATTTTTTTTATCAGAAATTGCTAATCCAGGATGGGCTCTGCAGATAGATCCTAACCTAAATCAATTCCACTGGAGTTAAGTAAAGAAAACAAGAAAAGGTTAATACAAACTGTGAAAGCTACTATGGCAGTTTTGTGTTGTGAATGACACCCTGACTAAGGTAGGATCAAAACAGAAAAGTACTGGAAGCACTTCACATCAGGGAGCATCTGTGGAAAGAGAAACTTAACGATTCAAATCTGGGACCCTTCAGTGCAATCGGGAAAGAGAGAAAACAAAGTTACTTTTAGATAGAAGAGAAAATGCAAACGAAATATGTAGAACAATAAAAGGAGTATTTTTGATACAGTGAGGCCAGATGACTTTATGTGGCAATTAAACTGGGATTGAGATCAGATTAATGTCTTTGTCCCTTTCTCCACACATGGTGCCTGACCTACAGATTTAGCACATGGGTGACATTTAAAAAGGAATTTTAAAAAGTTTAGAAGAATATGGGTTAAATTAAGGAAAATGGGATTCGCTCAGAGATATCATGGACAAGTTGGGTTGAAGGGTCTTTTTCATTTTGTGTAACTCTGTGGAATCTATATCATACCTCCTGCTGAAGGTCTCTGATTGTAACTTAAGGGCCTTAGGGGCAAGGATCATGGAAGGTTCGCTAAGGTTGATTAATTACTTAAACGTCTATGCTGAATAGCCTCTCATAGAAGAAAGTCTTTCATAATGATAAAACTGTTAACATGGGGATTGAAAAAGATCTCACAGATGTGAGATTCACTTTGAATGTCTGCATGTTGTGAAGGATTGTATGTGGTGCTTCTAGTTATGAATATATCTTACCCATCTGGATTAAATTAATTCAAATGTCCTTGTGTTTATAAATACAGGATTAAAATGTCAAGGATGTTTTAATGACATGAATTGAAATTAAATCAATTGTGCTGAAGAAGACTTACATTTTCTAACCTTTCAAATAACATACTGTCATATTTTCTAGTCTCATTATTTTGCTATTGATCAGATGCTCACAAATGAAAGATCTGATGTTCTAATTGCTTCACCATCAAAAATCCACTAGACATACAAGTTATCCATTGTCAAGCACAAAAGAAGAATGCTGTTAAAAAGAAACTTGTTTATTTCAGTTTTGTAAAATGTTTAAGAGGCTTCAAATGCGAGTTCAGGTTTAATTGTCATTCAACCATACACAGCAATACAGCCAAACAAAATAGCATTCCTATGAGGCAAAGGTGCAAAACACAGAACGAACAGTCACACACAACATATAGCACATATAATTATGATAGCAAAATATCATAGTTATAAAATACATATACAGTGGCATGCAAAAGTTTGGGCACCCTGCATGGTCAGTATTTAGTAACAACCCCTTTGGATTTTTAACCATTCTTCCTTGCAAAAGGCCTCTAGTTCTGTGAGATTCTTGGGCTGTCTTGCATGCACTGCTCTTTTGAGGTCTATCCACAGATTTTCGATGATGTCTAGGTTTGTGAGGGCCATGGCAAAACCTTCAGTTTGCGCCTCTTGAGGTAGTCCATTGTGGATTTTGAGGTGTGTTTAGGATCATTATCCTGTTGTAGAAGCCATCCTGTTTTCATCTTCAGCTTTTTTACAGACGGTGTGATGTTTGCTTCCAGAATTTGCTGGTTTTTAATTGAATTCATTCTTCTCTCTACCAGTGAAATGCTCCCCGTGCCACTGGCTGCAACACAAGCCCAAAGCATGATCGATCCACCCCCATGCTTAACAGTTGGAGAGATGTTCTTCTCATGAAATTCTGCACCCTTTTTTCTCCAAACATACCTTTGCTCATTGTGGCCAAAACGTTCTATTTTAACTTCGTCAGCCCACAGGACTTGTTTCCAAAATGCATCAGGCTTGTTTAGATGTTCCTTTGCAAACTTCTGACGCTGAATTTTGTGGTGAGGACACAGGAAAGGTTTTCTTCTGATGACTCTTCCATGAAGGTCATATTTGTGCAGGTGTCACTGCACAGTAAAACAGTGCACCACAGAGTCTGCTAAATCTTCCTGAAGGTCTTTTGCAGTCAAACGGGGGTTTTGATTTGCCTTTCTAGCAATCCTACGAGCAGTTCTCTTGGAAAGTTTTCTTGGTCTTCCAGACCTCAACTTGACCTCCACTGTTCCTGTTAACTGCCATTTCTTAATTACATTACGAACTGAGGAAATGACTACCTGAAAATGCTTTGCTATCTTCTTATAGCCTTCCCCTGCTTTGTGGGCATCATTTATTTTAATTTTCAGAGCACTAGGCAGCTGCTTAGAGGATTCCATGGCTGCTGATTGTTGAGTTAAGGTTTAAGGAGTCAGGGTATTTATAAAGCTTTGAAATTTGCATCACCTGGCCTTTCCTAACGATGATTGTGAACAAGCCATAGCCCTAACAAGCTAATTAAGGTCTGAGAAACTTGGTCTGATAACTTGGAAAAAGTTATCTGAGAGCTCAAATCTCATAGGGTGCCCAAACTTTTGCATGGTGCTCCTTTCCTTTTTTTTTCACTCTAAAATTGTACAAAACAAAAATAATACACTAATCTTGCATAAAATGTTGAAAAGAATGTTTCATCTTTAACTTTATGCCTTTTGGAGATCAGTTCATCTTCTACTCACTTAACTATTCACAGTAACAGAAATTTTGACCAGGGGTGCCCAAACTTCTGCATGCCACTGTACATATAAAAATAATAATATATCCTAAGACCCTCAGTGTCATGGCCTGTAGATAGATGGTGCATTATTATTGTCCCGAAGCCACAGTTCTGCAAGAGCAAGACACAGAGTTTCCTTGTCTTGTGCAAGTGCAGCTGCAGATGAAAGCAATTCAGTTTGTTTTCCTGGAGGTGAACACAGGAGAGCAGCACTCTCGGAAAGGGCCAGCCCCCAACCCAGTGTGGAATCTAGCGGCACACAGCCAGCTCCGGTTTGTCCTTCACTGGCACCGCAACAGATGACCTTGAAGTTCTCGATTGCGCAACAACCAAGAAAATGCAGCTCCTCCACTGTCAGTCTCACCAATGAGACAGTAATTTGGACTCACAGTATTCTGCATTACCAATGTTCATCAGGGTCTTGCGATCACAACAAAAGCGTTCAAGATAATCACTCACACCGTCCATTAGACTGCACTCTGCACCCTGCCTCCAACACCTTCTTCCCTGTGTTACTAGAAGCCGTGTACTTAAGGTGACAGAGGCCAGTTCAAAGAGATGTACGGGTTTTTTTTAATATATAGAGTGGTAGTTGTCTGGAGCAGACTACCAGGGGTGGTGGTGGAAGAAGTTGCTAGTTAGACACGTGAACATGTAGGAAATGGAGGGATGTAGATCATGTACAAGCAAGAGGAAATTTAATCGCATTTGGCATTGTCTTTAATGCAGCCATTGTGAACAAAAGGGCCCGTTCCTGTGATGAACTGTTGGATGTCCTATCTTACATTTCACATGCCCCAATGAGGAGATATTGAAGTATAAAGGGAAATGTGAGGCTCAGAGAGATTGAATGCTTGCTCTAAGTAAGGGATTACTCATGGTGCAATTCAGTTCCATTAAGAAAATGGTGACACACATTTTCTACGTGATTTCCACTATAGTCATAGTGTAAATTTGCATGGAATGAAACAAAAAATTGAAGAGTTACGACTACACAAGGAAGCTTCCATGAATTTTTACACCAATTCAGAAGGTAATTCACTCATAGATGTAATCTTTTGTCTATAAAAGAGGCAGCACTTCATGGAAGATTGGAGAATTCCTATCAAGTATGCTCTCAGGGTTGGGGGTGGGGGGGGGGGGTAGATTGCTAAGTTGTATACAGGCTCACTGATGTATAGCCCCAAAGTCACATTATTCCACCAGTGAAGAGTTGTAATGAACAGTCAAATTGTAACTGATGTTACGTTCAGTCTCAGTAAGGCTAAATCAGTCACATTGAATTAAATCGGCCCAGTCCTGTGCTGTACTGTTCTATGTTCTTCTATGTTTTGATTTGATCTGGAATATGAACCCAAGAATTGGAGTTAGTTGAAATCACTACCTGCGTGAAACAAATTCTCACTTTAAATTATTTTAAATTCTGCGCATCATTGGCTTGGATTCTGCCAATAATTGACTATAAACCTGACATAACTTTATAGCATTGATTACTGAGACATTTTTTTTCAGAATTGCATTATCAAGCTTCAGCAAAAATCCCAGAAAAACAAGGGGCTACAGCGGGATACAGATTCAGCGAGCTCCATCACAGGAAAAATCCTCCCATCACTGAAGACATCTTCAAATGGCAGTGTTTCAAGATGGCAGCATCCTTCACATAGGACCCTCACGTTCAGGACACGCCCTCTTCTTATTCCTACCATCAGGGAAGAGGTACAGAAGACCCACACTCAACAAGGTTCTTTTCCTCCACCATCAGATTTCTGGACAGCCCATGAATCCATGAACACTACTGTGTTATTCCTTTGCTTTTGCACTATTCATTTCCTTTTGTAACTTAGAGTAAAATGTATGTTTTTGAACTGCACTGCTGCTACATGTTTCACATCATACTTGTCAGCGGTAATAAATCTGATTCTAATTACATGCAAAAATTAGTTACAGCCGAGTGTAGCAAGCCCTGGGCAAACTGTACCAAATGCACTCTTTTCAGGCCCACATTCTTCAGTATTCTCCCCAACACTGCATGGGAGATTGTGCGGCCACCTTATGATCAAGCGACTGTACGGAGGAATATTATCACCACGTTAATGTTGATCTTAAAGCATCTGGTGCATCTGATATGAAATTCAAGTCTTTCAAAAACAACTTTCAAAGGTTGTAGAAAAATGATGAATTCGATGTCTCAAAATATAAAATGTCAGTCCATCTGGACGAGAAGAAACCTTCTAATCTCAGTCTGATTTATCATGCACTCCTCACCCTATCACTGCAAAGAAACCTACTGGGTTATGACAGCAACCTCTCATCTTTATCATCTCATTAAAATTACAAACTACTTCTGAGCAGATCATTTTTCTGCTGATACAGACATACTAAAACATTAATAGAACATTGATTACTCTAAAATTAGTATTTTCTGACTTCAGAAGGTCAGAGTTTAAACAATAAACACTGAAATCTGAAAAGACAATTAAAGATAGTTAAACAAAGGGGTAAAGGTTAATGTGTAGAAAAATTAATGAACTTTGACAAGTCTTTTCTAAGCTCCTTACACAGCAATTGACTTCTTCATTATTATGATAACACAGTAAAACCATTACTATGAAGATCAAGAGAAGTCATCAGATGTTATGCTCCTCTCAGCCCACATAAGTTATATGTTCTTCTGACACACAGAACTAACCTTCTTCTGTAGAACACAGTGGAAAATGAATATAAACATTCCCTGAAGAGAGTTGAAAATGGTGAAGAGATATGCCATGATAACAGTGCTTTCATTAATGAACATTAGTCCAAAAGCCCACGTGAGTCCAAGAAGGCAAAGGAGGGCTATGGCACCAATGACCCACGATCTGTAAAGAATAAAAACACAAATTATTTCATGCATTTTCACTTTGTTTCTAAGAAATGGTAATTCTTGTCAAATTTAATTATTTCAGTCTTCTAATCCCCAATTAAAAAGCATCTTTTCAAGTTATCTTTTTTGTTTTAAATGGTATTTTTAATCACTGTGACTTTACTGATCTAGAATAGGGTACTCTTTGTAAGTTGCATAATATTTAAATCAACTTAAATGTCTTTCATTATGGACTTTTACCAGTTGGAAAGCAACACAACATCAATAAACATAAGCAGCATAGGAATATTAAGCGATATCTGTTGTGGTTGATGATTAGCACTTAAGAGCAGCTTCCAGGGAAATTAGATCATGATTCCACAAATTTAGATCAGAACTTCTACAAAACCAGCAGGAAACAGATCGTAGGGTCTCTCTTCCCAACTCCATCCAGAAGGTTCATCCCACCTCCCGTCCAAAATGCAAGGTAGAAATAAGATATCAAAAGCAAAAAAGACAAGAGAAATTAAATAAGAGGAAATAAATGAGTTAATTTGCTGTTAGCAGTGAAATCAAAATGGTCACAAAAACACATCATTCGTGCTGTGGAATGGGGATGATAACAGACACAGGAGAAGACTCTTCACCAGAAGAACAAACTGAAATTATTAATGCTGTGAACATTTTCTGTTAAAAGGTCACTTCTTACCCAAACTGTTCATTTGCCCAAAACTAGACCTTTGCTTTGAGAGTGTATTGTCATAAGAACAAATGCAAAGGCAATCACTAGTATTGCAATATTTTAATTTTTTCCTGTTTTAATTATTGCTCAAATTAAAGCATGCTACTCTCACTGCTTCTTTATTATGAATTAATTAAGCAATATTAATTATTATGTTTGAGAGGGAGAAAATAAAGTCAGATATACCAATATTACAGTGGAGTACAGGGAATTACAGAGGCATGAGAGAGGAACTGGCCAGAGGGGACTCGAGCAGATATACAGCTGAACAGTAATGACTGGAGTTTCAAAGGGCAAGTTGGAAGGTGCAAGATACAGTAGATACATCACAAAGATGAAGGAGTATTCTGAAGGGAGGCTAGGCAACCGTGGCTGACAATGGAAGTCAAAAACAGCATAAAAGCAAAAGAGAGGGCATATTACAGAGCAGAAGTTAGTGGGAAGTTAAGAGGATTGGGAAGCTTTTAAAAAAACATCCGAAGGCAACTAAAAAAGCCAGAAAGAGAGAAAAAAATAAATATGAAGAAAAAATTAGCCAAAAATATAAAAGAAGATACAAAAAGGTGCTTTCAGATATATAAAGAGCAAAAGAGAGGTGAGAATGCATATTAGACCGATAGAAAATGTCTCTGGATATGTCACAATGGGGGACAAAGAAATGGCGGATGAACTGAATAAGTATTTTGTATCAGTCTTCACTGTGGAAGACACAAACCTAATGCTGGAAGTTTGAGAAGGTTAGGGGGCAGAAATGTGTGCAATTGCTATTACACTCACTTCTCCCACAGGAGAAGGTGTTTGGGAACCTGAAGGATCTGAACGTCGGTAAAACATCTGGGCCAGATTGACTACATCCCAAGGTTCTGAAAGAAGTAGCTCAAGAGATTGTGGAGGCATTAGTAATAATCTTTCAAGAATCACTAGATTCTGGAATAGTTCACGAGGAGAAATGCCACTCCACTCTATAAGAAGGAAGGGAGTCAGATAAAAAGGATATTACAGGCCAGTTAGCCTGACTACAGTGGTTGGGAAAATGTCAAACTCCATTATTAAGGATGGGATTTCCAGGTACTTGGAGGCTTATGAGAGAGTGAGCCATAGTCATCATGGTTTCCTTAAGGGGAAATCTTGCTGACAGATCTGTTGGAAATCTTTAAGGAAATAACAAGTAAGATAGACAAAGGAGTCAGTGGATGTTGTTTACTTGGATTTTAAGAAGGCCTCTGACAAGGTGATGCACATGAGGCTGCTTAAACAAGATAAGAGTCCATGGTGTTACAGGAAAATACTAGCATGTATAGAAGACAGGCTGACTAGAGGGAGACAAAGAGTGGGAAGTAAAGGAGGCCTATTCTGGTTGGCTGCCTGTGTCTAGTGGTGTTCGGCATGAGTCGATATTGGGACTGCTTTGTTTCACATTATATATCAATGATTTTGATGATGGAATTGATAGTTTTGTGGCCAAGTTAGCAGATGATGCAAAGATAAGAGGAGGGACAGGTAATGTTGAGAAAACATAGAGTCTGCAGCAGGACTTAGATTGGGAGAATGGGAAAAGAAGTGGCAGGTGGAGTATAGTGTTGGGAACTCCATTATCATGCACTTTGGCAGAAGGAATAAAGGTATAGGCTATTTGCTAAATGGAGTGGCAAATATTCAAAAATAGAGTGGCAAAGGGACTTGGGAGCCCTTGTGCAGGATTCCCTAACGGTTAACTTGCAGGATGAGTCAGTGGCAAGGAAGGAAAATCCAATGTTAGCATTCATTTTGAGAGTACTAGAATATAAAAGCAAGGATGTGATGCTGAGGCCTTATAAGGAATTGGTCAGACCACAAGTGGAGTATTGTTAACAGTTCTGGGCCCCTTAATGATGTGCTGGCATTGGAGAGGGTCTAGAGGTTCTCGAGAATGATTCTGGGAATGAATGGGTTAATGTACTACTGTATGAGGAGATTTTGATGCCTCTGGGCCTGTATTTGCTGATGTTTAGAAGAATTGGGGGGGGGGGGGGCGGCAGGGAATCTCATTGAAACCCGTCAAATATTGAAAGACCTAGATAAAGTGGATGTGAAGAGGATGTTTCCTATACTGAGTGAGTCCAGGACCAGAGGGCAGCGCTTTAGAAGGGTGACGTTCATTTAGAACAAAGATAATAAGGGATTTCTTGAGCCAGAAGGTGGTGAATCTGTGGAACTTATTGCCATGGGCAGCTGTGGACATGAAATCATTGATTACATTTAAAGAGGAGATTGGTCGGTTCTTGGTTATTCGGGGTGTCAAAAGCTATGGAGAAAAGGCAGAAGAATGGGGTTGAGAGGGATAATTAATTAGCCATGATGGAACTGCAGAAACATCATCTGAATAGTCTAATTCTGCTCCTTTGCCTTATTTGACTGAACACAGCTAAATTTACTTTTTTGGATAGTACTCAAATATAGCAACGCACTTGTAAGTAGTTATACAAAACACATAAGGTTTTACTTCTTTTTTGCGATATCATAACCAAGCCTGCTTACTAACAGGAGAATTCAAAGTAAACTGCAAAGGTGTTAGTTGCCTGTCCCTTGTTTCCTCAAGAAGTCATCTTCTTAAAGGATCCTGGATTATTATATAGATGGGTATACCCCATGCACCGCATTGTTCACATTAGCTCAAACTTGTCCAATAACTCCTCTTCTTGAATAAAGCAAAATATTATTTATGAATATGTTGGAAAAGAACACTGTTGCTAAGCAGCTCTGTGAATATTTAAATAAATTTCCTGGTTCCTCTACACAGTTTGCTCTTCCTTCTCTATGCAGATGACAGAGGCGACAATGGAGAAGAATATTATGGATGGGGCCAGCTTTCAGTACATGTCAAAGGCCACACAACATGACGCTTGTAAGTTATTCAGATCATTCTTACTTGATGAAGGGTCTGTTATCCTCACAGCTAAAGAATGCATGAATGCAAGGACAAAAACAGCAAAATTAGAAAATAATGGTTTCAGCAGCAAATAATAAAATAAAGAAAATTGAACCACCAGAACAAAACTTTCTCCAGCTGCTCCATTTCACCCAAAGCATGTTGGATACAAGAGCCAGGAAGCAGCTCTTCCTCACTTCTGCTGAAGAATACAGTGGCCAGAACTTCACTAAGTGTCCCACAGGTTCCCCACAAATCAAATACTGTGTGCATTTCAAAATATTATGAGGAATGGGATTTAACTATTTGATTTCAACAATGAAAATGAGCAGAAATGCTGGAAGAACACATTTCTATCACTGTTTCAGATTCAGCATCTGCAGCTTTATTGCTTCCCACTAAGCATTTTGATTTCCCTTTTGGCCGTGATACTCTCAAGATTTCTGTATTGCTTATTAATTACCTAAAAAGACAAATATAATGCTGGTATAGTTGTCCGGTGTACAAGATTTCATGTATTTGCCTGACATTCCTAAAGAGAGAAACTTTAAATTTTTGATTTGCATTCAGCAAATAGGTATGCTAAGTTGGGTTGAGTTGTTCTGCGATCTTGGAAATTTACTTGCAAACATGTTTCCACCATATGAGGAGACATCAACAATGCGCTGTTCATTTGTGGTGTGTCCTCTATATGTTTGGCCTTACTATACTTATCAATCAGCTGATTGGTTATGATTTTGGAAACTCAGTTGTAATGTGGGGAGGAAATCTTGTCACTGGTTGCATGGCGAACTTCATACATTGTGGTCTAGAGTTTTGTCTGCTGTCAACATTTGTTTACAGGATTGTTTGCGGAAGACCACGCTTTCAGGAATTCAGTTGCATGCTGCATGTTTGCTTGTGACATGACTGCCCAGCTGAATTTGTGCCCCTCCTGACCTTCATGGGTAGAGACAAAGGAGAGTTGTTCATGAGGCTTTACAGCCAGTTGATACTCATGGAGACCTCAAATGATCACAGCTGAGTTTCCGAAATGATGACCAATCAGCTGTTGATAGGTACATAAAGGCCAAGCATTCGGAGGACACACACCAATTAACGGTGCACTGATGATGTCTCCCCAAGTTCAGAGTACAACTCAATCCAGCCGTTAACCACCTGACCTACACATTTTCCAAATTACTACCAGGTGTGCTAAGTGCCTACATTATATGAGATGCAGGAGATTACAAAACCAACCTGCCAATTTGGACTAACCTCACCAGTCGCAAATATAGAACATGCTTACAGTCATGCAAAGAGCATTGTTTGGCCAGACTATTATCATCTTATGAAGTTCACATTATCTTGTGTAAGGGAAGAGTGTGATGACACAATCATGATTGCATTTGAACTTCTTTGTAGCTACTTGCAATCACATTACTCAGCATCAGTAGAGCTGCGAGCAACAGAAATAGATCCAATACATCAGACACTAGAGAACTCCCTCTTCAACAGATCATCAGTAGAAATCTTGATGTGCATTGGGAACAGACAGAAGAGTGGTGGCACCGTGGTGCAGCTGGTAGAGCCGCTGCTTGTCAGTGGCAGAGACCTGGGTTCGATCCTGACCTCCAGTGCAGTCTGCACTCTTTCCTTGTGATCACACAGCTTTCCAATCTTGTCCCGTATGTTGTAAAGCTAATTTGCTGCTGTAAATCACTGCAAGTCTGCAGATAGTTGTTGAAACTGGAAGGGGTTGATGAGAATAATAAAAAGGTATTTAATGTAGATTAATATTGATGGCTGGCATGGAAGTGGGCTGAAGGGCCTGTTTTCATACTGCATTTTTATATGATTCTGGAAATAATAAGAAAGTCTTGCGGCGAATGCAAATCTACTCAAATTAAATGTGATTCGAACTCTTTAACACTGTGATATGTCACTGTCTGCTAATTAATGACCTTCAGAGGAATGACTTGGTCAGCTACCAAATTGCATAAAGCATTGCCTTTGTCAACAATGACCATCACATCCAGACAGAAGAGTAACACAAGTAATGCGTATGTGACTGTGACCTCCAATAAATAATGGGCCAAAGTATACGTCAGTATGACCTAACCTCTCTGGCATCACAGTGAAAGGATTCATTATTTTAATTTGTTGACTGTCTTCTTCTTGTACAATAAAGTATAACTTTATTTCAGCATTCAGTTCGACATTCAACACTACTGTCCCAAAGGAAATTCTGAACAAACTCCTATTTCTCAGTCTACATACCCCCGGTGCAACTTCCCAACCAACAGTCTTCAGACAGTCAGGATATACAACCGCTCTTCCCTCCCCATCATCCTCAATACAGGTGCCCCCTCCAGTGCTGTGTGCCGAGCCTATTGTTGTGCACTCTGCTCACACGTGACTGCATGGCCAAACACCCGAGTAATCACATTGTCAAGTTCGCTGACGACACAATGGCGATGGGGCTCATCGCCAACAACAACCGGATGCTCTCCCAGCTCCTACACAGTGAAGATGAACGAGCTCAAAGCTTGGTGCCTGGCAAATAACCTCGTTCTCAATGTCAACAAGACAGAGGAGATGGTCATTGGACTTCAGGAAAACTTGCACCACACACATCCTCATTTACATCAACGGCAAAGCAGTGGAAACTGCCAGTTATTTCCAACTCCTGGAAGTGCACATGGTCCCAGAACGTTCTACACAATCAGGAAAGCTCGACAATGCCTTGGCTGTCTGAAGAGAACTGCACTATGCACATCTATACTCATGTCCTTTTACAGATGAGCAGTGGAGAGCATTCGAACATACTACTCCACGGTACTACCTGGAAGGTGAACAGAAAGGCTCTGCAATGGGTAAGCAAACTGTTCAAAGTAACACTGGCTCCACTCTACCCACTAAAGACGTATATACAGAAAGATGCCGAAGAAAGGCATCATGAAGGATCCCATTCACCCTGCTCATGGACTGTTTGTCCCACTTCCATCAGGGAGGAGGCTACATAGCATCCACACCAGGACCACGAGACTCAAAAATAGTTACTTTCTCCCAAAGAGTAAAGGGAATCAACACCTCAACCCATTAACTCCCCTTCCCACCACTACTTTATCATTTCCTGTCAAGGTCACCATATGTACAGACACTCCTGTGCCTACAGTTACTTTCTGGGCATACAGTCAATGTATATAAACTATCTTAATTATTTATATTTATTGTGTTTTTTTCATTTTTATCTTAGTAGGTCTTCTTGCGCTGCATCGGATACAGCGTACCAATTATTTTGTTCTCTTTTACACTGAGGCACTGGAGATGGCATTAAACAGTCTTACACAATCTAAAACTCAGCAAAAGTTTATTTTCATCTTATGTCACAATGTTCAAACAAAGCAAAATTAAAAAGTGACACCCATGTTCTCTGTAAATGGCTCGTTCCCCCCATTCTCAACATTCTAAACCAATATGGGGAACCACAAAACATGCAACACACATTGTGCCTTGGTAGTCTGTAACATTAGCCAGAAGTAATCTGTAGTGAACGGTTAATGGACAACAACGAGCTAAAGGAAGTTCCTGAATTGATTGTGGCTGGAAACCACAGGCTGCAATCACAAGAGACAGGAAAATAATCAGGCAGTTGGCGATAGCCACACAACATGCCACAACGAGACAGAAAAAAAAGCATTTCCTCAATCTTCAACATATCAGACATAAAACAGTCAAACTTGAGAGAGAATTTTCTGGACAGGATCCCTTGAAATAAATTGAATTTCAGTAGCTTCAATTGCACTTTCATCTTGCTTTAAATTATTGGGGAATTCAACATGCCTGGCAAAATAACTAACAGGACTGTTACATATGAACCATATGCAGGTTGGCAGTAAAACAGAGGAATAAGACTGCAGAATGTACTTGTGTGGTGATTGCTTATCCAGCTTTGATTAGGAACATTCACTTCATGAATTAAAACATTCACTTTATGGACAATGCAAACAAAAACAAAACCTGTGGAATAATATTCTGCAATTGAACTCAGGATAACGTTGCTGGGAAGCTCTCCACCACTCATTCTGACTAGAACGTAAAATTTGATAGTGTGACCACTTGAACTGCAAAAACCTGTGAGGACCAAAGACCTTCTAACCTTCACAATCTGAGCAGTTATGAGAGAGCATGTTGAGATAACTCTGGATGCAATGCAGAGGCAATTTGAAGTATTAAATTAAGTGTATCATATTAAAAAAATAATACAGGTTGTCACAGGTAATGAATGGGTTCCGAATTTACAGACAATCAAAAATCGATTTTGTCCATAAGTCAGAAAATACATTTTTTTAAAAAACACTTGACATGATAACTGTATTTTCACAGTATTAAGCGAATGATATCAAAAGCACTGGAATGATAAGAAAGAACAACCACTTAAAGTGAAAAGGGAAAGGAGACTAGTTTTGCCATGTGATGGAATAAAGATATGTAGTCTGTGTGTTGGATATTTGAATTTAATAGTCCTGGAGCTCACATGTCCATAACTAAGGCATTTGAACCCAGGAACAGCTTATAATGTTGATTTAAGGATATTTCCTTCAGCCTTCACCAGGATGGCTTTAATACAAATGGATGACTTTTTTTAACTTCACCACAAGGGCATCTCACTTCAAGAACATAGAACAGGTGTTCTAGTAAAGGTGGACTGAAGAACCTGTTTCTACCATGTCTGAGCTGACTAGAATGCCAACATAAACTAATCACATCTGTCTACACATGGCTTATATTTCATTTCCTGTCTGTCATCGTGTGTCCAAATGCCTCTTAAACATTGCTATAGTATCTGTTTCTGTAACCACTCCTGGCAGCCCATTCCAAGCACCCACCCAGCAGTCTGTGTTGGAAAACTTGCCACTGTCCTCCTTTCACCTTGTACCTAGACTGGGTAAATGCAAAGTTTTTTCCCTGGGGTGGAGGGTCAACAATTAAAGGACCTAGGCTTAATATGAGTAGGAGCCTGAGGGGCAACTCCCCCCCTACACCCACACACAAAGGGTGGTATGCATATGGAATAAACTACCAGATAAAGTGATAAAGGTGGGGACACTTAAAAGACATTTGGACAGGTACATGGATAGGAAAGGTTTAAGAGATAGATGGTCAACATTCAAACAAATGGGACCAGCTTAGATAGAAATCTTGGTCAGCATCGACAAATTGGGCCAAATGAACTGTTTCCATGACTCTATTATTTGACTTTTCTAACTTGGGACAACGACTCTGACTCTCTATCCTATCTATATCATGTTGGGAGAGTAAAATGTCAACACTTCCTGAAGAACTGGAGGCAAAAGAAAAGAAAGAATTATAATTAACATGATGTATCATATTGTAGCTATTGTTTTGGTCAGTCATCTCTGAAGGGAACTGCAACTATTTATACATCCCAGCTCGCTAATGACCTTAGAAAAGATATGCAAAACCATTTTCCTTCATTATGCAACTCCTTTCCAGAAAATTAAATGAGGTCAAGGATGATTACAAAGGTGGTATTAGTTGGTGCTGAACAGTAAATGTTTTTTCAGTTTTCTTGGAGAGGGTGAAAGGGAGGGAGTAATGGATTAAAAAGCATTTGTGCAATTGTACACACTGGCTGCAAGGAGGGAAGACAATTTGTCAGAACAAAGTCATTCTGCTACAATGACTAAATAAAAAGCCACAAACTACAAACTCTGCATGGCGGGGTGGGGGGGGGGGGGGGGGGGAAGAAGAGGTGTCAAAATGACTTATTTTAAACACCAGCAATTAATTTCAAGGTTACTGACCACTGCAAAGTGGAACTGAAAGATTTTATACCATTTCCTTTCCAGTAACATTGAAGAACATCTTTCAACAGGCATTTATAAAGCATTGCTTTATAATGGTTGAAATTATATGCCCAAATAAATGCATTTCCATAAATCAATTTCAGCAACATATCCAATCAGCTGCTAGAAGCTGAAGCTCTGCAGCAAAGCCGTGTTTGGATAAAAGCAATTAAAGTTATAAAGAGCCCCAGACTACAGACACATTCCTGCAGTCCATTACAGTCCTATTAGTCAGGTTCACATCAATAAAGGTAACCATTTTTATGCATTGTCTTGTGATAATGTAATGAGTTGATTAAGAACGGCTACTTCTACTCGGAGACTACAAGGTGACTTGCTCAGCAGATGCTTAAGGCTTGTTAATGGGGCTTGAGCAATCATTAATCTCTCCAATTTCCCTGCAAACTCTTGGAGCTCCAATACAGTCCGTAATCACAAATCAATGAGATTATTTAAATGCTGATGATTGTCATTTCAACCCCCCTCCAGGAGGAAACTGGCTCTTATCCATGGCATTTGGCATTTAAACAACCATGGTTAAAATGATAGCTGAAACAAGCAAAGGGGAAAAAATTTAAAAAAAAACACTGAACAGAATTGTTCATACTGATTCCCAATGAATAGTCACACATTACTGGACTCAAAGCAAAATGACAAGGTCAACAGGAAAAAAAAGAGGAAGGCGAAACTTGGAAAACTTAGAGAAGCCTTGGAAAGAATGAAAACATAAAATTGTTCAAACTCCATTCTTTCTGTATTCATTTCATTCATTTAGAAAAATATCCTGATCAAGTTCACCTTAAGTAAAGAAAATTGAGCAAATGAATAAAGATGGTAACTCCCAAATAGGGTGATAGAATTTCACAGAATTAAAGAAGAAATATGAAAAGAAATTAATTTATTATCTGAGATGTTATCTTATATTTTAGCATAACCTCCAGTATAGAAAGCACAGGCAAGTTGACAAAAATCTTCAAATATGGCCTTTGATCTTTCCATGTTGCATGGTTCATTTATTTTAAAATGAACATCTTAATTAATATCCAGTAAGTAAAACAGTGAATTTGGGCAGATGTGTCTGATGCTTGCTGGAACAGATTCACTTCACTTTCTTTTTGTCACATTCATTTCAAAATTTGGTGCTTAAACTCAATGGGCAACAGTGATAACTGTAGATATACAGAAAGTGTCCACATTCCAGTATGAAGCTTCATCTATCACTTGAAGAACATCAAGGAAAATCAAAATAAACAGGATTAAAAGAAAGAACAAGAGAATAACATTTTACTCAGAACTCACATCATTCATTCACAAGAGATGTTAGTTCAATTTTCAACCTTAATCCATTAAAAGACTGTTTTCTGTTTGTTTCCATTACAATCCCAGTCCTGGACATCAATCACTTAACTGACTATAGCCAAAATCCAGAATCCATGGGCTCCAAAGTATCACAATACTTCCTCGAATCCATTTGATTATAAAATCAGAACAAATAGATACTGATTACATCTTCTGGCAAAGCCTTGATATTTGGTGGCACAGATCACTAAGGATTAAATATTTGGAACAGAAGACCTCATGGAGCTGTACTCAGCAAGCATCACACACAGTGGTCACTGCCCCAACTTAGTTTTAGCACTTGTGAAAGTGAGCCAACTGTCACAGAAATTCTCCTTAACATAAAATTATCAGGTTGGACAAACTTAGAATTCTTTTCTCTTAAGCATTGAAGCTGAGGGAAGATCTGATACAAGTTTATAAAATTATGAGACTCAGAGATCAGGAAGATAGTCAAAATAGGGGAGAAATTTTGAATTCTAGAGGGCTTAGCTCTTAAGCTGAGAGGGGGAGTTTGAAAAGAGGATGTGAGGAACAAGTTTCCTTGAAACACCATGGTTGGCGCATGGAACATGCTGCTAGTGGAAGCAGATACGATAGTTGTACTCAATAGGCTGTGGACAGGAATACAAGTATGCAGGGAATCATCTGCAGGCAAAGGGGTGGCTTAGTTCATATCATGCTCGACATAGATATTGGGGGCCAAAGGGGACTATCGCTGTGCTGTACAGTTCTATGCTCCTTAAAACTAGGCCCTCTTGAATGAAAACTGTACTTAAAAAATGATGATTACATGATAAAACTGCAGTCGTTTGTGGAAATGTGTAATGAATAGACAGCCACATACTTGACCTATAACCTCTTAAATAGAAGTTTCATTCTGAAAGTTTTTAAGAAACAACCACCCTTGCTGAAAATTAATCTTTCAAGTTCATAATCAATTGCTATTTACCACAGAAAACAAATGATGCATTAACTGCATAAGTACAGGTTAAATGAGTTGGATGGCTCATACTGGCTGTGTGGTGAAAAAGGTACAACAGCGCCTCTTTCACTTCAGATGGTTGAAGAAGTTTGGTATGGGCCCCCAAATCCTAAGAACTTTCTACAGGGCCACAATTGAGAGCATCCTGACTGGCTGCATCACTGCTTGGTATTGGAATTGTAATTCCCTCAATCACAGGACCCTGCAGAGAGTGGTGTGGACAGCCCAGCGCATCTGTAGATGTGAACTTCCCACTCTTCAGGACGTTTACAAAGACAGATATGTAAAAAGGGCCCAAAGGAACATTGGGGATCCGAGTCACCCCAGCCACAAACTGTTCCAGCTGCTACCATCCGGGAAACGGTACTGCAGCATAAAAGCCAGGACCAGCAGGCTCTGGGACAGCTCGTTCCACCAGGCCGTCAGACTGAATAACTCATGCTGACACAACACTACTTCTATGTTATATTGACTATCCTGTTGTACATAATATTGATTATTAATTACTATAATTACACTACGGAGACGTAGTGAAAAGATTTTTACTCCTCATGTATATGAAGGATGTGAGTAATAAAGTCAATTCAATTCTTTTTGTTGTAAGCATCCAATGCAGTCTATTTTTTAAGATAACTAATTATGCAAGATACAGAAAAAACTGAAAGACAATAATTTACCACGAATGCCAGTCAATTCTGCATAAAAAATCTGAGAGTGCATACTTTGTTGGAAGATGTTTTTTGTATGATTTGCCACAAGAAACCAGCATCCATTATGGAAAACACCCAACATTCAGGCCATGCCCTTTTCTCACTACTACCATTGGACTGGAGGTGCAGGAGCCTAAGGTCTAGGTTCAGGAACAGTTATTGCTCTACAACCAGCACTGTGGATAATTTCATTCATCACGACTCTGAACTGATTCTACCACCTACAGACTCAAGGACTCATGTTGTCAGTATTATTTTTATTTGTACAGTTTGTCTTGTTGCTTACATTGACTATTTGACAGTCTTTTGCTACTCCTGTATATTTTTCTTTGTAAAAATCTACTGTAGTTCTTGTTACTTCTAAATGCCTGCAATAAATTAATCTCAAGGTGGTACACGGTAACAAATAGCTACTTTAATAAATTTACTTTGAACTTTGCTACACAATTTATCTGACAGAGCAAAATTATTTATGTTTGTTTTGTCATCCCTCTTGTGACCCTTCATTAACTGCTTAAAATTTAATTCACACAAGTTTATTAATTTTCCCGGATAGGTGCTAGGAGGCAAAATGAAAACAGCTTAAGCATAAAAATCAGCCAATTTTAATAATGAAGATCAGCTGAGGAAGTTTCCTTGTGGCAATTTTTCAAAATTATTTGAAAATGAAAGTGTTCAGAATGTTATCAGTTCATTGAGTTCTCAGAATTACAAATCAAGAACCTTATCTGATCTCTTTCATGACAAGATGATTAAGATCTTCATGTGTCGAATGAAAGTCAACACTGGGCACAACACATGAAGCTTTTCCTTACACAGACAGAGGCTGACACCTGGAATGTGCTGTCAGAGGTGGAATCAGATACGACTGCAACATTTGAAAGGAATTTAGACAAACGCTAAAGTAGGCAATGTACAGAACAGAGGCCTAATGCAGAGAATGGGATTTGTTTAGATGGACAAAAAGGTTGGCATAAACGATCCAGTTTCTGTACTGCATAACTCTTTGTCTTGATGACAAGATCACTCACTAATTTGCGACATCTCTCTCTTTGTACCTTCCACAGTGTATGCAATAGCCACAAACAAGAGAAAATCTGCAGATGCTGGAAATCCGAGCAACGCACACAAAATGCCGGAACTCAGCAGGCTCGAAATGTCAACTGTACTTTTTCCATAGATGCTGCCTGGCCTGTTGAGTTCCTCCAGCATTTTGTGTGTGTTGCTACGTAATAGCCAGCTGGGTGTAAAAGAATAATAATTTTTAAGGACTTTCAATCGCTGCATAAAAGGATCTCACTCTAGTCCTGATGTAAGATTAGACAGTGACCTCTAAGACATGAATCCAGGCTGAAAGGATTGGATGAAATTACCCATTGCAAAATCATCAGTGAAATAAGCTTGGACAATAGGAACAGCATGGCTCGTGACCTTGTAACTCAGTATGAAACTTCATTCAATTAGCAAATTACTTCAAACAGGCTACAGGAGTGCAGGAGCGGGATGTGAAAATCTCACACTTTAGTGCATGAAGGGCATTATTCAAGAATTAAAACCTGGAGAATAATGTTGCCAGAAAAATGAAAGGCTTTGTAGTTTTATGATGGATAGCTGGGCTTGCATATAATTCACTCAAAACACTTAGCTCGACTGAGAACTTGGGAACTCAGAACTCAAATGACACTACTGCAATTAATGATTAGAAAGGAAAGTGTGCCAACATTAGAAACAAGTTGGATGACTGCTAATTAAAATAAGCCCCTACAAGATGAGAAAAGGATAGAAACATAGGATTAGAAGTATTGCTTACTTGGTGGAAAAACACTGAAAAAGACTGGAAGGGATAAATGGTTTGCTTCATGTACTTCTAAACAATGACCTGAGACAGCAAACTGCTGACAGGTAAGCTGTAACTGTCTCAATAACGACGACAAAGTTCGTGAAACAGAAATTGATGCAAAAGGATAAACAAATTACTGCTGCAAACTGGTTAGCTCACTTGGCATGTTTATCACACAACTGTAAACAAGCTCAGAATATGCATATGCAGTTGATTTAATAATGAAAACAGATCACGTATCACAGGCGACTGTGGACCATACAAGAAATGAATGTTAATTTGATTTTTGGAGGCATAAGAAATTAAATTAATTTTATAGTAGAGGAAGATAAGGGTCTGGAAGGATGTTTAACATTTAAAAAAAAATAAAGACTTCAAAATTAATTGCTAAAGTCTTTGACACCAAGATTGTAAGATAATTAAAAATAGAATTGAGAAGTATTTAAAATTGCTAATCAGTTTTGAAAACAATATTACAATATGGGAGCTTCTGTATGATTTAAGCTTAGACCCTTCTGGTAACTGCAAAATATCTCATTAATTTACACAAGTAGTCATAGAGAAACAACTTCTCTAAAGAGGCAGAACAAAAGCATACATCTCCTGGACAGAAGTCTGCTACAATATCATCCAAATAAAATTATACACCACTTTGATTTCTCTTTCAGCTTGGCTTGTAAAAAATATCAAAATTGGTGTGGGTCACACCTTCGCAATTCAATATAAAATACCTAGCATCATCTGCAAATTTTGATTACAGATAATTGGGCCATCAGTTAATCAGGGCAGCAACTTATTTGGGACACCTCTTAAAGAGCAAAAGCAGTGACTTTTCTCACTGAAGGCAAGAAATATGTAGTTAGACAATTCAATTGGTTTTTCTCACCATGGCTTCAAGCATTCAGGCTTGGGGATGCCAGAAAGGAGTGAAAAATAAACAATTGCACTACTTCAATGTGTTAGAAATTATGAAGAATTTGAAGGTATTGACACTCATCTTGAATGTTACAATGAAAATGAAGATTTGGAGGGTGCAATCATCAAAAGCAATGTATGAAGGTAATCCATTATCCACACAAGGTGTCTGCACTGAGTTTGATCATTTACAATCAAACAAAAGAACACGGCAGTGTACACTAAATTAATTCTCCATTGATAAATATTAGAAACAAATACAGTGTTATAGCACTGCAGTAGTATAGGTTGTGTTCTAATTGTTACTTGGGTAAATGGTAGTTTGTCTTTTTATATTCTTTTAACTATTTCCATGAAACATTGGCTAATTGAGGCAGCTGTTTAACTGGGAAAAAAAGGTACTGGTCCCAATCTGTCCCAATTAACTGGAGTCTGCTGTACATTCTTAAGAGTCACACAGTACAGAAATAGGCCATTTGGCTCAACACGTCCCTTCCGACCATCAGTGACTATCCGAACTCATTCCATTTACCAGCATTGATCTGTAGCTTTTTATGCATTGGCAATTTCAGCGCTCACCAAATTTGTGAGAATACCTACCTGCTCCACTCACTCAAGCAGTGTGCTCCAGATTTCACCCACTGTTTTCCATTGAGAGTAGGGGAGATTCAAACGAGAGGACATGATTTGAGAGTTAGGGGGCAAAAGTTTAAGGGAAACACGAGGGGGTATTTCTTTACTCAGAGAGTGATAGCTGTGTGGAATGAGCTTCCTGTAGAAGTAGTAGAGGCCAGTTCAGTTGTGTCATTTAAGGTAAAATTGGATAGGTATATGGATAGGAAAGGAGTGGAGGGTTATGGGCTGAGTGCGGGTAGGTGGGACTAGGTGAGATTAAGAGTTCGGCACGGACTAGGAGGGCCGGAATGGCCTGTTTCCATGCTGTGATTGTTATATGGTTATATGGTTTCAGAGAAAAAGTTCTCCCTCAGTTTCTCTCTATCCCCTTACCCAAAATTTATACTCTCTAGCTTTAGAAATCTCTCTGGGGGGGGGGGGGGATGTTTTTATGTTAACTAGTCTATCTATGTCCCTCTCATGTTTATCTATCTAAAGGCTTATCCCTATTCAACTGCATCAAATATTGTTGACAAGAAAATTTTCAGAGTTTAAATGTTGCTTCTCTGCTGATATTGTCATACCAAGGAGACAGAGACCCCAAATTAATCATTTGAATTTATCCCACGAAGCAGGAATTATATTGCCTCCTTTCTGCTCAGTTTCCCACATCCTGATAAATGTAGCTTAGAATGGTAATGAAGTTATTGAAGATCAATCTCTACCCACTGTAGAGCCAGCCATGAATCTAGCAAAACACTAATCTGTAAAGCTTTGGGGACCTTATTCCTCCCAGTTCTTCCTCTATAGCTCAACAATGGCAAAGTCAGGTTTTGAATCGTAAATTCCATTGCAATTGTATGAATTGGACTAGAATCAGAAAATTACACCCAATAATGAACCAGAATGTTCTCAATTTGACAATTATTATTCAGTTAGACAATGGAAATAAATTGACCAAAACAAAATCTGGTGAAATCAGAAACACAAGAGATTCTGCAGATGCTGGAAATCTACATGAACTCAGCATTCTGTGTGTGCTAATCTGCTGAAATGTTTGTTTTTCCCTCCCCGGAGCTACAACATTTGCCACTGCTTTTGTCAAGGAAATCCCAGGCAAGAAGCAAATATCTTGCTAAAATTTCCCCAGAATTATCAACACGGGAACATCAAAAATGGAGGAAATGGACCCACTATGGTCATTATTCGATTAGGGAATTATTCAGTATGCCAGCAAGAAAATGAATCTCCAAGTTGTATATGGTGACATATATGTGTTTTAATAAACTTACTTAGAACCTTGAACTTCAAAGCCCATAGTTTCCTGAAGGTGGCTTCAGAGGCTGAGAGACCTGACATAAGTTTATAAAATTATCAGGCATTGATGGATAGCTGGCATCTTTTTCTCAAAGTTGAAATGTCTAACATTAAAGTGTATGCATTCAAGATAAAAGGGGGCAAGTTGAAAGGAGATGGGCAGGGCAGGTTTTCTTTTAAAACACAGAGAACGGTGGGTGCCTGTAATGTACTGCAGGATAAAGAATATATAGAAAAGGAAGGATAGGAACCATGGTCAGCTGGAAGTGATTGGTGTGATTAAGGCTCATTAGCTTAATTAGTTCAGCACATTGCCGTAGGCCGAAGAGCCTGATCCTACTGTACTGTTCTATGTTCTTTGAGCTGAAAGTCATTCACTGGTGATCATGTGCCTCAAGATCACCACCATCTCGGACAACAAGACCCTGCAGCGGATAGTGAGGTCAGCTGAGAAGATCATCGGGGGCTCTCTTCCCGCTGTTATGATCCCAGCCCCCTCCTTCTTGAGAATCGCAAGATCGCTATTAATTCGGGTCTTGGACCCAGGAAATGAGAGAGAGAATCCTCAGCAGGACAAAGCAACGGATTTGGCCATTGTTTCTTGGAGACACGTTTGTGGATTGCGATCCTATACTACGTGCCAGCTCTCAGGGCTACGTGTACACCCTCGGCAATGTGGGCTGGGGATTGCATCATCCCACCCTGATTGACATCTACCACCCTGCAAGTCAAGATAAAAGAGGGGCTGCAGGGGGCAGTCCCCTAGCGACGCACCAGAAGGAGACACCATTGCTCATCGCTCCCCTGATAACGGGAAGCTATTCGGAAGCCACGTGTGGTCCGTTTCCCCTGGCCTGGGGAACGGGTGGCTGATAACACCGAAAAGGACTTTGAACTAACAACGGGGAACCCACGTTCCCGATTCAACGGTTTGCGTCCTAAAAGACTGGGCAAGTTTCTTTTCTCACCAAAAATCTCTCTCTCTCTCTCCAACAAGTGAAACCCAGCGGTCCCCAAAAAGCTAAAAGCCTGCATGAACTTGAGAGACTTTTATATTTCCATCGGACAATATTTTTACCCCTAGAAAAAACGATAGAGCTACTTCTTATTGATGATTATTACTATACCCGCGCTTTAGATTGAGTATTGACGACATATATTATCTGAATGTTTGTATTAACCTTACTTTTGTGCCCCTTTATAAATAAAAACTTTTTAAAAATAGTACCATCAGACTTCAACGGACCTCTCTATCTTTGCTGGTAAGTGACCCAGTTACGGGGTTCGTAACACCGCCATTACAGATATTTACACCACACGCTGCATCTGCAAAGGAAACAGCTTTATGAAGGACCCCACGCACCCCTCAAACAAACTTTTCTCCCTCCTGCCATCTGGGAAAAGGCACCGAAGCATTTGGGCTCTCACGACCAGACTTTCTAACAGTTTCTTCCCCCAAGCCATCAGACTCCTCAATATCCAGAGTCTGGACTGACACCAACTTACTGCCTCTACTGTGCCTATTGTCTTGTTTATTATTTAGTGTAATGCCTGCACTGTTTTCTGCATTTTATGCAGTCCTGGGTAGGTCTGTAGTCTAGTGTAGCTTTGTTTTTGTGTTGTTTTATGTAGTTCAGTGTAGTTTGTGTACTGTTTCATGTAGCACCATGGTCCTGAAAAAGGTTGTTTCATTTTTACTGTGTACTGTGGCAGCAGTTATGGTTGAAATGACAATAAAAAGTGACATGAACTTGAACTTGATACAGGAAGGCTCTTCAGCTCATCACACCAGTACCCACCATCAACCATCCATCTACACTAACACTACATTCATTCACTTATTTTATTCTCCCTATGTTCACCGACACACTTTCTTTTATTCTTCACACAATCTCAGTTTCTCCCACATTAAACCACTCACTTACACAGAAGGGACGTTTTGCAGAAGCCAATTAACTTACTGACCTGCACGTCTTGGGAACGTAGGAAGAACCGGAGCACCTGGGGAAAATCTGCATCACCATATTGACAGCACCAGATATCAGGATTGATCCCAGGTTTCTGGCCCCGTGAGGTAGTGAATCTAGTAACTGCCCCACTGGACACCACCTCCATAGTGGAAGAAAATCAGGGAGTCTGCATTTCAATAGTTTACTCAATTTTTAAGCTTAACAGTCACTAAAGAAATGAGGCTGACTTCATGGCAATTAAATTCCCTAACTTTCTACACGTGGGCATTAGCTAGAGTTGGGTTTCCTTCTTTAATGCAGAATCAGAATCAGAATCAGGTTTATTATCACCGGCATGTGACGTGTAATTTGTTAACTTAGCAGCAGCAGTTCAATGCAATACATCATCTAGCAGAGACAAAATAAATAAATTAAAATAATAATAAATAAACAAGTAAATCAATTATGTATATTGAATAGATTTTTTAAAACGTGCAAAAACAGAAATACTGTATATTTTTTAAAAAGTGAGGTAGTGTCCAAGGGTTCAATGTCTATTTAGGGACTGGATGGCAGAGGGGAAGAAGCTGTTCCTGAATCACTGAGTGTGTGCCTTCAGGCTTCTGTACCTCCTACCTGATGATAACTGTGAGAAAAGGGCATGCCTTGGGTGCTGGAGGTCCTTAATAATGGACGCTGCCTTTCTGAGACACCGCTCCCTAAAGATGTCCTGGATACTTTGTAGGCTAGTGCCCAAGATGGAGCTGACTAGATTTACAACCTTCTGCAGTTTCTTATTTGAAGATGTAATCAATGCATCCGACAAGGTAAACCAAGCCTATTATTTGAATGAACATCAAGAAAGCTGAACCAGAAGTCATTTGTGGAAAAAGAATTGAATAAAGCATACAGAAAGATTTTCAGACCCAGAAATATATTAGTTAAATAATTTTCTAAGTTACTTTACAGACTAACCAATATAGAACTACCTTTAGGAGAACAGATATCTCAAAGAGAGATGCTGTCAATGTCTCAGTCTCATTTTAATATTTTTATATATTTTTATATTTTTGGCTCAACTTTGCACAACCATAAACCAAATAGATGCCCAAGTGAACCACTCCCATTCCTCACAACATCATGCACTTAAGATATCAATGGAGTCACAAGAGACTGCAGACATTGGAATCAAGAGAAACAAATAACCTTCTGGCTGAACTCAGTGGGTCAACCAGCACCTATCATGGGTAAAGATTTGTTCATATTTTGGGTTGAAACCCTGCATCAGGGAAAAGTCAAAATGGGTCTTGACTGAATAATAGATCTATGTATTGAATCTAATACTGGCTTAGACTTTTAGCAAGACCACAGAAATTCTCAAAATTAAAACAAAAGCCAGCTCCAATAAGTGAATTTAACATTTACTAATGCAGAGTCTCGATACGTCGACAATGCCCTTTCCCTCACAGATGCTGTCTGGCCCATTAAGTTCCTCCAACAGTTTGTGTTTACTTCAGGTTCCAACATCTGTGTCTCTAAAACAAAAGCTATGTGTGTATACACACACAAGCTTCACCCCCTATGTGCACTGTGGTCATATTAACATTCATGAAGCAGTGCTCGAACAATGGACAACCATTTACCATTTTCCATCCTACATTGTTACATGATTCAGAAAGACCAGACTCATGAAATGTGAATGTAGGCACTAGACAAAAGCCAGAATTCAACACTGATGGTGCTCAAGACATTTCAATGCTGGAGATTTTTTTTTACATTCATTGTTCACTTGTCCTAATGATGTGAATGGATTTAGGATTAGGAGTGAATAAAAAATATCACAAATTAAACTACTTGGGACATAAATGATGCAAGTGTGGACCTTTTAATTCAAATCTCCCACACAGACATCAGGTTATAGATTGCATGTTACTGCTACAATTTTTAATGGCAAGGCAGCAACGAGTACTGCCAGGGACAATACCATCAACCCACGCTCAAATGACACTGAAACAGTGCATCTGTCTTGTTCAAAACAGGTATAATAACCGAGCTGCAAATTGTATTTTCATTTTGTTTGAGGTGCTGGCTGTAAATGAGACTGGGATCCAGTTATGGAACTCTGAGATCTGATGGAATTGAAAGGGGAATTTGATCTGATATAACAGTAAAGTAAGTCTTGAAAGAATAGCATGCTGCATCTTGGCACAATACAGATTGTCCAAATGATTATGCAGCATTCAATTGCAGAGAAATTCAAAGAGGGAAACGTCTGGAAATTACAATTCAATCACAAAACAGAAATCGTTTCTTCAAAAAAAGAATGTGACCACAGGAACAAATGATGGAAACTTACTTGATATTGTCTAAACAGCTAGATTCTGGTTTCAGCACAGTTGTGTGATGGAACATCTTGTAAAGAGCAATCCCAAGAAATATCACATTCAACTACAAAAAAAGAAGCAAAGTAAGTTCTTTCAAATTTCTGCAAAAGATTCCCCACATACTATGCAATATTTGCCCTGCACGATCAGTTATAGGCGTCTGAACAGCGCTGTGGCTGGTTTAGTTTACCTCATGAATATATTCATTCTCAAAAAAAAGTGAGAAGCTTAAGCTCCACATCACTCTCCCTGATCCAACCACCACTTTTCCCCAAATTTGAGATGATACTTGTTCCCAACATGGGCAATAGCAATGACTGATGGCTATTTAAGGGCTCTTGGTTCATAGATGCACCAGCACATAGTCTCACCAAACCACCCACCTCACCATAAGGCAAGGGCAGCTCACTGCTTCAGAGCAACCTTTGCTTATAAAGAAACTACGTGCATATAGTTGAAAGGCTGAGCAAATGACGACTTTTTTCTTTGGAGCAAAGGAGGATGAGGTGATTTGACAGAGGGGTACAAGGTGATAAGAGGCTTTTATAAGAGTGAACAGCATATGCGTTTTCCCCGGTTAGAAGTGGCTAATAAGAGAGCATAATTTTAAGGTGGTTGGAGGAAAGCATATGGGTGATGTCAGAGGTAGGTTTTCATATTACAGAGAGTGGTAAATGCATTGAATGAACTGCCAGGGGTGGTGGTGGAGTCAGATCCACTGGAGACCTTTAACAGACTGTTAGATAGATGCAAGAAAAAAAGACGAGCAATGTAGGAGAGAAATATTAGATTGATTTTGGAGAAGGTTAAAAGGTTGAAGCAACATCGTGGACTGAAGTTTCTGTACTGTACCGTATTGTTCGATGTTCAATAATTAGGAGTAAAAAAAAGGTATGCAATTTGACTTTAGAGCCTGCAGATTATAATGAGTATAATGCAGTCTTGTGGGTTTAAGGAAACAACCATTAAAACAGCTATTGTTTACAATTTTTAATTGACCATTTCTCTTCTAGTTATTCTTTTTAGACTTACTACTACTCAAAACACTTTCACATTCACTTAATACGCTGAAACTGTATAATTGGTTGTGGAGACTAAGTGAGTTAGGGATAAACATTCCTTATTAAAATGAGTGCTATAAATTAAGGGCAAACAACATAGGTCTAGTGAAAGTCCAGTTTGATGTCCTTGGAGGTGCTGTGTTAATTAGCAGCACTTACCATAATAATCAAGGTGGCAGGGCCTATAAAGCTCCAGATGAAGTATGTGTCTAGCCTTAACCAACATCTGTAATGAAACACAGGGGACAACAGGCATTCAAGGTGAGTACAGACATATATCAATAGCAGTGGACTGACAGAGAGGAATGCACACTGCAAAACAGGCCACAGAGAGCCAGAAATTATTACCCCTTCATCGGTTTAACCCTTGAATTATAGCTCCAGCTTCTGAAAGCACAGTGGTGAAAAGACCTGCTTAACACTTGGGGAAGAAAGCAGAAATGCAGGACTTTTGCTACTTTCTCAGCTTCAGACAACCATGGAAATGGAAGTTTGACATTGATATTTCCCAGCTCACAGATTCCTTCATCACCCTTTTGACAAGAATTGTCAGACATTTATCTGACCAAAGCCATGACTAATTCAAGGTAAAATAAAGAACATAGTATGAACTTTGAATAGCTGTGATGGCCAACTTTTAATTTTGTTAAAACGGTATCCTGTTAGATCAGGGATAGTTCCTGGCTTGGGAAAATTACAGAGTGCAAAGTCAGACTTACTACTCTCAAGTAAATTATTAATCATATCAT
Source organism: Hemitrygon akajei (assembly GCF_048418815.1). Taxonomy (NCBI): domain Eukaryota; kingdom Metazoa; phylum Chordata; class Chondrichthyes; order Myliobatiformes; family Dasyatidae; genus Hemitrygon; species Hemitrygon akajei. Next base: position 52,027,179 of record NC_133129.1, read on the forward strand.
TTCCTTTATGTTCAAAGAGATCAAATCTGCGGATTTCTTGAAAATTACCCCTTTTCCTCAATTTATGTGACAAGAGCACTGAAATAAAATGATATACTGTGGGGAGATAAATCTAGCATGCGAATTAAATATTCAAACAGAATATACAATGAGCTCATTGATGGGCTGCTTACAGTTTTCCTCTGGGGCCCTTCCATGAAAAATCTAAATGATCAGTTTAAGAATCAACCATGTTGCCATCAGGCACAGATACTGATGGTTCAACAGCTTCTTCCCCACTGCCACAGGTCCTTTCATTGACCTGATAAATCCTATGAAAACTTGGACTATATTTCTTCTTTGCTCTCTCTTGCAACTTGCACTAATGCTGTTGTGTTTATTTTTTAATGTAGGTTATGTACAAATTGTTTTTCATGAGTCCACTCCTCCTCCTCCTCCTCTTCCTCCCTAGGTCCTCTGACTCTCCCTCTTCCTTCACATTCCTGCCCTCTAGGCCTCACTCCTGCTCATCGCCTGGTCCCCTTACCCTCCCTCATCCACCTCTCTAAGATCCATTCATTTCACAATCATTTCCCTGACTGATGAGAGTCCAAGCTCTTCCCTCACACCAACTCCTGAGCTCTTTTCTGTGACTGAACTACTCTTCCGTGCCCCATCACTACCCCACCAAAATTAATTCCCTAACCAACATCCAGTTCTCTTTTTTTAAACTGACCCCACTCCCCTCCCCCTGATCCTCTGTCCCCAGTGAGAAGGAACACAACTGGTTTGATTAAGGCGTAGGGGCAATCTGAGTCAGGAAGTGACTGGTATCCTGACCTGTTCGAGGGAGTGGAGTGAAACAAATGAACCTGAGTTGGTTTTCATCACAAAGTCAGGACATGCTCTTGAAAGAAAGCAACAAAAACTAGATTGGGCTGCAGGTGCTGAAAGTAGGTGAGATTCAGAAGGCACATTGTGAAACCTAATGTGGAAGATACCCTGGTACATGCAAGTTCAACCCGTCAGAATCACAGAATCATACAGCAGAGAAACAAGCCCTTCAGCCCACCACATCCATTATACATATTCACACCAATTCTATTTACTTACATCATATTCTGTGCCTTGGTCATTCAAGGGCTTGTGGCCAAAACTGGTTACAGTAAATTCCAGTGTGAAGTATTTACCATAAAGCATACAATTAACATTTTCCTTAGAGAAAACATGATTTTTATTTGTCTTGGTGCTGAGAAAGGCAGATTCAAGTGAATGAATTTCTTAGCAATCAGTGACTTCTCTCATCACAGACTTGATCTTTTACATGGACAACATTTGGAATAATTTGCACAATTTTGGGCTCTATATTTAAGAAAGAATCTGCTGACACTGGAGAGGGTGCAGAAGATGTTGGCAAGAATGATCCCAGGAATGAAAAGCTCTACATTTGATTGTTCGTCTCTGGTCATGTAATCGATTGAGTCCAGAAGAATGAAGGGGTCTTATTAAAACCTTCTGGATACTGAATGACCTGGACAGAGTTGTCTCACTGACTGGAGACCTCTTACTAGTTGTGGGCTGCAAGGATTGCTGCTGGGTCCATTGTTGTTTTTCACCTATATTAATGATAATGTGGTAAACTGGATCAGCACGTTTGTGGATGACACCAAGATTGGGGGCGTTAGTGTAGTGAGTAAACTATCAAAACTTGCAAAGTGATCGGGATCAGCAGGGAAAATGGATTAAAAACGTCAGATGGAATTTGATGCATACAAATGTGAGCTGTTGCAATTTGGCAGGACAGAAGAGGGTAAGGCTTGTACAATGACAGGCACTGGTAGGGCACTGAGGTGTGTGGAGGAACAAAGGGACTTGGAAATACAGATCCACAATTCCTTGGAAGTGACATCACAAGTAGGATAGGGTCATAGATTCATAAATCAGGACACTGAACACAGGAAATGGGATGTTTATTGGTATCTTCCCTGTAAGCAGGTGACCAGTACTGCACCTACCTACAGGGAAGATATCAAAAAGCAGAGAAAATTTACATGGATGTTGTCAGGACTTAAGGATCTGAGTTTTAAGGAAAGGTTGAATAGGTTAGGACTTTATTCCCTTGAGTGCAGGAGAATGAGGGGAGATTATATATAGAAAATTATGAGGGGTATAGATAGTATGAATGCATGCTAACTTTTCCACTTAGGTTGAGGGAATCTAGAACTAGTGGTTATAGATTTAGGGTGAAAGGTGAATGAGCTGTCAGCAGAATTGTTAGATGGGGGTTCAGTTGTAACATCTAAGAGAAGTTTGGACGGATAAGCAGAGAGGAATGGAGGTCTATGGTCTGGGTGCAGGTAGAATGGACTAGGCAGAACAGATGCGTCGAAGTGCCTGTTTCTGTGCTGTAGTACTCTGACTCTGTAAACAGAAAGTCTAGGATTTGGCAGCACAGCCTCAGAATAAAGGAACATCCCTTGAAAGCTGAGAAGAGGAAGAATTTCTTCAGCCAGAGGACAGTGAATCTATGAAATTCATTGCCACAGAGGGTCATATCATTGGGTATAGTTAAAGCAGAGATTCACAGATCCTTAAGATGGTTAAGGGTGAGAGGGAGAGGGTGGGAGAATGGAGTTAAAATAAGTATAAGTGGCTTAATTTTGCTTATATAACTTAAAGTCTTTTGGACTCAACCACATTTGTATATATTTCATGCTGATTGCTCCTGTTGGAATAATTGAAATGAAAATAATTTGCAGTATATTATCTGAAATGAATTATTTCAATACTTCAGGTGTGGCGTTCAGAAATCTAAACCAGTAGACTCACGCTGTTGTCGTCCCGTAGCTCCGGTAATCCACAGCAGCTGAAACGGCGACAATGAGAGCTGGTACTCCATAGCCAACCAGGTAAAAGTACTTTCTGCGGGAGTGCTCACTTTCAAAGACCTCCACCAACATAATGTAGAGCTGAACACCTTCCAAAAACATCCAAGTGAACGCGGCCAGGAAAAAGAAGTGAAGCAAAGCTGCAAAAACAGCACAGGCAATCTAAAGGGAACAAAAAAAAATGCAGATTAACACAATTTATTCTCTTGCTTCATAATCTCTGCAATGAACAACAAACTGCATTTAAGAAAAATCTAATTTTCCAGGAGGAGCTTGAGGCTAGATTTGATAAAGATCAACATAAATGCAAAACATCAACTAAAATCCTCAAGTTACCACATTTGAATATTCAATAGGAGTACTAGTTTTTCAACACAGAGGCATGGATTCAGGGAGTCATACAGCACAGAAACAGACCCTTTGTCCCAACCACTCCCTGTCAAACCAAATTCCTATGTAACTTCATCCAGTTTGTGGAGTTTGTCCCTAACCCTCAAAGCCTTTCCCATTCATGTATTGCACATGAACTTAAAACATTGATTAGTTCAGCAAAGACACAATGTGAAAATAGATGATTATTTAATTGTCTAAATAACAATTAAGCAACTCAAGTGAAAAAGCAGGAAGATAACATGATGCCTTAGAAATGAGCAGTTGAATTTCCTGATGCGTGTTTACTGTCCTTAAATTCGCACAGACAAATGATTCTCTGCAAAGTTTTACTTCTGGTCAGAAACTGGCCGTCTCACTTGAGCTTAATGGAACAACTATTGATGTCAGTTTTCACATGGTGTATGTTCTGGGCTTGCTACCTCAGTGCTTCATCCTGGGTCAAGTGGATTTGTCTAGTATTACCTCATGCGTTCTCTGTTTTGATCAACTGCAAGATGCATGGCACATGCAAGTGTTCTTTCCTGTTTTACTGAAAATGTCTCTGCATTGGTTTCAACACATAAAGTGGAGTTTATAGTCATATGTACATGTGCATATGTGCATAAATTCAATGGAAAAACTTACTTGTAGCGGCACCACAGGCACATAATATCAGAGGCACAACATTCACTTGGGAAACAAACATAAATTATACAATATTTGGGCTTGGATCAGCTTTTAACTTTATATCTGATGAGACCACCACTACTGCTGTATCTACCTGAAATGTTAATGACTGAATAAAATCAACAGAGCTTTCAATAAAATCATGGCCTTTTACCTCAAGCGCTCCCTCTCCCCCACCTTTAATCTACATTGCTAGCTTCCCATAATATCCAAGAATATATTCAGTGACTAAAACATCACAGATTGCAAGAGAATTCCAAAGATTCTGGGTGAAGAAATGTCTCCTCATCTCATTTGTGAATTGTGAATTGCTGACTGCTACATTGAGACTGTGACCCCAGCTAAGAAAAGCATTATCCCTACCACATCATCACCCTTGTATAGCATTCTGAATCTCAAGTAACAAGTCAGAGTACCGGATGGAGATACAGGGTCTGGTAGCATGATGGCTGACCTTTCCCTCAATGTCAGCAAAACAAAGATGCTGGTCAATGACTTCAGGACGGAGAGAGTGCACAAGCTCCTGTTTATTTTAATGGTACTGAGATCAAGCTGTTTGAAAGCTTCAAGTTCTGAGGAGCAGACAATTCCAAAAGCCTGCCCTGGTCCAACTACATAGACACCCTGGTCCGGAAAGTACACTTGTGCTGCATCTTCCTCAAGTAGCTGAAGTCCCCATGGATCCTCACCAATTTTCCTGATGCACCATAGAAAGCATTCTGTCTGTATGCACCATGGCTTGGTATGCGATTGCTCAACCCCGGACCACTAGAATCTGCACGGAGTTGTGGGCACAGGTCAGCACATCATAAAACCCAGCCGCTCATCCATGGACTCAGTCAACACTTTTCGCTGCCTCAATAAAGCTACCAACATAATGAAAAAAACTCTCCCATCGCAGACATTCGCTCTTCTCTTCCCTCCTATCAAGTAGAAGATCTAAAGGCCGGAGAGTCTGTACTGCCAGGCTCAAGGACAGCGTCTATGTCATGAAACTATTGAAGGGAGCTACCTCTTTATGGCCTTGCACTTTACTTTCTGTCTGCACTGCACTTTACTGCAACTGGAACATTATAACCTGCATTCTGATATTACTATTCAGTTGTACAGCTGAGATTAAATGATCTTAAGGGTAGAATACAAAAACAATGCTTTTTACTGTACCTCCATCTATGTGACAACAGTAACCAACTTATCCATTTAGAATTGTGTATATTTTACTGAAATCACCTCATTCTTCTAAACTCATGAAGGCAGAGGTCCAGTCTGCTTATATCTTTCCTTGTGACAAACCTGCCATCTCAGGAACCACCATACTGACCATTACTGTATCACTCTGAAATAGATATCTCTTTTGTTCGATAAGAGATACCAGAACTGTACAAGGGAATTCTAGAGAGTAAACAAAACTATCACAATTCAGCTCACACACCCATCACTGCTACCTGCCACCATAAAGACATTACCTATTTCATGGATGGCCTTTTGGAACCATCAGTCATGCTGAGAATTATTAAACTTTTTTCCTGACCTAAATTACTTAAATATTGCAACACGCAGTCAGCCAAGGAAACTAGCACGATTTATCACAGATATCGCAGTTAAAGAACCATCAATCATTCACTTAAGCACCAATTTGACTGTTAAGTAGACAGGCTGGGGAGTGATGAAGAATTATTGGTAAAAATTCTAAAGCTCAGAATTCTTTACCCAAAAAGAGATGAGATTTGGTTGAGGAGCAGTGGCAGAATGGTAAGAAACTACACTTCAATCAAAACTATTTTGAGCATTAATGCCCCTCAAAATAAGGTTAGAAATATGAAGAACATCACATATCTCAATGGATTTCCAGCATCTGCATCCTCTTGAGTCTCTAGAAATACGAAGTGTTGCAAAATTAACCTTGAAACTACTTAAAATCAAGTTAAAGTGCATGAACAAGCAATTTGCAGCTCATCTAAAATTTATCTTTTGAATACCTAAAGCTTCATTTTCTGCATGAGGAAAGAACAGACTGCACAATAATAGTAACAATATAATCACTCCATGAAGAAATATAGAGCGAAAAATTCCTGTGGACTCACTAAGTAGGCATAATAACTGCACACTAATGGCTATTTTAGTTTCTAGCACTCTGCCTCAGTATTTGGAATTGTGGGTCCATTGAAAGAACCATGAATATTTTAATCACTGACATTTGGTGGCCAGAACTATATCCAGCTTTAGGGGACTTAGCATGGAGAGATGACCATTGATTACTGGCTGAAGATTGAGGCATAAGGTTGGGTCAGGCACTCATCTAAGTGCCGAGGGATCAAAGCTTTTATCCCTAAAGATGAGATTTAAGAAATGGGAAGGGGAAAGTGGCAATGGTTGATGGTTAAGTTGCTAGTGGGGTATTAATGATCACAGACATGGGTCATGCACGATTGGAAGACCTCAAAGTTCAGAAGATTGGTGATCATTCATGTGCAATCAGAATCAAGAAGCACCATTCCATTTAAAGGCTATTTTCCAAAAAAAGATGATCATTAGTGTCAGCGAGAGGACATCTTCTCACTGGAGAATGACAGTGAGATTATGGACGAAGAAAGTTCATGTGTGTGGTTGTGATTAGTGGGGCAACCTTGCCAATAAACTTCAAAAGGGGCCGTGTGTTCTGTGTGGTGGAAATTGCATTAAGTTCATAAGGATGAATTACATTGAAAAGTACCAGATTGAATTTCTGGAGTAATGGATGTGGTGGTTATGCTATTTCCCTCCTGTAACAAATTTTCTCCTGTAACTCATGTAGAGTTACACAACTGAATTATGCCAGGAATATATATGCATTGCAGTATTGCCTTTTTTTCCCGGGTGTTGAATTTCTCGAGACCAAGTACAGAAATGATTGGCTATGGTTGATGGTCCTATACCCAACAGAAAATCATGATGGGTATAGAAGGACAATCCAGTATCGAACAATGATGGAACTGGACCACATCCATAGACCTGTGATGACATGAGCTCCTTATTTTCAGAGGTTGTACTTTCTATTGCTTCCCTAAACTTAAATAATATCTGCAAATTTGAGCTAACATGTTTGCAAACCAAATTAACCAGTGCAACCCTCCCGCACCTTCTCTCCAATGCAAGACCAACTTGCTGGGTCTTCCTTCCCCAGTTCTGATGAAGATCTTCAAGCATCCAAGCAAAAGTTTTCTTATTCGCAGATTCAGCCTGACATCCTGAATGCTTCCAAACATTTCTGCTTTCAACTTGAGTGGCACAGTATTGCAGTGCAGTGGTAAAGTCACTTGCTCACAGTACCAGAGACCTGGAATCTATCCTGACTGCTGTTAGGAGTTTGCACATTCTCACTGTAAATGTGTAGGTTTCCTTTGGGTGCTCAATTTCCTCCCACATCTCAAAGAAATGTCAAGGTTAATATTAACCTTTTAATATTTTTAATATTAAGAGACCTCTTAAAAAGGAAAAAGGGTCAAGGTTAATATTCCACTGTAAATTGCCCCCGGTATGTAGATGAGTAGTAGAATCTGCAAAGAGTTGAAGAGAGTATGAAGATAATGAAATGAGATTAATATAGGATTAGTGTAAATGGTTGGTTGATGTGATGTATGGGGCCTTTTTTAGTGCTATATGTCTCTATGATTCTATTTCATGAATTCTTCTTGTTTGTCACAAACATTTTCTTTGAGTTCAATTCTGGATCCAAAGTGTCTTTGGACAGGCACAACAATTGATAGAGGCACAACAACTTTGGATAGAGTCACAACAATTGATCTTGGTGACCCTTGAAACTGGAAAGGTTTACAAATTCTTATCCTCAATAAGAACAAATAAAAATTTGCAGCTTAGCTAAATGTACACACACACCTGTCTGAAAAATCCTCATTGGAAGAATAACTCATTATTATTTATAACTCAGGTGAAGAATGATAACCTGGATAAATTATCATTGGACCACATCAAGTGGAATAGATGCAAGCTTAAATATTAAAGGACATTTTCCTCAGAAAAGTAGAGTCCCGAGCTTGGAGTAACAATGCAGGCAAACTAAACACACTCACCGGTTGGTCTGTACGATTGATTCCAATTAGGAAAAGGAGCTCAGCCACAAAGAGACTGATGCAGAGGTTTTTGTGAATAGTGTTTCGGTCACTCTGAAGTCCGTGGAAAAAACAAAAGGTGAAGATGCAGATCAGCAGGCAGACGAGGGATATCAGGATACCAACCCAGGTAATAACCTCCAGCAGCAGTTCATGCACAGGGTCACTAAACTGGGAACACCAGAAGGAAATCATTAGACAGAATGCAAATGCTTGTTACTCATTATAAGATTTTCACTGCAACCCAGTCAGAGAGACTTTACCAATAAATTAGCAGCCTCAAACCACAGTAATTAGATTTGATTGCAGGAAATAATTTACAGCACAAAGCATGCGCTTATTGGTTCCTACTGTTAAACATATTTTCTTCACTCAAGCCAGTTGTTAATAAATTTTGCCCACATGTGCAACATTGACTTCAACAGTCAGACAAGGTGGGAACTTATACCAGACAAAAGGCCACTAATTAGCTGCAGTTACTTATTGTAACGTTTCATCTTCTATCTGTGAGGAGAAGCCTGCGTTTTAATAGAACTTCCTCATTCCTGCTGGATATCTTGAACCAGTGGTGCAGACAGCAAAGCTACTGCATCACAGCTCCAGTGACCCAAGTTCAGTCCTGACATCAGCTTCTGCGCACGTGGAGCTTGAACGTTATCGTTGTGACTCAATCAGTTTCCGCTGGGTGCGCCAGTTTCCTCACACATCCCAGTTGACGGGCAAGTTCGTAATTTACCAGGCTAGTGAAATTTGCACTTAGTGCATAGGTGAGAGGTGGAATGTGGGAGAAACAGATGGGAAAATATAAAAGTTGTGCAGAATTACTGCAAGTGGGTGTTTGATGGTCATTGTAGTTCTGTTGGGCTGAAGGGCCTGTTTTGTGCCGTATGTCTCTATGTCTATAATTTACAACCACTCCTGTAGGGATTTTACATTTGCCTACATAACAACAAACTTTCTTTATTTTGGCAGACTGTGTGAATGAAATGGTTGGTCAAGGGTAGAGGAATTCTCCGGTGGTTTAGACACAGTTCCATGGTAGTATGCCCATTCTAAACAAAAAAGAAAAGTGAGGGTTCAACTCCAACTCCATCGGCTAATAACAGCTGAAGCAGATCATCTTAGCATGGATACACGCAGTTGTTTCCTGAACACAAGTTGGCTGATGCTGCTCATGACTGCACTGATTACAATTCAAATGTATTTTTGGTTATCTGGTGCTAGGTCCATCTGAAATTGGAAAATTAACCCTTCTAGACTGTGTTACTTGGATGGAGATCTGAATGTCACATCATGGGTTCTTGAACAGCTACTTGTTAATCCTGCACCCCCAGATTTGGGAACAGCTACTTTCTGACAACCATCAGGCTCTTGAATTAACCTGAACAATCCACCCCCTACCCCAGCAACAGAAAACAATAGACCACTTCTCCCATTGTCTCTGATTGGGTTTTCTGCAGGATTTCATTTCTCTCTCTTCACTATCTTGTACAAGTTATGTGTAATTTACATCCTGTGTATTGTCTCCATCTAAATGTCTGTGATGTTGTTGCAACAAGTTTTTCCTTTGCAGCAGTACCTCACTGTGCTCATTCACATGACAATAAACTCCACTTGGAGTTCTGAGAGAGTTTAAACAGAAACCTCAACTGCCCCCTGAGGGGACACAAAATGATACCATATTATCATTTCAGGAGGTTTGTCCCTGCACAAAATTTCTTTTTTTGTCCATCACTACCAAAATAGTAGTTGAATATATTACTATTTGTAGGGTTTAGTTGCTCATAGTTAACACTATTTCTCCAGAAACTGACTATAAATATGATTTGTTATCTCTGAAGCATATTGATGCTGTATAAGGTAAAAGTGACACAATCATTTTGGCAGCAGCACCAGCAATAAAAGCAAGCTACTGCCTTTGTGGCACAAATCCATCTGACTTGTTTGGTTGAAACTATCAAGACTGCCAGGAAGTTGCCAAGACCTAGCTTTGAAAATTTCCTGCCTTCATTGCAAAATATGTAACCTCAGTCTGCCCTTGGCAATTAAATGGCAAAAAAAAAATCTGTCAGGAGCATGAAGGGTAAATGGGCACAGTCTGCAGGGTTGAGGTCCAGCAAGACATAGGCAAACCTGTGGGGGAAGAGAGTGATCGAGTTAAGGTGGATAGTATGGAAGGTCAAGATGATTTCTTCAATATCTATGTATATAAAATACATTCAAAAAAAGTCATTAATACTTCGCTGAGAAGCTGAGGGTCTACTGTCAGGGTTGGTTGTGATGGATATGACACAATTTCTCCAACAGCTGTTGGGACACAGAATGTTGAACAAGTGAATGATAGAGACAGGCCTGAAGTTCTGTGAGGCTGTCTTATACTGATTTATAAAGTCTGCAGTGGACCCCACTGACTTCAAGAGACAGGATTGGATCCCTTGAAATTTTGGCCTGAAGACTGTTCTAAGTCTGTATTCATCATGCAGACTTAGAACAGTGTTCCAGTGCAGAAAGATTTTGCAAGTGCTCTTTTCAAGTAATGAGATTTAAGAGCTTGTCAACCCTGAATGGACAGAATGTAAGTCTCCAGCTGCCTTGTTCTAAGGTGATCATCTGCATTGGAGGACACTTGCTCAAAATTATTTGTAACACTGAGCCGCTGTACAGAACAGACCTGACTACCTAAATGGTTCATATAATAAAATCCCTCTGGCTGTAATGGGAAAGTAAAATTATCCCATTATAACCTTCCATAAACCATGTGGGATTATTCTGCACTAATGATATTCCAATAACTTATCTCAATCAATGTAATTTACTATAACTACTTCCAAATGTCAATGTCATGGTTTCCATTTTATTATGACATAAAACAATACCTACATGATAAAGAGAGCAAGTTTATGGAAATAAAAATGCCACATTACAATCTGTAGTTGAAAGGTGCCCATAAGCAGAATAAGTTTTGCTCTTGTGGTTTTGAAGCAAGTTCTGTATCTTGGAAGTGAATGCTAACTTTGCAACCACCTATAATCAAAATTGTCGCCAGTTGCTTTACATCAGGTAAGCTGTGTACAAGCAGCATCACTGAATGTTTCTTTTAGTTATAACCTATCCCAGGCAGACTGGTAAACTCCTGCAATTAGCAAATCAGAGCTTCAATGCCAAGCTCTCTGACACAGTGATTTGCCTCTTCGTATTATTAATGGATTTTCTGGTACACACATAACAGACCAGGATGGGAAACTGCCAACCCCACTGTTCAAACTCAATCAGAGCTATTTAAAAACCCATCACAACCCCAAAACTTTCAAACTGCTTGAGGCTCCGTAACATTGCGAGTTACCTCATCTAAGACCCATGCGTTCGTTGGTGGCAATGGTAGTGCAGTGGTTAGCACAATGCTTTACAGCACTAGAAACTTGGATTTAGTTCCCATCACTGCCTGTAAGGAGTTTATATGTTCTCCCCCGTGACCACATGGGTTTTCTCTGGGTCCTCTGGTTTCCACCCACAGTCCAAACATGTACTGGTCAGTCGGACAATTGGTTATTGTAAATTGTCCTGAGGTTCAATTAGGGTGAAATTGGGGGTTGCTGGTCGGTGCAGCTCGAAGAGTTGGAGGACCTACTCCGCACTGCATCTCAATTAAATAAAATAAAAATAATATAATTCTCTCCTACATAGCCCTCCAATTTTCTTTCATCCACGTGCCTGTCAAAGAATCTCCTAAATGTCCCTAATGTACCTGCCTCTGTCACCAAACCTGACAGTGTTTTCCACCAACCTACAAACTCACTGTGTAAAAAAAAAGCTACCTCTGACATTCCCTCTATACTCTCCTCAAATCACTTTAAAATTATGTCTCGTATTAGTTATTTCCACCCTGGGGGGGAAAACGGTCTCTGGCTGTTCATTCTATCTATGCCACACTTCTATCAAGTTATCACTCATCCTCCTTTCCAAAGAGAAAAGCCCTAGCTCACTCAAACTATCCTCATAAAACATGCACTCTAATTGAGACAGCATCCTGGTAAAACTTCTCTGTACCTCCTTTACAGTTTCCACGCCCTTCCTATAATGATATGACGAGAACTGAGCACAATACTCATCGTGTGAATAATGGAGTAACACAATTCACCAGAATGACAACTAAGTGCTCTGGGCAGGATTCTGTACGTTTGTGGATACTCTACTTTCTAACAGTACAGTTGGGGATGCCGAGTTTCATTCACTGTGTTCCTCTTAACAGTCAATCATCAGGAAAAGACCAATGGAATATAAAGCTGACAAAAACAGCAACCAAAGGCATACTGATTTTACACTTCCAACTGAACGCCAGCTTCAAACAGCTATGTGTTGAGAATTTGTGGCACATTTTATTATTCATAAATGAAACTATCAAAATGTTAAATCAAATTAATAGTTCAAGATCTAGTTTAGTCGGTTAAAATCCTATGGCTTTTCAGTGATTTAAATGCCATTGCCAAGAGTTAGAACAGAAAGAACAAGAAAAAATCTATTAAAAGTTTAAGGAGCTGACAGCCTGAGATAAGAAATAATTAAAGTCCAGCTTTAATCAGGAAAAACAATTGCCCAACAATCCTTCCACAAGGAGAAGAATGCTTATAAACGTTGGTTCTCCAACCAAATAGAACCATGCAATGCAATTGTATAAATTCTGAGGCAGACAACATCCATCATTAAGATGTTCCACTATCTAGACATGGTCTCTTCTCATTGCTACCATCAGGCAGGAATTACAGGAGCCTGAAGAATTACAGCTCAAGGTTCAACAACAGCTTGTTCCATCTGCCATCTGGTTCAAGAACCAACATGAAAATCCCTAATTCCACTTCACACTATAGTTCCCTCAACTTGCGTTAATGTTATGTTTATTTTTATTTTGTCATGCAAGTTATGTATAATTTATGTTAATTTAATCTATGTAATTAATATTTGTCATGTTTGCAACATATTGCACTGCTGCTGCCAAAAGCTAATTTATTCCTTAGGTATATTTGAGAGCAGAAACTTTTTCCTGCTCTATATTTGCAACATTTCCTTTTCATTTCAGATTTAAAATACTGTTGTGTTCTGCATCGCAAAGTTCCAGTATTGCCCTGTTTCACTTCATATCTCTCACTTTATATATGTCCTCCAGACAGATCAGTTGCAATTAGTGTCTCATCTGACATGTCAACCATTCCAACTTGGTCGCCAGCCAATCACAGACATTCTCCTTGTTGCCTCCATCCTTCACCCCTTTTCCACAACTTAAATATGACTATTTTCTATGTCGTAGTTATGCGGAAAGGTCATCAATATTAAAATGTTAACTGGTACTCTCTCCATTGACACTGTGGTTGTATTTTCTGTTCCCTTTTCAGATTTTCAATCTGCAGTTTTTTGCACGTTGGTATCTTTTGCCACTGTCAATTTCATATCTCCTCAGAAAAAAAAATGGAGAAATCAGATTATTCAAGTGTCTCAAAACCCAAATGAGATTTTTTTTGCCTTCTTTTTTTGAGAATTTATAAGGACAATGTTGATGAGCAAAGGGAACTTCAATCATAGAAACTAGACAGAGATTTCAATCTAGTTCAGGGCAATCTGCATATTGTAGAATTCAAGAGGGGGCTCAATGCATTATGCTGGGAGAAAAAGTGTGCTCCATATTCAGTGCCTTTCAGAGTTTCTTATTAATGACAATGCAAAGGCCAGCCCATCAAGTATGGTTTTACAGTGCCAATTTAAAAAGACTGCAATTTTTTTTCAGTGTGCAATGATCAGAAATTTGGGCAGAGTAAGAATTCAGTGCTGTGGGGCTGCTTCATACCTTCAACACATGATTGTCTTTGTTGTATTCAGCCAACAGATATTTAAATTTTATTTAGTGCTTAAAATAGTTCAGTGGTTTTTTTAAACCTCACAGCAGATGTAAAGATAGGTTTCAGAAATATAGATCAACTAACACTTAGCAGATAGAAAATGCTTCAAAACCAAATATTGTGACTTCAATTACAAATATTTAAATATATCACAGAAGATCGGATGTGACAATGAACAATTAATGTTCTATTATTACAAGATGTCAGAGTTGGAAGGATACCTGGAAACTGCATCAGAATTATGAGGATACGTGCTGAGGTATGGTGGATTGTGGAAACGGAGTTGCTTGCAGTACAGTGCATCTGCGAAGGCAATCCGGGATATAATGTTGCAAGAGATACTGCTCTGGGTTTTGAAATTCATCTGCCTGAACAAAGGTGACAAAAGAATGGGGCCGTGCACTTGGCCACAGTACCATGGTACAGTAGGCCTTTCAGAAGGCGTAGTGAAATGTATTATGTTCAGGGAAAGTGATTCTGTCCTTTAGCAGCAAGAAGAATCTGAATGACCGTGCATCCTGCTCTGTGTCAGGGTTAAGGACCCCTGGAAATTGGAATGCTAGCATTCAATTATCATGGCCCAAACAGCAACTAATGAATCAAGTTCTGTTGTGACATATGAGGTAACTGTCTAAATTGAACCACAGAGGTAAAAAAAAACCCTGAGTTACTATTTAAACCCATGTGCAAATTGGTGTAAGGTTAAACAGAAAGCAAAGTTTGAAGTGTGGTGACAGAGAATCAGCTTCCAATAGATTCAGCAGAGACATGTAGAGCATAGGACAGAATGAGCTCTTCTGTTAGGAGTACTGAAGATTATATCAGTCCCCTTGCCCATAAAAGGATATATTATCACTGGAGGCAGATGCACCAAGCCAACTCCTGAAATGGGAGCATTGTCCTATCAAAAGAAGCCACTCAGGTCAGGTTTGTATTCTTTGGAGTTTAAAGAAAGAGAAGTGACCTCTTTGAAACACACAAATCACTCAGGGACATTATAGGATTGATATGTTTATATTAATTGCAGAATATTAAATGAGAGACACAATTTCAAGGTATGCTCCTGGCCATTTGTAGAAACTTCTCACATTGAGATTGGTGAATCTCCGGAACGTTGCACCTTGCTCGTTAAGAGATATTTTATGTGCGAGTTTTTGAAAGACTGGGGTTTTGAAGGTTCCAGTTGTAAGGAATTCTTGAAAGTGAGTCTGTGAGTTGTAGAGTCAGTTTGAGTAGTGGTGAGTGAAGTTATTTACGGTGGTTCAGGAGCCTGATGGCTGCAGAGTAATAACCATTCCAGAACCTGGTGGTGTGGAACCCAAGACTCCTGTACCTCCTGCCCAGCAGCAGTAGCAAGGAGGAGGTATGGCCTGAATGGTGGAGACCTTTGATGATGGATGTTGCTTCCTTGTAGCAGTGCTCCATGTAAATGTACTCAATAGTGGGGAGGGTTTTGCCTGTTATGGACTGGGGTGAATTCATCACTTTCTGGAGTCTTTTCTGTTTCTGGGCATTGGTGTTTCCATGCCAGGTCATTATTTAGGATACTACAGACGTTTGTCAAAAAGTCTCTTTAATGTTTGAAGCATTCATGAAGCATTATGAGAAAAACATAGACCTAATAGTGTCATTAAGGTGGCAAGTTTGCAGGGAGACCAGCTGAGAAAGGACTGAATATTTTGGGCTTCTTGACAATTTGGTAATGCGGGCAGAGTGGCAAGGAGTGTGAAAATGCTGACTGATATTTGCATATTACTACTATAACAAGGTTAACATTACATTCTGGCAATATTATCTGTCTTCTGCACAATGCTACTTCAGTGCTTTGAAGGTCATGATGCAATTGTGATAGGACCTCACTAATGAGACCAAAATGAAATCTCATGCTTAGGAATACTTTGCCAAGAACGGCCCTTCAAGGATAGATTTCACATTGAGCTTAAGATGTACTAAATCTGAATAAGAGTGTTAAACTTAAATTAATCCAATTATGTATGGATAAGTGGGAAGTTGGCTAAAGTAGACTGTTAAATTAGATGATTAGATTGGTAAGAAAGCATTGAAAAATACTTCATAATTTTCAGGGATTGTAATGTCCCCTCTCATCTCCTGAAATAAAAATGTAATTGGCAGAAATCTGAAGAATAACACCATGAGGTTCAGAATCTTTGCAGAGCTGTCGCTCCTGAATCATTGTCATGCTGATCACTGGGAAGTGAGTCAAAGTTCTGTGAATTCTTTCCGCAGCAGCTGCAGTACTGGGGCAGAAGAGGCTGCTGCGGGTGGGACAAATAGTGTGGGAATGATTGGATTTGGACAGCAACTCCTCGTCACGGGCACAGTGGAGTGGTGCAAGGACCGGTGAGTGTCGAATGCCAGTCAAATATGATTTTAAAAGTAAAAGGTTGCGATCAGCAAAAGCAGACTTGAATGAATTGTTTAATGTCAAGAACGAGGCTGGCAGATGCTGTATGCAACAATGTGACACTGCAGACCCCCTCAATGCTATCACTTTAAATTCCCTAAATCAGTGCAATCTACTCCTCATTTTATTAAGAGTTAGTAACAATGGTGCAGGTTTTCTCCAGAAGTGGGGAGTGAAATGTTGTTCATGACCCCTGACATGAATAACATGTGAATGATATTGAGAAGCATTCAATGGAAGAATCTGTATCAACTGCCCAACAATCAGTAAGTCACCTTGAAATGATTAATTGTATGATGTAACATATACAAAGCAGCTTTCATTTTTAAAAAAATGCATGTAAAGCATATGCAAATGGGTCTAATTTTCATGCTATACCATAGCAAAGAAAGCAATCCTTCCACAGTGTTCTACAGAAATTATGGGTGGTGAATGAATGGACAACATTTATAAAGGTATGAGAATAGTAACAGGCTGAATGTTAGGGAAAATTTGAAAAAAAAACTGGTTAAGCTTAGAAATTCGAATGCAAGTAACACTGACAAGAGAAAATGATTGTCAGAGCTTTTAGATCTAGGTAAGGCGAAAGAAAGCAACAAAAATTAACATTCACCCCTTACACGCTGGGGCAGAAATTAATGAAGAGTCATAAAATGGAAGAAATATTAATGTGCTTTGTTTTTTAAGCACAGTTGACATAGTAGATGACCTGGTGTTACGTTCCAAAATTTCCTGAAATCTGGGAAGATCTAAATGGATTGGCAAACAGCAGATGTAGCACCATGATTTGAGAAAGGAGATAGGCTAGAAACGATGAACTATAAGTCAGTAGTTCAATCATCAGGAAATTGCTGGAATCATTATTAAGGAAGTGATAACAGGACATTTAGCATAATAAGATTAGGCAGAAACAGCATGGTTTTTCTGAAAGGGAAGTCATGTTTAACAAATTTATTCAAATTCTCTAAGGATGTAACTAAGGATAAGGGCACATAAGACAGAGTCGACAGATGAAGGGTATTTGTATTTTCAAAAGGCCACATAAAAGATGACTGTACTAAACAAAGGCTCATGGGATTGAAATAATAAATTAGCAGAGACAGAGAATTAGTACACTGGCAGAAAACAGGCAGCAGGAATAAATGGGTCATTTACAAGTTGGCAAGCTCTTGCTGGTGAAATGCCTTAGGGATCCATGCTGGGGGCACAGCTATTGACAATGTATGTTAACAACTTTAGATGAAGGGGCTCAGTGTAATATATCCCATTCTGCTGGTGAAATAAAGATAGGTAGGGAATAAGTTACTATGAGGATACAACAGAGACTGCAGTGAGTGGCCAAATCAATGACAGATGGGGTATAGTAATAGGAAATCAGAGGTTACCACTTTGAGTAAGATAACATGAAGTACAAGAGTGTTTTAATTGTGTGAGACTGTTAATCTGTGCATTCATAGAGACATGGATGTCCTTGTGAGAAGTTTAGCAAATAATTAAGTTAGATTGAGAACTCTGTATTGTGTAGGCCTCTTAACTTAAGGAAAGACATACTTGAATTAGAAGCAATACAGGAACGATTCTCTATTGTAGATCATGAAAAACAGTCTCAAACCCACTGACATTCTATGTGCCTCTCACTGTCACAGGAAAGCAGTCAATGTAAATCAAGGAACCCTCCCTCTTCAGTCATTCTCTCTTCTCACCCCTCCCATCAGGCAGCAGATACAAAAGTTTGAAAGCACTTGGCTTAATTACAGGTTCTGTCTATTTAAAGGCTCTTGAACAGACCTCTCATATGGTAAAGATGAACTTCTGATCTCTCGACCTAGCTTGTCATGGTCCTTGCACATAGTTTATCTACCTGCACTGGACTGGACTGTTGCTGTAACTTTAATATTATACTGTGTATTCTGTTTTTCTGAATACACTTATGTAGCAGGCAAACAAAGGTTTTTCACTTCAGAAATTAGAAGATAGAACAGTACACCAGAGAACAGGCCCCTTGGCCCACAATGTTGTGCTGAACTAGCTAAAGAGCAGATCAAAAACACCCAAACACTAATCCTTCCTATCTACACAATGTCCATATCCCTCTATCTCATGACTCAAGACAATAAACCAATACTCAATGGTATAAAAGGGGGCTGTAATTCAAATATTATAAGACTCTGGATTTTAGAAGGGTGAGAGACGTTCTTGCCAGGGAGATGGTTGAGAACTTTTCCCTGGCTGGAGCTCTAGAAAGACGGACAGTGAAAGGAGGAAGAACTTCAACTATCAGATGGTCGTGGGCCTTAGGAGTTTGTCACAGAAACATTGTGGAGTTATAATCAACAAATATATCCAAAACCCGAAGAGATTTTTGGAACATGAGGAAGCAAAAGGTTATGCAGATTGGATACCTGAGGTCACACTTAATACCAGGCATTACCGGGCAGAACAGGGGAGCAAGTTAATGGTTCTTAGACTCACTTGTATTATACAATCTCCTTCCTTTGAAGAATTAATATGTTCCCATGATGCATAGTTATACATTTCCAATATATTCTTGGTGAATTCATTTCTTTTAACCATGCCATTAACATCATATGCCTAGAATCATTTGTGTGATGACCCACGGTATAATAGCACAGCATGTAATGCTTCTGTCTCATAGCTTGAGCAATCCAGGTTCAATTGTGACCTCAGCTGCCATTTATGTGGAGTTTGCATGTTCTTTCTGAGATTGTGAAGGTTCCCCCAAACTCCCCCACTCTTGGTGGGGCAGTTTCCCAGCTAAGCCCAATTCGTCACAGGTATATCCCTCCACACCATCTGTGGTATCTACAGGAGACACTGTCATAACATTCCAGTGGCATCAAAGATCCCTGCTCTTTCTCTCACAGTTATGATCAGGAAGGAGGTACAGAAGCTCAAAGTCCTATATCACTAGGTTGAAGATCAGCTAATTTCCCTTCATTCACTCAGTTCTTGAACCAAGCACAACTCTGCAGCAAAATGGACACTTCCTTTGTTCTAACTATATTCTTTTTAAGAGTATTTAATTTGTTTTATTTATATTTTGTTTTGAATGTTGCTCATATGGTGCTATGCACCTGTGATGTTGCTGCAAGTAAGTTCTTCATTACATCTGTGCATACATGTACTTGAGCCTATGGTAGTAACCTTGACTTTTGACTTTGCCAGTCAGTCTGGACTTGATGGGCAGAAAGGCCTACTTCTGTACTCTGCTCTGTAATTCCCCTAGATTATAAAAGTAGAGACAGATTTGCCCACCATAGTATCATTCAATGCTGAGGGATTTAAATACACCACCCTGGAACTGCTTACCTTTACGTCTTTGTGTGCCATGAGGACAGCAAAGTTTGTCAGATGATTGCAGGAGCACGTGGTATGAGTTCTGTTTGACCCCAGCATTCTGCAGCCCTGTGTGGACCAGTACCCTGTCATTGTCCGTTTAGAGTAGCTCCAGAAAGAACAGTTTGGATTAAAATTGTTTTGGAGCTGAAACAAAAAGAAATACAATTTTTTAAACTACAGTTAGCATAATCTCTCTCTCACTCCCCAGAGCTGGCCAACACTATTTGTTACCCTAGTCAAGAAGCAGTCTGCTACATGTCACATATTCCATGCAGAAGCTGCATTCAGATAGCTACTGCACCAAGATCTTTCTATTACCAAATCAGTTCTTTGATTTTGATTAATTTCAATGCAGTACTAAAATCAACTCTGACAACCATCTGCTTTGTTTGCAATTCAATAATTACTGCCGATCATACAGTATCAATCCACAAGCTTCTAAATCTGAGCCTTTGTATCTGGATGTTCAACTTGCTCTTTGAGAAATATCTCCTCCTCACTGATAATCAACACAGGCGCACCTCAACCCGCTACTGTAATCTCTCTCTATATTCATGACTGTATGGCTCAGCATCCTCAAACACCATCCATAAATTTGCACACGATACTACTGTTGTTGGTAAAATCTCAAACGGCACCAAGGAGGCATGCAGGAGTGAGCTAGATGGGCAGGTCGACTGATGTTGCAGGAAAAGGGAAGTCTGGAGAACACACACCCAGCGCTCAGTGAGGGGTATGTGGTGGAAAGGACGAGCAGCTACAACTTCCTGAGCATCAGCTCTCAGAGGATCTGTCCTGGGCTCAACACACCCAAGCGATCAATGAGTAAGTACAGCAGCGGCTCTATTTTGTGGGGAGTTTGAGAAGATTTGGTTTGTCACCAAAACCTCTTCTAATTTTCTGTAGCTCTACAGTAGAGAGCATTCTGGCTGGGTTCATCACAACCTGGTATAGAGTCTCCAATGCACAGAAATACAAGAGGTGGCAGACGGATGTAGATTCAGCAATCTCTATCATGGGCATGACCCTCTCCGTAATCGAGAATATCATACAAGAGGCAGCACCTCAGGAAAGCAGTATTCATCATCAAGGATTCTCATTATCTGGGACATGCCTTCTTCTGATTACTACAGTCAGGGCAGAGATACAGGAGCCTGAAGACTCACAATCAACAAGTCAGTAACATCAGTCTCCTCTGCCCTAATTCTGAGTGGTTCACCAACACTACCTCAACATTTTTTTTTTGCACTATTAATATTGTAATTTATAGTCATTTAATGTCCTTACACTGTGTGGCTACAAAAAAAAACCAAACTTCATGTCATATACGGCAGTGATTTTAAAAAAACCTAACTCTGTTTCTGATCCACAATTTTATAAACTTCTGTCAGGTTTTCCTTAGTCTCCACAGCTTCAGAGAAAACAACACTCATTTGTCCGTGTAGCACATGCTCTGTAATCCAGACAGCATCCCGGTAATATTCTTCGGAATATTCCAAAAAGGTCAAATCATTAAACTTAATGACTAAATGAATTACCTTCAAGCTGAAAAGAAAATACTGCTGAATATGATAAAAAAAAAGACATGATCTCACTGGGAGAGACAAATTTTAAGCAACATTAATTGATCTGAAGAAATCAGATAAAAACAGCTTCCAAGCACATAGACATATGGACAATTCAACAAAGGCACATGGACAACTGAGAACCCAGGTTCTGAGCATTTCTGATGCTGAGTCCTGATGAAGGGTCACAGCCCAAAGCGTCAACTATTTATTCATTTCCATAAATGTTGCCTGACCTGCTGAGTTCCTCCAGCATTTTGTGTGTGTAATTCAGAAACCTGTTTGAACACCTATTGTTCCTTTACAATAATACAGCCATGGCCTGACATCTGGTCAACTCTCTGCAGGGACCCCAATAACAACTTCCTTTAACCAATAATAGTAATTCCTGTATAGTCAAGAAAACCTCTCAAGTGGTTGACAGCACAAGACGAGATCAGATTTGTAGATATTTTCAATAGCTTTAAATACTTCTACCAAATAAGCACAACAGATCCTCATCTACCCTGTTGCTCTACCTCACCGGTTGCATTCCTCGTTCACGACAGACAACGGGTAACGAATTGAAGTCAAACCGATACAAGGTGGAAGTAACAAAATTTACTGACAACCTTCTGTCTCTCAGTAAAAAAAAAACCTGCTGATTATTCAAACAGTGTGCAAAATGATCTGCTGCTGGTTGACTGGTTTAAACTGCAGCCAGGGTCTCGAGTGTAGGAAGATATTGACTCAGACAGTCGAGGAAGGCACCCACAAACACTGAGCTAATTTGTACACACACTCACATCGATGTGTTTTAAGGTGAAAATGACAGGTGCTGCCAAATAGATCCGGTTGCTTTCCTTGTTTATTGCTGCAGAGATGACCTGAGAATTGACTATAACCGTGTGATTGGTTGACATCGCTTCACTTCCTTGTTTGAAGCTGGCATTCTCTGTAGAAAGGTAACTTCCCAGGTTATTGTAGAGGACAAAAACCAATCTTATTTCACCTGCAATAAAGAGATAATCCATTTGTTACTGATGTTTGAAAAGATTGGTAAGTGTAGTAATTATACAAAGGCAGATGCTCTTAACTCTATCCTTCAAAGTTATTTTACTATAGTCACTGCAGCATTTCTTCTTTCACTAATTCAGATTGCACCATTCTGCTGCTTTGCACCTTGATGTTTTTATTGTCGCATCTGTATTCATCATTTACTCTATGATCTTCATGCAAACAAGGAATTTCATTGCACCCTGGTGTACGTATATGACTACAAACTACAGTCGGCCCTCCTTATCTGTGGGGATAGGTTCTGGGACCACCCGTGGATACCAAAAAACATGGATGCTCAAGTCACTTATTTAAA
Organism: Hemitrygon akajei; assembly: GCF_048418815.1. NCBI lineage: Eukaryota > Metazoa > Chordata > Chondrichthyes > Myliobatiformes > Dasyatidae > Hemitrygon > Hemitrygon akajei. The sequence continues at coordinate 52,049,803 of NC_133129.1, forward strand.
CATATAACCTATACGCATCCTCCCGTATACTTTAAATCATCTCCAGATTACTTATAATACCTAATACAATGTAAATGCTATGCAGATTGTTGTTATACTGTATTGTTTAGGGAATAATGACACGAAAAAAAGTCTGTACATGTTCAGTACAGCCGCAACCATCGTAGCTCTTCTGGGAATGCCAATGCTGCATCGTCATCAGCCGATCCTGATTCTCCCGTGATCTTTAAGTTCTTGAGGCTGTAGCGCTTTACATAGCTAGCCAGCATCCTTTACTAGCTTTGAACTCTTTCCTCTCGCTCACAACACAAGTAGCGAACAAACGAGACGCGAGGTGAACAATGCTCAAGCAATGAGTGCTGGAGAGAGACTGAGGATCTGTGAAATGGCGGGAAGCTACAGCAGGGTATGCCTACACATCACTTCATTCGTGTGGATTCAGCGTGGTGCTTGGTGCATGGCAAATTCAAGTTTTGCATGCGGATTCAACCAACCGCGGATCGGGAAAACCCGGAAGTTCTCTCTCCAGCACTCGTTGTTTCAGCATTGTTTGCCTTGCGTCTCATTCGGTCACTGCTTTGTTTCTGTGAAATAATGGCTCCTAGAAAACAATTGAGTGGTCAAAGCAGTTCCTCAAAGGCTAAGAGGGAGCGTAAAGTGCTATCTCTCGCCGAGAAAGAAGAAATCTTAGACCTTTTGAAAAGTGGCATGTCGCTTGTTGAAGTTCTCCTCAGCCCTCAACCTCCACAGATCCTGACTTTGGTATTATTGAGCCTCCCCCAAAGTGTCCTTATTCCCTAAACAATACAGTGTAACAACTATTTACATAGCATTTCCACTGTATTAGGTATTATAAGTACAGTAATCTAGAGATGATTATAAGTATTACTTGTCTGAGCATTGTTCGCCTCATGTCTCGTTTGTTCGCTACTTGTGTTGTGAGTGAGAGGAAGGAGTTTAAGGCTAGTAAGGGATGGATGGCTAGTTATATAAAGCGCTACAGCCTAAAGAACTTAAAGATCACGGGAGAATCGGGATCGGCATCAGTGTTCCCAGAAGAACTACGATGGTTGCATCTGTACTGAACCTGCACAGACTTTTTTTTTGTGTTATTATTCCCTAAACAATACAGTGTAACAACTACTTGCATAGCATTTACATTGTATTAGGTATTATAAGTGATCTAGAGATGATTTACAGTATACGGGAGGATGTGCGTAGGTTATATGCAAATACTATGCCATTTTATATAAGGGACTTGAGCATCCACGCTTTTTGGTATCCGTGGGGGGTCCCGGAACCAATCCCCCACAGGTAAGGGGGGCTGACTGTACAGTCAGAATAATAGTAAAATGAAAACTGAAAACACTGGAAACACTCAGCAGGTCAGGCAGCATCTGTGGAGGGAGAAACAGAGAACTTGCTAATAACCCAAAATGTTAACTGTCTTCCTGACCTGCTGAGTGTTTACAGCACTGTTGTTTCTACTTCAGATTTCAAGCATCTTCACTTTGTCTGCCTTTCAAAGGTTTTCTGAAAGACTAGATAGAGGCAGGGTGTTTTGATCCTTCAAATGCTTAAGTTTCAGGAACACTAAAATTTTCTCTAAAGTCAATTATTAAGAGTTGCATATTGATGCTGCGTTAATTGAAACTGCAAAATGTAAAGTCAACCCCGTGAAATACATCAAAAGCATCCATCAGCCAGAGTGACAAAAGTGATAACACCATGTTCATAATTGTCGCTTGTGAGCAAGACTGATACAATATTTGTCCTCGGCCACATGCACTTATTATTTTCACGGGCAACATATCAGCAGCCATCCTTTGAGTGCCACAGGATACTTTTAGCGTTAATTAAAACTGCCTAATTGCAATCCTTCAGTTCACTGAAAAAAAAACACTAAACAAAAACAATGGGAGGCCCTGTCATCTTTGGCATTTCTGATATTCCATTTGACAACCTGCGGAAATTTAAAATAAGTAGCTCCAACTGTGAAAGGGGCTTTAGAAATCAAACCCTAATTTGAAGCACCTGCATATAGATTTTATTTCTATTTGGAAATAGTCCATTACATTTTTTAAAAACATAATAATAGTAGGTGCATATTTTTGGTTAGCGCCAAGGCAGATAGAGAAGTTATAAATTTTCTTTGGGCTTTATCTACATATTCAGCATGTTGGAAAGGTTTCCTGCTTCTTGTAAAGCCATCTGATTTTCATTCCACTAAAATTACTGGAATAAAACCGTAGGTTCTGTAACAGCCAGACAATCTCCTCCAGCAACATAATGAACAGTTAAGTGAAAACAAAGATCTGTACCGGGCCTCATGTTTATTGCTAAAATAATTCAATGAAAATTAACCACAAAAAAAGCTATTAAGATCTTATTAAAGACCAATTATGAGAAGCCTGTTGTTTTGTTCAGGGTACTGATAGAATAAATGAGTGGTTCGCTGTCAGGCTTGTGAATCTGACACTGGACAGCACTACAAAATAATTGAGCAGCAAATAGTGTCTGAAGTAATCGACATATCAAAAAGCTCCAATGAGATCACAAAAAATGCCGCAGGTAATTCAAAGGGAAATATTCCAATAAACTGAAATTGCTGTTTTTAATATGATCACCTTACAAACTTTAATTATAAAGTGAAGAAAATGCATTAATAAATTAGCTGCATAGCATATTAGACGAGCAATGTACTTACAGCTTTTGCAAATCTGATAGAATTTCATAACATCATTTTTCAACAAATAAATAACTTTTTTAAAGTTAATCCAGGGTTGTTGGAGGCGATGGTTCCACATTAAATTATTATTATTATTGTGAATATTTTTTTAAATCCTTGTTTTCCTCTGGTGTTGGACTCAACAAGTCCTGATTTAAATTATTAAAATTCATCCACACCCTTCACAGCTTGCTTCAAAGAACGTTCCCAAGGAAAGGCATCTCATTGCAATGCAAGTCTTGGGTTTGATGCCATAAATTAAATCATCACTGGTGCAAAAAGCCCAACACAAGGCTAAACCCTTGGAATCTCTTGGTGACACCTGGAATAGCAATGTCGTTCTGCCTCTAACACAATTTTTTACACCCTGCCTTACGCTCAGTTAGCTTGGTGACTGGCTGCAATGATGAGGACCCTGGTCACTCAAATAGAGTCATGGGGTCCTCAAGAGCTACAGCAGGAAACATGCCCTTTTGTGCACTATGTATGCCTGGACCATCAATCATATACCTTCACTTATCCTGTTTTAATCCCACTTTTTTTCTGTTACTTCTACAATTTTATCAGTTTCACCCACATTCGACTACTCAGATACCACACAAATTCATAACTGAACAGGGATTTCTGTAACTGAGAGGCAACAGATATACCAGCTACACCACTGTGCTGCAAATGTGTTACATTTTTCCACTACCGTTCAGTCCCACTTTGGCACATTAAGAATCTCCAATCCCGACTGTCACGCTTCAAGCTGAGACTCACCATTGCGGCCATTCTTTTTCAGAGTACTTGCAGAAAGCTGGATGGAATTCCCATTTAGTGCATTTTGTGGAAATTGCAAATCTTCTAATGATCCATCGGTGCTCAATCGGGCAACCTCCAGCACTGAATTCCCAAGAGAGCACAAGACATGCAATTAGTTGATCAGCCTTGAAGCAGCTAAGTACTTTCCCCATCAATCACACAATCATGTATTTGCCCAATCTGATCAACGAGAGGGGTCAGGAACATCTCAGTGAAAGGAGCATGTATTTTCTAATCCTGGCTGGTTTCTGAAGTGCTGAACGTAAGATGTCATAAAACAGAAAGATCATTTGATCCAATTGATCCATGCCGGCATTCATGATTTGATATACTTCCTCCATACTTCCCTAGCCAATTCTATCAGCATAACCCACTAATCTCTTCTACCTAATCTCGTTTCCTGCTAATAGATCTGGACTGTTCACCTCAAATCGAATCTATGCAGTGGGTGGTTAGGTATCGCACTGCCACAGGGTAATCGTGGAAGCTGATTCAATTTTAGTGTTCAAATGGCAGCTGGGTAAATATCTGAAAGGAAAGCATTTTCAAGGCTATGGGGAGATGTCATAGGACTAAATGGATTGCAGCTAACTGGGGCTAGTATGAACTCACTGGGCTGAATGCTTCCTCTCATGCCATGATTCTCTAACATAGTGGAAGATGAGAGATTCAAGTCTTTAAGTCTTGTCACTCTCAAACCTATCACTTTGCTCATATGTGGTGTAATTTCAAAAGCTAGCTAACATGATTTTCATCTAACTGATCATAGTTGTCATTGCTTAAGCGATGTAGGGCAGTGTAACCACAGGAAGCCTGCAGAAAACACTTTATAAATTGCTTACAATGAGAATGCAAGGCAATGTAAATGTTTCTACTAATGTGACTGAAAAAAATCTATTGAAAAGTTTTTTTTAAATCAATAAATTCAATGATCCAGAGCATCAAGCAAGCTAATCACACTTGCTGCACCAAGTACCATCCCAACACAGATCCCCCAGTATCAACTTGCAAACATTGTTGCTCTGATCACAGAATGATACAGGTTTTTGCACGAGGGAATGCACCAAATGTGTGGGTCAGGACACATTCTGACAGCAGACAAAGCCATGCTTGAAGCTTTGCTGGCTGTCATATTGACAATCACTCTGAATGTTTCCTAAGATTCTTGACACTTAGAAAGATAGAAAAACTACTGGAATTCAAGGGAACAATAAAATTATTTAAATTGATTAAGAAGTTAAATAATTAAAATTCTTATTCAGAAATGGAAAAAAATTGAATAAATTTACTTGGTGCAGATTCAAGGGACAAACTACTCTGTTTCATATGTTAAGTTCAAGCCTCATTACTTTTTAAGTTTGAGTCACTGGTCAAACTTTTCTGCAACTCTAACAATTCAGATAAATCCACATAAATGTCTCTAATAAATATATGATTGTATTCTTTGACTATTGATTAAATACATGATCAGATTCTTTATCAGAACTGTTAACTATATTTCTCTCTCCTCAGGTGATTCCTGATCTGTAACGTGTCACCAATGTTCTCCCATTTTATTTCAGATTTCCATTACCAAAAGGAGACTGCAAATGCTAGAATCTGGAGCAAAACAAAAACTAACTGCCAGAGGAATTCATTGGGTTGAGCAACATCTCTGGAGGTAGAGGAATAGCCCCTTCATGTTCAAGTTTCATTGTCATTCAACCATACACATGAATACAGCTGAACGAAATAGCATTTCTCCAGGGCCAATGTGAGAAAGACAGTACCAACAGCACACAGTGTATATGTATAGTTACGGTAGCAGAAAAAAAAGTTAAAAAAATATACAGTCAAGTCCCTGAATGGCATGGCTGATGGTTCACAGGAAGTTGTCCTGGTCCAGCTTGTCTTTCACCAAGAGGGCAGCACCAAGAGGAGCAAGTTGCCCCCGACTCAGTACGTATTCCAGTGATGACAGAGGCCTCTGCTCTCTCTCACACCACCTCCTGCATCCCCTATCCAGGGCAGCTGCATCAGGCGACACTGCGACATGAGGGCCTGGTCCACTCAGCAGTCAAGGCAGAGCAAAGCAGCTCTCCCGCCATTGGTCTCAGCAATGAACCAGTGAACCAGGCGCAGTATTCTACAGTTCAAATGTCCAACAGGGTCTTACAATCACAATAAAACTCCCAAGACAATCATATGCACTGTTTGTTAGACCACCTCTGCACAACAATGGTATGGAACAAGTCTAGGCAACAGGACAGTATGCATTAAGGCCAGCTCCATTGCTATCGGGCAACTCACTAATGGGACAGACCTGCAGCATGTGATGCTGTTAATAGCCATCAGTGTTTTGCAATGAAATAAACTAGGTGAAGGACAAACAATTACACCTTTGGTTGAACTCGGAGAAGCCACTGCAATCATGCGTGCCGCCATTTTACCAAAACCGTCCACTGAACAACACCAATGCTGCTTGAGCCATTGAGTTGCCCCACAAGTCTGTTCTGACTTTAGCTGGTTAAAGAGATTGCCAGAAATGTAAAGCTGTAGCTCTGAGAAAAGATTGGCTAAGTTGGAATTATTTTCTTTGGAGTAGGAAAGGCTGAGGGGAGACAAAGAAGGAGTGCAAAACAGAGCAGCATATTCAACAAAAATGGGAAGCACTCAGTTCCTGCTGTAGAAGGATACGAAAGAGGGAATGGAGTAGCATGAGAGAGAAGGGAATGTTTTAACTGAGAGAGAAATGAGGATGTGGAGCTCACCACCTGAAAGTGTGGTGGAGGCAGAAACCCTCATCACATTAAAACTTAGAACATTTGAGGTCTGTCAGCCAGTCCTCATTGGAATATCAGAAGTGGAGGGAATTCATCTCAGTTACTTCAGAGATCTGTCCTGGGCCCAGCACACAACAGCAATTATGAAGAGAGTATGGCAGTGCTTCTACAAAGTTTGTACTTCCTTAGGAGTTTTCAAAGACTCAGCATAACTTTTAAAACTTAGATGTACGGTGGACAGCATATTGACCGGCTGCATCACAGCCTGGTATGAGAACACCAATGTCCTTGAACAGAAAATCCTACAGAAAGTAGTGGATATGGCCCAGTCCATCACGGGTAAAGGCTTCTCCATCATTGAGCATATCTACATGGAGCATTGTGGCAGGAAAGCAGCATCCATCATCAGGGACCCCACCACCCAGGGTATGCTCTCTTCTTGCTGCTGCCATCAAGAGGAAGATACAGGAGCCTCAGGACTCACACCAGGTTCCGGAAAGTTATTACCCCTCTATCATCAGGCTCTTGAACCAGAGGGGATCGTTTCACTCAACTTCACTTGCCTCATCACTGAAATGTTCCCACACTGTATGGACTCACTTTCAAAGACTCTTCCTCTCATGTTCTCAGTATTTATTGTTTATTTGTTTATTTTCATGTTTTGTGTTTGCATAGTCTGTTTCTGTTGCACATTGCTCAAATGCCCATTTGGTGCAGTCTTTCCTCGATTCTATCAAGTTATTATTCTATTATGAATTTAAGGAGCATGCCTGCAAGAAACAAATCTCAGGGTTGTATATGGTCTCATATATGTATTTTGATATTAACTTTACTTTGAACAGGCCCTTTGCCCAACCACGTTGTGCTTAACTAATTAAACTGACTCGCTTCTGCCTGCAAGTGCTTCTTTTCCTCCAGTCTCTGCATATTCATGTGTTTATTTTAAAGTCTCTTAAGTACCTCTATCGTATCTGCCTCCACCACCATTGCTGGCAGTGCATCCCAGGTTTTCACCACTCTGTGTAACAACTCTACAGTACACACCCACTTTGAAACTTTCCCTGTCTTATCTTAAATGCGTGCCCTCTAGATTTAGACTTTTCAACCCTGGGGAAAAGATACTGGATGTCTAGTCTATCTCAGCCTATCATAATGTTATAAACTTTTATCAGGTCTCCTTCTCAGCCACTGCTATTCCAGAGAAAACAACCCTAGTTGCTCCATGCAGTACAAGACTGTTTAAAGAGCTGTCACCTGAAGGGTTATAGTCCCAGCAGAGGAAGATGAGGTCTGGCTGTGCAAATAACTTCTACAACCATTGAAAATATAGTGGGCAGAATGGGCCAGTAAGTTTCTCTTTGTAATTACCTCAAGTAAATTCTATTACCAAACATATGTTTTAAATATCCAATTGAAGGTACTCACATATATTTTCTGTGTTTTCTCGCACTATGTCTGTCTTGAGTAGGTTGTCGGCGAGGACAAAGGCTCCCTGCTCCACAGTGTCAAGTAACATGGTAGCTGCTCGCAGCTGATCATTGGTCATCAGGTCTTTCCAAGCATCCAGAGCTTGTGGTTGTAGGAGGTTGTTGACTGTTGCCACCATGGCCTATAGATCAAGATAAAGAGTGATACACGGCTTTACAACCCATTTCAGGGCAGATGTGAATTCAGGTAAACATAACTGTACACCCATGGAAGGTATGGAGTGAAAGACAAATGGGGCCCTACAGAGATGAGAAGGTAATCATTGCTACTCTCGACTGCCTCTCATGCCTGTAACACAGCATGAAAGCAACATTGTATTTTAGAACAATGCATCAGAGATAATGGTCTTTTTATGCAGGTTGAGTTAAGACACATGCACAGAAGACTGCACGCATGAATCCAGGTTTTATAATGTTTACAGTCAATAAACACTAACGGATGGAATACAGTTTTTTTGCGTTGAGTGTTTGCGATAAAAGACAACTGTTAATCTGAATTAGATTCAGCAGGCTAACAGAAAGGAAGATTGCTTTGTTTTTCTTCAAGGTAAGAAGCTATTGCTTTGGTAATCATGGTGCAGAGGGGCTGGCTGGACTGTTGATATTTGTTGTGGAGCAATATGACGTTTCCATTAAATAAAGCCATTACATTCTAAGGACGGAGTGATACATTGTCAGCATTTTAATAGCATTTCAGTTTCCTTTAGTGAAGGGCATATCAAACGCAAGTCAAAAACGTGATACCAACAGAATAGAAAATAACAGTTGAGCATCTTAATAAGCAGAAATAGCTCAATTTTCTTATCAGTCAGATTTCACAATGGAAACGTAATATTTCTCTGCACATTATATTCAAGTGTATACTGAAACCCTAAATATACTCAAACCCTATGTGCATCATTCTTTTTTGGATTTGAAAATATATTCAGGCCCATGTGTCTTGAACACTTTCCAACTGCCCCTTTTTATTTGTGATGTTTCATGTCAACACAGATGTAAAAAATGATCCAAATGTTTTGGTAAAATTTTGAATGAAGTGGCTTATTGATGAAAAATGAACAGAACTGTTTATGAAACATTTTCTCACCATGATGTAATACAAATGATAAATGAGCTGAAATAAAACATTCCAAATGAGTAATCTTACTTTAATTCAAATTAACACTGGATAATGTTGTTGTTTTACACGGTAAGTGGACAAAGGTAGACACCAAAACAATATAAACACTGGAGTGGATAACTGAGATTTTAAGCACTGACGTAATTCAGGAGAGAGTCAGGTGGTATAGGAAAGGATCCATTGGGCTCAGGGACAATGTGGATGAAAAGGCATCTCTAAAGGGTGGAGGAAGCATAGAACGTGCTGGAAGCCACAGTATTTGGGAGAAACCAGCCACTGTTTGGAGGTTATCCTGTGGTCACTGCGGGAACTTGGGTAGAGCAGCTAGTGGTTTATACACTGAAGTGCCACAAAGGGCATTCTGAAGATGACCAGAAAGTTTTCTATCAGTTGAGTCAATGAACTGGTCAGAACTGGCCAGGATATCAACTGAAATCGCTTGTTTCGCCTTCTAAAAAGTGCAGCGTGTTCTTCAGTATGTGGGAAGACAGGTGGAGTATTCTGTACTGTGTTTACTAAAGGAAGGCATCTACAATGAGATTAGGGATTTCTTTTTGAATTGTAACCCGAGTTTCTGGAGTGGAAGTTGAACCGGCAATCTGGTAACTCACCACTGAGCTACAACTAATATCTAAGTTTGAGGATGTGTGTCTGTGCCATGATCAAACAATTTTAGTCTCAGATTCTCCACCTTGTCTTGGTAGTGCCTGGGGAGATTTACAGGCCAATGCGGATATTGTTGCACAGATACGGCCAGGTGACAATTACTTGAGGTCACAATTATGCTAGTCAAAATTGATTTCACTATAAACTTTATTCAAGTTGATTAAAAACAAATTAGGAGGGAAAATCTGAAAATGGCTTTATTCCATTCCCATCTCATCTCAAACTGTCACAATAAAGTGAAATGTTTTGCTCCCAAATTCTCTGTTGGAAGATCAGTTGCTTGAAATTTACTAACAATTGTAATCCACAAAAACTAATTCATTCAGAATAAATTATTATATGCTACATTAATGGTTGCTTCATTAACACTACTCTCAAGTGACCACTGGACACCATCACCCCAAATGACAGTTTCCCAAATGGATCACACCACTGCCCCCTCCAGTTTTCCAAATGCACCTTTTGCTTTTAGTTCTGAAACCCCCAAACCCTTTTTGACTGACCTACTTTCTTCTCACTAAATATGATAAGAAAGTGTCAGTAACATGAGTGAGAAACACAGGGGGGAAGAAAGGTAGCAGATATACATGACTAGAGACACTCATAAACACTGTGAAATTGAAGCAAGAAGAAGACATGCCCAGAAGGAGAATTTGCAAGTGTCGCCAACTTCAATTTTAAAAGAACCCTTTCCTTTCAGCTTGAGGTAATAGGTTTCTTGATGTTTTCCCAGACATGGCATTTTATTTTAATGTATCATGGTACAAGCAAGCAAACAGTCGTTGACTGGAAGGCCATCTCCGGCTGCTCCCAAAAGGTTCTACCTGTGATGCAGAGTAACAACTCCTCAAATTCCACAAATAAGTTGGTTAGGTGACAATATGGTAGCATGGAGGTTAAGCAAAGCAAAGGTCACATTGATACTGCTAGTTAGCTCAGAAGAAGAGACACAAGGTGATGAACAAAAAGACCTTTAAATTTGGGACATGTCAGCGGTTAAGAAGCAAAAAAAAAATGGGGTCAGGAATAAACTAGGGGAAAATCATTCAATTACTATTACAAAAGAGAATTTGTTTAGAGGAAGTAGGCTATACATTTGGATTACTGGTTGAGAATTTCTATCTTCATTTAATTTACATTTCATCATAACCAGTAGTTTCAGAGACTAGGGACATCCATTCATTGCTTGTGGGTCTGATGGAGCACTTTTCACTTGGTGGAGGTTCAGCTACTCTGTAAACTGTCCAGTTCAACCTCTCTCTCTTTCTGGCCTGTACCCCACATGTCTAAGCCAAATCATCCATAGCCCATGATCTGGACCTGGACAGCTCCCAGTAAGAGCCATGCCAGCCCACATTCTCTCCACATCCAGGGCTTTCTGTATTTGGTAGACTTCAATGAGCTTTCCCCCCATTCTTCCGAACTCCATCAAGTACCTGCCAAGAACCATTAAACATTCCTACATGTTGAGCCCTTCATTCCGCTGATAATTTTTGTGAACCTCCTCTAGACCCTCTCCAGGGCCAGCACATTGTTCCTTAGACACGGGGCCTAAAATTGCTAACAATATTCCACAAGGTCTCTCTGGAGTAGACCCTAAGTGAAATCATCAGAGAAACAGGGCAAAATTATTCCCTTATGAAGCTGGCTCCTTGTCCTCGTCAATGCCTGCATTCGACTACCTCACTGTGAAAAACAGCTCAGGAGAAATCATGAAGACTGGTATTTGTGTTGCAGCCTGAGCTTATCCAAAGAGACTACATACAATTAACCTTTTAATATTAAAGAAATTACAGCCAATTTGTGTGCAAATAAAGAATGTAAGGTAATTTCCCTACAGGTACTGCACCATAAAAAATTCATTTTCGCACCAATTTTCACACATAAAAAAGTCATGCTTTGCACATGGTGCCTAGTAACAGCACGTTACTACAATGAGAAACTGCACATGGTGACAGTTGGGCTGCTGTGAATGAGCATTTTTTTTTGGCTTCTGTAATAGCTCCTGGTGTGGGAGTGCAGCCATTACCAAGGGCAGTGATATGCAGAGAAAGGACTGTTTAAGAAAAGAAAACAAACACCTTCTGTCTAATTCTATGAGCCTACTAACACAGCAACAAAATTAAGGCAGATAATTTAAGCAGACAATAAGCCTCAGGGGAACACAGAGCTCAGAAGCAATGCCACTGTATAAATGGGTTCTTGAACAGTGAAATGACTGGATAGAATAAAGCCATGGCTAGGTTTACCTTAACGTAGGCTCTGCAAGATTGCTCTCGTCTCTGAAGCTGAATCCAGAGAGCCAGCATTAACAATGAAACACAGAATATTGGAAAATTATTGGCATAAGAACACATGACAAGAATCAAAAACACCCGTTTCAAAACAAGAACTAAACAGTCAACAGTAAAGATTTGATCGGGAAAACCAGATGCTAGGTATTTTCTGTCCTGCTTTTTTTAAATTATGCACGCCAGGTATTCACTTTACCATTCAAGGGCGATGACAAGTACTGTACATTTAGACTGCTTTCACAGCCTATACTTAAATCTCTTGAGAAAACCACATATGCCCTCAGTTTCATCTCTGCACTTCATCACTATCCTCTATAATGTTTACTGCAGGTTTCACAGTCCATTATAGGAAGATATTTCTAACGGTCCTGGGTTATTTCAATCTGCACTGATAGATTATTTCCATCTGAGTGACCAAACCCATTACAAAATGAGACACAAGATTTCAGGCAAATTGCACCTGTTATTTAAATATTTTTAGTGCCTTTACATAATAGTATTAGTAAGATAGGAAAGTCAATATTCAGTATATTTGTACACTGAAGTGGACTTAGTGAAATCTGAAGATTTTAACATATTTAATATATATTATTCCTAATAATCTGCATTCTACATATCTGGCAATCAGCAGATATCACAATGGCTCAGAGTTGTCACATCAGTTCTGGAAGACAAATATTTTACACACAGGATACAGGTACTAGTATACCCTTTTTAAACCTTTCATATCATTATATCACATACAATGCAAACAACTAAACATTTTTAGCAGATTTGCTGGCACTCTAATGTTTACATTTATGTTTTCTTTGAGATAGTTTGGAATGTTTGAACAAAAAAGCCCATTAATTGCAGAATGCGCAGCACAATGAATTCACATACTCCTCCTCTTTCCTGCTATGTGACCTGAACAAATGTCAGATTAAACAGCGTCAGTGTGCTCACAACTGAAAGAGAACTTTCAAAATTCACAGCCCCCTATTTCTGGTGCACAATAGGATTCTTCAGTTATTGGAGTCTTTGGCTTGCCATGAGGCAGAGAGAAAGAGAGCAAACGAGAGACAGACAAAAACATAGATGAATGCATCACCCTAAATGGGAATGGACACATTATGTTGCATTAATTCAGAAGAAAACAAAAAGCTTTTTTTTATCAATATTAAATCCACTGCCCTGAAGCAATTATCACTACTGCAGATGATTATGATCCAAGTTACCCAGGGAGTTTGCTTTTTGGCATATTTTGTATGCAATGTTGTTAATCGTTTTTTAAATTCATAAACAAAAGCTGTCATATTTCTCAAGGATGAAACGCTGAATGCTGCAAGGATATTTCCGAGCTTGCTTTTTAGCACAGAAATTCAGATTCCTGTTTTGCAGTGAATTTCACTCCTCTGGAAATTAAGTTAGTTTGTATTGACATCATCTTTCATTTAGCAATCCAACAGATTTCTCTAGAGACGGGTCAAATCAAAGCAGCTGGTACAATTTTTTCACCTGCAGCTTAAAGATTAAATGTGAAAGGATACTGCGAAAAGTACATATGTAAAAGACATAGAGGATACCAAAAGGAGCTGTAACTGGTTTCTCACAAACTCTTATTCAGGCTCATCATAGCAGGGCTAATTCCTTGCCTTACAGCTAGTACATAGCTTGCTCCAGATTTTTGTACATTTAAATTAGAACCATTTAAATTTTCCTCCTCAACTAACCATTTTTTTTGTATTCATCTAAAATGGACTCGGTAACTGCAATGACAGGAGACTGAGGGACTCTGTTATAAGTCACCCATTGCAAGTAGATTATGAAGTCTCAAACATAGCCGTATAGGATAAAATTGTAATCCAATTAATACACTAAGCAAGAGACACCATTCCCTATAAGCTCCATGTGGCTAGTTGCAAAGGTTTACTCCGATGAACAGTCAAAGTAAATCCAGTGTTCCTTTGAAGACTCCCTGCAGATTTTTGTTTAAAAAATGTTGGTTAGCCAGAAGTTTCACTTCATACCACTGACAATGTGCTGCTCATTTGCAAACTCACTGGTTAGTAGTCACTGCAGTGGCAAATTGGCATTAGCTGCAGGTCAAAGCTGTGGTTCAGGTACTCTGATCTCCCAAAACATCTCAACACAAATACCAGCATATTCCAGTAACCTAGCAGAAGCTACTGAGGAGATAAGCACCCACACACACTTTCCACTGAGTCCCTTTGCTCACTGCTCACATGAGCCTTCGCACCTCCCTCCAATAAGATTCTATAATTGTCTACCTCTTATTGTCTCCACTTTTCAGCTCCCAGCCTCTGTCACTGTTACCACTCTTCTCTCCCCCATATGTTTATCACTGTCCCTTACCTAGGTACTATCAGTTTCCAGCTCTAGTTAACACCCTTCTCTTCACTTCTTCATACTGGCCATCTCCCCTCTACCCTTTCAGTCCAGATGAAGGGAGTCCATGACCTGAAACGCCAACGATCTATTTCCCTCCAAAAATGCTCCTGAGATTCTCCAGTGTCTTGCTTGTTATTCCAGACTCCAGCATATGCTGTCCCATGTCACTCCACATTCAGGAGTGTGGTAGTTTGTGTCAGGAATTATGGGAGAAGCAGTATGTTCTTTCTGCCCCTGGTAAACAGGTCACCGCACTGGTACCACAAGGCAGTGATAACATGGACGCTTAAAATAAAAGACAGCTTCAACAGCCACGGCCATTGCATGTCCCAGCAGTTTGTTGCAGGCAGTATTCAACCACAATAAACTCAATCCTGAAGGGAATTTCTTCTTGAGCTGTTCTACAAAGATATCCAAGACTGTGATGCTTGTTAATGAGATACCTGTGAACCAAGGAATCCATTTGTAGAAAGACCTTAGTGATCCAGTTCATAAGATACAAAAAGTCTGTATGACGGTACAACATGCAATCAGGAAAGCTAACAAAAAAATATCATTTAATTCTAGGGGAACTGAATACAAAAGAAGGAAGCTTATGTCAGAAAGGGTGCTCACAGGAAAAAATTTGGAGTACAAGGTACATGACTAACTCTACTCAAGGAAGGTCGCTAATAGATTGGATGGCATTCAAGAAAGACTTTCTAGACAAACACGTGGAATGGGTGGGTTACCTTATGAGGACATTTGGATGGGCAAAACTTGCATATTTTGAACTTCAGAGTATGAGAAATGACCAAAATACACAAGCTCCTGATGGGTCTTTACAGGGTTAACACAGTAAAGATGTTTCCTCTTGTGGGAGAACCTAGACTAAGAGGTCACTATTTAAAAATAAGGAATCATTTCATTTTGAACAGAGATAAAAGTGAATGACTTTTTCTCTTGGAAGATTCAGAGTCTCTAAAACTCTCTTTCCTATCCTCTGTAAATGCTTTTAAATTAGACGTGTATACATAGTAGATAAGCGAAGTGATAAAGCGATCACAGACCTGAGTTTACAATTTGATCGGCCATGACCTTATTCAATGGTGGATGGCCTCAGCTCCTAATTTGTATGCGAGTTCTCCTCCTGGTACTAGTTAAACGACGGCAGTAACAGAATGTTAAATCAAAACATCACGTTTAAGCACCCTCCAATTTTTAATTTGGAATTTAATGTGTCATTTTCTCTGATCAATCGCCTCATTATACACCAGTCTTGGACCTGTTACATTTTTCTGTAGCTCTAATCTAACAACTATTACTAATTAAAAAACCAAAAATTTTACTGCCTCATGATATAAGTTTGAAAGCTTTGTCTGAGTCATACAGGTGAACACTGATTCTCTGTTGATTGAAATGAAATGGAGCTTCTTTTCATACTTAAGATTAATAATGTTATAAACCAAAAATTATATAAAGTTATATTTAATTTTTTAGTTATATTTTATATTAAATATAAAATTAAGATCTTATATAGACATAAATGTATTAAAATGATTTTTAGTTCTTAAATAGTGAAAGATCAATTGGAACCTCTGCTATGTTTTGGATATAAACAGTATTTTGAGTAAATACCTGGTGCCCTCTTTCTGACCAGTTATACCTTAGTCAAAGTATCTGAACAAATTACCAAGAGGTTAAAAGTCAGTCTTTTGTCAATAGGATAGAACACTGAAATTAAAAACACAAGGGGAAAAAAACAAAACAACATTTTATATCCGCATGATATCAAAACTTAAATTTCCTTTCCCTGTATCAGGAACCTTTGACATTTTGAGATAAAAGTTACTCCACCAGAGGAAGTGGGAGTTTCTGAGGCATTCTTCATGCTAGTTGTGTTTCAGGTAAAAGATTTTGGGATACATCCTTATTCACCTGCAACCACAGCACCGAATAGTTTTCTACAAACCCCATTATTAATGAATAATGCAAAATTCTGCAACCCCCTTTTGGCTTGCACAGAGCTTATATAATGGATCACCCTGGGCAGCTCCCCAAGAATAAAATTCTAGGCCACGGTTTTGAATTTTGCTTAGCAATAAGCACGGCGTCAGCATGATGAAAATATAATTTTGTTTTAGAATAGGGAACTCTATATTAAATTCAGAATCAGTGCTTAACCCCTCTGTCACAGAACTACCTCCCAGACATTCAGGAGGCTATACAGAGGTATTTTCTTCAGTAAAGTCCAGCAACTCCTATGTCAGTTAAACCTACCTGTTTATCCCAATGACACATAATGACTCATCAATGCAGATTCAGGAAGAAAGCAAGTTAATGTCATCATTCAAGACTACATACTATGCAAAGCCTCACCATCTGACAACACAATACACTGAGACTATGATGATTATATCAGCTGATTATTAAAAATGAAGTAATGACAACTGTTTTTAATTTTTTCCAGTAGCTTAATTTCCTTTGGAACTTTGCACAGTCTCTTCAAGTTCCTTAAAATGCTATTTTTCTGCAATCATTAGCTCATTTAGGACGCCTACAAATATATTTTATATAAATAGATTAAGCAACAAATGTCACAGGAAATTAAACCCTTAACAGCTATTCTGAGTCAGTGATTAAAGCTGAATTTGACAATATCATCGCAGTATGATTAGTGCAAGTCAACAACTCACAGCCCGATAGAACCTTCAGTAAAGCAAAACCCTCTGAGCCGCTTCACCATCAAGTAAACATCCAAATCTGAGCCACTTAAGCAGTTAATGGCAGAGGGGGAAATATTTGTTCAAAATGATGGCAGTAAAGGAACATTTGACGTGAACAAAGAAAGGTCAACAGAGGGAAAGGCTGGGAGAGAGAATTTCATTGCTTATGATCTGGTAGTTGAACATTTGAAAGAAGCAAGAATTGGTAGGGCAGAAATTGAGAAGATTGCAGAAGAGAAAGGATAAAGTCACTGTTTAACTGGGAGTCAAATTTAAGGTGGCATGCCAGGGTTGATGTGCAAGTGGAA
Source organism: Hemitrygon akajei (assembly GCF_048418815.1). Taxonomy (NCBI): domain Eukaryota; kingdom Metazoa; phylum Chordata; class Chondrichthyes; order Myliobatiformes; family Dasyatidae; genus Hemitrygon; species Hemitrygon akajei. The sequence goes on from NC_133129.1 coordinate 52,067,068, forward strand.
CTTGATCCAGGTTGCAGCATGGCAGCCATGCTTTAGATAAAGTCAAGTTTATGGTGTTGTGACTCTGAAGGATGCCACCGGAGAGGCAAAGCTGGTAGATACAAAGTCTTTATTCGGGACACACACAAGCTGACAACCTTTAGAGTCACGAGAGAGAGAATGGGGCTTCCCAACCCAACATTCCAGCACATTTTTATATGCCAAGGATATAATGCTTCTTTTAGTTACATGTAATCTGGATCTTCCTACCAACATTGTTGTTAGTTATCATTGTCTCTGAGCCGTAATCAAGCCGACGCAGAATCTTAGGTCAATGGTGTGTTGATTGCATTCATGCCTATACAGTCAATTGGGTGTTTCCTGGTCTGCAATTTACTCTGAAATGCAGCATCAGGAAAACCCTTGTTTCAAGCTGCATTTTAAATTCATCCTACAATCCATATTCAGATCTAAAGACTGGTTGTTGTTGAAATTAATATTTGCTATATTGCATATCTCCAGAATACACCCTAACATATGGAGCTTGGTATGAAAGAGCTTGGTCTGGGGGAAGACTATACTGGAGACAATAAGGTGCAAAGATTTCAGTGTAGGTGATCTGAAATACAAAATAGTCATCTTTGGGATGGTACCAACATATAGTCCAAGGTTCTGCAAATACCACACAGCTTAATACTTGTATACAATTGGTTTCAAGTTCATATCATTCCCAGTAAGGAGGGTACAGTCCATGGCTCAGGCTCAGAGGTCAAGACGAGAACTGAAAGAGGCCAATGTTTTCTTGGGAAGACATTCCTGCTCCCTGAACTTAAGAGGAGCAACCTGATCAGTTAGAAGCAGAGGCGGGGTTGAGAAAGGTTGTGGTGAGATGAAGCTAGGTGTCATCAGAACGTGAGTGTTCACATAGGAACGGATTCTGTTTTCAGCTGATGCTGACAGGAATCACCGTGTAGCTAGAAATTAAGAGAGGGATGAGTGAATCCCGTCAAAATGGTGGAGGAATGGAAATGGAAACCACAGCAGGTGATTCTGTAGCAACGACTGGAGAGGTAATAATAAAACAAGGTATACATCACCTCCTTCAGTTGGAAGTTGACGGATAGAGAGGTGTTGAAGAACAATGTTTTACTCAATATGTCAAAGGTTGCAGATAGGTCAAAGAGGATTTATTACATTTTAGAAGTCAGAGCCAATTTGTATTCAAGGAAGAATGATTTTAGGTGAGTTTAAATGGGGAATAAAAGGAACATGGAATCATTCTAAGATTCAGAATGCAATGAAAAATCACCCAGAACATTAAAAAAATTTAAAAGGGAAGGATAACACTTTTCATAAAAAATACAAATTAATGCAGTACATTATGTCTTCAGTAAATCTTTAGGATTTGTGCAACTTATTTATTTGAAGACATGTTTTATTCCCTAGTCACCCAACATAAGGACAACAAAGTTATGAAAAATTAGGCAATTAGGTACTGTTTAATCTCGTTTCATTTACCTAATGCTCCTTATTTTTGTAATTATTTCACCGTGAATCTGATGAAAGAAAGGAAATTGAGAAGTGAATCCAAACACAATGGTGAGATTGATTTCCTACCTTGTTAAGGCTCCGAGCAGCATTGTCTTTTCCACCCGGAGTGAGATTACGGAGTTGCCGGTTTAGCAGATCAACTAATTGTTCCATGAGTTTTACTGAGAACAAAATATCCCCAGCATGAATCAGGTGTTTTGTCTGCTCTGCAAGCTCTCGAGCAATATTGTCAGCAGTCTCACCAGATCGAACCTGAGGATTAAAATAAATGTCTTTTGGGTTGTTTTTCCAGAGGTCGATTCTCTTTGGTGAAATATACCCTATTCTTACTTTCCATTTATCATTGTACAAATCACCTCAGCATATTGTCCTATGGGTGCAAACACACACCCTTGACCTTCAGTGTCACATGTAGCACTTTAAACCAGCAAAGGGAAGCTACCCATACATAATGAAGGAGGTTTTCAGCAATGAGATCCATAAATTTTCTCTATAATCCAATCTAGATTCATCATAGCTTGGTATGGTATATGCACTGCTCGAAACTGCAAGAAATTGCAAAGCTACCGATGCAGCCAGTTCATCTCGCCCTGCCTGTATTGAGTCCCTCTGAACTTCCTGTTGCCTTGGTAAAGCAGCCAGCATGATCAAGGACCCTTCCCAAGCTGGTCTTTCTCTCTTCTTCTCCACTTCCACTGAGCAGAAGAACAAAAGCTTGAGGCATGAAGCACCAAGCACAGGGACAGCTTCTACCCCACTGTTACCCCACAAGATTCTTGAACAGAGCTCTCATACAATAAAAATGATCTCTTGATCTCTCAAACTATCTTGTCATGGTCCTTGAGGTTATTCGTTTAACCTCACTGCATTTTCCTGTAACTGTTTGACTTTATTCTGCATTCTGTTCTTTTTTTTCATAAGCACACAGCATGCAAACTTACACTGGATTTTGGTACGTGTCACAATTATAAACCTTTTAACAATTAAGTTACCCAATCAAACCACCACACACCCCAACATCAAGATAACCAATAAAGAAAATAACACAATTGTTGTTTAGTTAGGAATGGAAAACAAAACAAAAATAAATAAATCTTTTTAAATCAATTTTATTTTGCACAGGAAGAAACAACCACAAAATTCAGCCTTTCAATTTCTCCCCAGTAGAGTCAAATTCTATCCTGGCAGTTTCAGCTGTTTAGAACAAAAGCCAGCTTATGATTGAAGTCTGGTTGATGAGGTTTATTTGTTTGAAGAGTACTTATTTTAAAACAGGATAAACAGGCACAAGGCTATAATGAACTTTTTTCATTATGGAGAGAGTCCAGAGGACATTTGCAAGAATAATCCCAGGAATGAAAGGGTTAATGTATAAGGAATGGTTGGTGGCTTTGGGCCCGTACTCACTAGAGTTTAGAAGAACAAGGAGGAATCTCATTGAAATCTATTGAATACTGAAAGACCTAGATAGAGTGGATGTGGGGAGGATGATTACTATGGTGTGTGAGTCTAGGACTAATCAGAGGGCACAGCCTCAGAAAGGAAGGACATCCATTTAGAACGGAGGTGAGGAGGAATTTCTTTAGCCAGAGAGTGGTGAATCTGGAATTCATTACTGTTGAGGCCAAAACACTGATTATATTTAAAGAGGAGGTTCATAGGTTCTTGCTTAGTCAGGGTGCAGAAGGTTATGGGCAGAAGGCAGGAAAAAGGGGTTGAGGGGGATAACAAATCAGGCATGATGGAATGGTGGAGCAGACTCAATGGGGCCCAGTAACCTAATTCTGCTCCTATGTCTTATGGTCTGAAAAGCAACCTATAACTTTCATGAAGAGATATGTCTTGGAAATTTTAGGTACCAAGCATTATAAGTTGATAAAACATACAATTATTCATTTGGACTTCTTTCCTCACAAAACATTCATCATCATATCTTAACACAAGCTTAACAAACAAAAGCTTAACATTTCTTCACTTCAGTTACACAGGGAGCAGCCTACCAACTTCTTCAGCAAATCTTTGATTATTTTGGTCTCATGAGCAAACAAACTGAACTGACACAAATTGTATCACAATTTCACAAAAGCATGTGTGCAAAAAAAAATTCAAACTAACAATTTCATGGTGAAAAGTCCCATCTGCTTTTCATTTTCTCATAAAAATTAATTTACAGCATCACTGCACATTACTAATATGGATTCCAATACACAACAAACACTTTAATTTCAGCCCATTTTTATTGGAGAAAAACTATTCTGCATTCTAGCACCTTTTTTAATGCTGATGAATGTTTGTGACAAACTAACATTTTTTTTAAAAACAACTGAAGAGGAACTGAATACAGTCAGGTCTCCACAAAATAAAGTGCTTTTGCTGGAGTGGTCATCAAAGTTCTACAGACTGTGGCAGACCACAACAGGCCGATAATAAGACTGTGCTTTTTGACGTTCTCTGCTCACCTCCTAGGCCCTCTAGTTGGATGTGGGAGAATATGACAGAGCAACTCACCACCCATTCCCTCTGACCACATTACTCTTACAATGTTTTCAGTTATGATCCATACCACCAAAGCTGCAGTTAGGACAGGATAAATTGAGAAATAGTTGTTTAAGCCCGATATGGACCCTGTATAAATATTACTTGCGGTACAGCTTAACTACAGAGACTTACTTTCTGAGACAGCAGGTTTATCCACGGGGAGCTGCAGTTACTCAGGTCTGGACCCAAGGGATCCCAGTATCCTTCAGGTGACAAACATACATAGGTGGCTACACCTGCAGCAGATATTGAGAAAAAAAAGTGAAGTGTAGATTTATAGATGTGCAATAATAACACTAATGAAAACATTACTGGGTACTTCTGTTTGGATGCAAAATATATTAAATTTTAACGGCTCTTAAAATATTCTTTAAAACATTCATGGTTACAAGGACAGAACTGAAAGAGAAGACTGCATTACTCAAATATATGATGACCATAGCATAGGCAAAATGGGGTGAAGGGGGTGTACAATCTATTAATCCTCAGTAACACTGAGGAGGTTGGACAGGGACTTCAAATATACTCAGAAAAGAAATGAACTAGACTCTTCCACACCAGTGAACTGCAGTTGGTGTTGAAAATGTGGTGTTATCTACACTACAGTAAGCAAATGCAGACTGGGTGACTGCTTTGCTGAGCACGCCAGTTCAGTGCCTGTCACTTTGGTTCTCCATTTCCCATTTTCACCCATTGGTCTGTGGCCCACTGCATTGTTACAGTGAGGCCCAATGTAAGCTTGAGACAACAGTACCTTACCGTCCATCTGGGCACATAGCAGCATCTGGACTTAATGTTGAATTCGACAACATCAGGTAACTTGATTCCTCTGTCTATATCAGCATCCATTTATGATACAAGTACTCCCCAGGTTACAAACGTCTGACTTACAGACAACTCGTACATATGAACCAAGGAAAGAGAACGCCATCCGCCATTTTAAGTCGGATCTCGACATCCACCATTTTAAGTCGTTACCGTCGACACTGTGTTGAGTGTGTAACTTTGTATTTGGCTTAAATTTTTCTTAGCAAGATTCACCCTGACCCTGTGCATCCCCCAACCCCCCCGCTCTCCATTCCAGTCGGCTGGTGGCGCAGTGAGATCAATGCCGGGCTCGAGAACAGAGGATCCTGAGTTCAATCCAGTGACAGACCGTTCCCATGCTGGGTTGACGTCGAGCTCGCAACTCGACCTCATTAAAAAACACTGCCACCTCCAGTTTAAATTCCCATGCGGAATATTGTGGAGGATCAAATCCCCAAACCCAGCACAGCCCCACTTGTCCCATTTGACCTGTCTCAGTGCAGTGGACTTTAGTACCCGGGGGACCTTGGGAGCCAGCAGAGGTCGGGACTCGCTGCCCGCAGTGTTTTTGTTCCATTGACGGAAAGCGATCGCGATTGAAAATAAAGTGGAAATAATAAAGCATTTGGAAAGAGGTGAAACACCATCGGTCATTGGAAAAGCGTTAGGCTACAGTTGGTCAACGATCAGAACAATTTTAAAGGATAAAGGATAAAGTGAAAATAATGGAGCATGTGAAAGGCCCTGCCCTGATGAAAGCTACAACTATTGCTAAGCAATGAAGTGGTTTAACTATTGGAATACATATGTTTCTTAAATGTTTTATATGCATAGAAAGGTAAAGTATATAGTATATAGTAAGACAAACGTTTGACTGACACTAAATAATACCAGATGTACTTGTTCCGACTTACGTACAAATCCGACTTAAAGACTGACTCAGGAACGGAACTCGTTCGTAACCCCAGGGCTGCCTGTATTGGCAGAACTAGTTTTTGTTTCTTTTTTTTCCCCTCATTTTTCATTAAGGGGAAATGGAGAACGTGCTCAAGCCTGACCTGCTGAGCATATCCCCTTGCTCTGAATTTCACAACTTCTACATTGTTTTGTCTATGTTCTCATTCTCTAACAGCTCCAACTCTCTCATTGACTTAGTTTACAGTTTATGCCCACTGACACCCTGGTTTTACCCTATGAGAGATATCACCCTCCCCCTCTTTATGGAACTTAACAAGCTACTTCTCTTCTTCCCAGTTTGACTAAAGTCAACTGGTTCTCTTCCCACAAATGCGGCCTGACCTGCTGAGTATTTTTAGTATTTATGTTTAGACTTCCAGCATTTATAATCTCTTTGATTTTCAAAAAAATACATGTCACAAAAATAATGCTATCAAGTATTGAGAGTGAAATGGTTACAGCATCTTTCAAACTATAGTCAGCCCTCCTTATGCACAGAGGATTGGTTCCGGGACACCCCGTGGATACCAAAAAACGCGGATGCTCAAGTCAGTGGACTTTAGGACCCAGCGGAGCTCCGGAACTTATTTAACCTGTCTCAGTACGGTGGACTTTAGGACCCGGCGGAGCTCGGGACCCGGCCACCTGCAGTGTTTCTATTCCAGAAAACGATCACGATTGAAAATAAAGTGGAAATAATAAAGCGATCGGAAAGATGTGAAATGCCACCAGTCATCGGAAAAGCGTTAGGCTATAGTCAGGATAAAGTGAGAACAATGGAGCATGAGAAGGCTCTGCCCTGATGAAAGCTACAATTATTACTAAGCAACGCAGTGGTTTAATTATTGGAATACATCCATTTCTTAAGTGTTTTATATGCATAGAAAGGTAAAATATATACTATATACTAAGACAAACATTTGACTAACTGACACTAAATAATACCAGATGTACCTGTTTGACTTAGAGAACTTCATTTTTTTCGATTCTCAATATGCGGTAACCTATGCACATCCTCCCGTACATTTTAAATCATCTCTAGATTACTTATAATACCTAATACAATGTAAATGCTATTATACTGTATTGTTTAGGGAACAATGACAAGAAAAAAGTCTGTACATGCTCAAACAACAAGTGCTGGAGAGAGAACTTCCGGGTTTTCCTGATCCGCGGTTGGTTGAATTCACGCATGCGGAACCCGCGGATGAGGAGGGCCGACTGTACTAAATTGCCTGGATCACTGTTTATTGGTTCTAAAACCCTCACGTGTTAGATGCAAAACTTGATGTACAGTTCTAGCTGTGAAGAGAATGACTTCTTACCCACTGTTCCCAGAGGACAGGGCCTTTTAGCTGTCTCCCCCGGCTGGGTTCTGGGCCAAGATATATCACGTTTGTCTGTGGCCTCGCAGCACTCTGTGGACTCAGGAGGGAGGTGGGATGCTATCAGCGTCTTTGCACTGGTCCTGTGAAACAACGATGGAATCTCTGGTGCAGGTGTCAGTGTTGCCTTAACACTCCTCCTTGAAACGGGCGTGGTTGTGGTCGTAGTCATCGCAACTTTGGAGATTTTGGTAGTTTCCATGACAAATGATGAAGATGTTGTTTCTAAAACAAAGATAAAGATAAAAGTTATCCATTAAGGAACATTACTACAATAGACATATCTAGGACTTTGAGGTTTAAGTGACTAAATAATTCAATTTCAGTTTCACTACAGCAGATGCTGACATTTGGATTCAGATTTATTTATCACATGTACATTGAAACGTATAGTGAAGTGTACCATTTGCATCCACAACCAACACACTCAAGGATATACTGCGGTCAGACTACAAGAGTTGTCACATATTTTGGTGCCACCATACCTTGTTCAGCAAAACAACATAAGCAGCACCTCCAACAACAAAACAAAGCAGAACGGTAATAGAAAAACAAGCCCCTTTCTCACCGTCTTCCCCCCACCACCACACACACATGCCTCCAGGCCAAGGACAGGCCACCCCTGGGCCTCTAGTTCTTGCCCCAGACTCTCAGGCTCAACCAACATTTGAATCAGGAGCATTTTGTTTAAGATTCCTTTCATTTCTAGTAAGGCCAATAATTCAGGAGAGCAGGAAATAAAGAAAATTCCATTTCAGTGCACAAGGATGTTACCCTTAATTTTGAGATTTTATTTCATTGTTTTGTCAATTTTGCAAGAATACTTATACTTGCGAGAAAATATCTGCAATTCAGTTAATAAAATTAAGGTACTTGTAATGAGGAAAAAATAATTATTGACAACAAAAGCGGCTTCATTTTGGGCCCAGGGAGTTCCTTATTCTGTAATGTTATGGTAGTTTTCCCATCATGTTCTCCCATCCAGAGTCATGAGGAACAAATCCAAACCATGAACTACTGGCATGTTTATTTCCATTACCCCAGTAAAACATAGTTCTGAGAAACTTGATTTGAATCAACATGCCCATAGTCATTAAAGCCACAGTGATCATCACCTAGGTACCTGTCAAGCACTGAATATGCTGGACTGTCCTTACAATGTCCAGAGAGACAGGTTAATTGTCTCTTTCATTGCAACGTGCCATTGTAACAGTTTTCCAAAGACAAGTATCTGTGTTTTGATGTTGTTTAAGATCATGCTCTGGGAAGAAAATAGGAAATAGAGTGCTGGGAATATACCAGTGAAAACTATATTCTGTTGAACACTTATACAGTCATACAGCATGAAAGCAGGTTTCCTAGCCAATCAAGACTGTTCTAACCATCAAGCAACCAATTAAACAAATTCTGTTTTATTTTCCACATACTCTCATCAACTCCATTCTTCACTGACTCTGGCTGATTTACTGTGGCCAATTAGCCTACATCGTGTCCATCTTCAGACTGTGGGAGAAGAAAAGAACGCCTCAAGGAAATCCATACTGTCACAAGGGAAAGCATGATAACTTCACCAAGATGGCCTCAGAGATCAGTACCAAACCCAGGTCACTGGAACTGTGAAGCAGCTGCTCTACCAGTTTACAGTGACAGCCCAAAATTCCTCTACCTGGCCACAGCGTTACTAGACACATCTTTTTGTTTAGGAAGTCCTGCAGCATCGAGAAAGCATTGACCAGTTATAGGCAACATTAGCACACGGTTTCAATACGTCGTGCTTTACACGACAGATACCCATTTAGCTAATATCCTCACAATAACAACACACTGAATATTCAGGCTGCCTTCAGATGTGCGATGACAGAAGTTGACCATCAGAGAGATTTTAAGGGGAAGTCAAGGGCAGGTTCTTCATTCTCATTCATGTTTGGAATGAGTCAGAAACTGTGGCTGAGGCGGGCAACATTAGTAATATTTAAAAAGCCATCTAGATAAGTACATAGGTAGGAAAGTTTTGGAGGGCAGATGGGATGAGTTGTATTGAAAGGCCTCTTTCCGTGCTGTACTTTGTGTAGAGCGAGGGGAAAATCAAGAACACAATCCACAAAGGCTCCACAGTCACTGTCTGATCCCAGTTATAGATAACCACTGAGCTGCTCTGAACTACATATACTTTTCATTGAACAGCTACATCAATCTTGTTTACGCCATCTGTTGCAATTAATGCTTCCTCAAACAGCGTGGCTGAGTATTTCTCAGGAAGTGTGACCATTAACAGCTGGTTAATTTCTAGATGTGAGCTGACTCTGTTAAATGTTAAAACAGTAACTGTGCCCAGGTGTATGTTGTTCAGCTCTTGATTTAACCTTCTCCATGCTCTCTGCTGAGTTCACATTTGCTTGACACTTTGAGGCTGATTTGGATGTTTCATTAAGTCATTAACCATGATATGCCAATGAATTCTAATTGAAAATCACTGGATTACAATGGTGATGAGATTGTTATTGATTGTGTGTTTTCCTGTGTTTTTTTTTAAAAAGGACATTACTCATTTCTTCTTTCTGCTCTCTGTTCAAAGATGTTCAGAATGCAACACATGCTTCCTGACTCACAAGGTCTCAACATTGTAACCCCATTCCAGCGAGACTTTATTTCAAAATCTACTTGTCATCACTGACCTTGCCAAGAAGGTTAAATCACACTAAGTTTTAAGGGAAATTTGTGCTGTGGATTCCTGATCCGTGGGGAACTGCCCAAATCCACTTAAGGAACCTTGACAGTTATCAAAAGTGATTTCTGCATTCAATCCATCGGACCTGAACTTGGGTTTAAGTATTTACTGCACAAAGTGCATTGCAATTACTGAAATTGAGACAACTTGCACTGCAAAACCATGTTTTGATTAAAAAAAATTTAAAAGGCTTTAAAATTGGATCAGTCAACACAACGGTTTGCAAACCGATTTGGCTGAATGATGGACTGAATTGCTGTGTCCTGTCAAACATCAGCCTTTCAAAAATAACCCACTGGAAACTAACCCAGAACCACCTCAAACAATAAAGTGCAACTGTGGAGTGAAAAACTAAAAATGGTCTAAAAGTGACAGATAAATGATTAAGAGAGCAGGAAATAGCTGAAGTTTTGATACTTCTTTTGACCCTCTGTAAACACATCAAAAACTTGCTGGTGCTAAACTGTATAACCAACTTTTCACCACATTCATTGTGATTTAAACACAAGAGATTCAGCACATGCTGGGAATCCAGAGTTAGCGCACACAAAATAGAGGTGGAACATCTAAAGAGGTGAGGAATTAATTGTTGATGTTTCGGGCTACAACCCTTCATGATTTCTTCCATTATTTGTGAGTGCTACATTGTGATTTAAATTTGCTATTACCAACCAGTTTATCAGCTAGGGAGGCTGGCGTCATTAGCATAGAGGCCTCAATAGAGGGTTTCACTTGAAAAGTAACCGAGGGAGCAGTAAGAACAAATAAAACGACTAAACCTATTAAAGCATTTCTACAGCTATGGGCAACCAATGTATGCTTCGAGGACAGAAACAACAGTGGAAATGTACGCAATATCCTTAATATAACTGAACATTCCAAAAATGGTTAATGATCAGGCAGAGATTGTGATCAGAGTCAGATTAGAGAAAAATAACATTGTGACCAAAGACCTAATGAACAAATAGATTTTAAGGAAGCTTTTGAAACAGAAATCCAAGCAAGGAGATAAACTAGTGCATGTGTATTTAATGAACACAAAGTTAAAGCAATTATGGCTGGATGAAATGAAAGTATTGTTATAAACAGCAGAAAACACAAAAGATATATATGACAACTAATGGGAATCAGTAGATTCTTTACATACTGACTGGGAAACTAGCAGAGGCCTCGGAAATTTATGGTTTCTTTCTTACAAAGTACATGAAAAGAAACTGAATTCTCAAGAGACATCACATGACAAACTTTGTCAACACCACCATGTGTGCACAGCATGAATGTACCATTCTTCACTCCCTTACTGTACTATTTCAGGCCAATAATTAAAAAAAAAACACATTTGCACAAATGGTAAAGCTATCAAAGTAAAATCCTAGATGTCGAAAGTGCTTATGCATCAAATTTATGCAAAATGAAAGCCATTTTCAAAGTCCTGGTTGTGATAAAACAAATGTTTTAACAATATCTTAACTGCTTAATTTCTCAGGGGTATTGTGTGAATGAATCCAACAATAAGCACATCAGTACATGAGCATCTAGGCACACAAACTACCATGCTACAATGCTCCTCCCTCACTGGAAAACCAAGGCTTTTGAAAGAAAGGTGATTTGATTAAGTTTATTGATAAGGAAAAGGCTCTACCAAGTTAAATACTCCATAAAACAACCTGAAGAAACATCTTAACATAAGAAAATAATACTATTACCCAATTAAAACTGCGAGCCAATTTATTTAAAAATACCCTCAGACTCAATTAATTCTTAAAGTCAGTCATGATGCTTCCAGGAAAAGGACAGTTGCACTCCAGCCCAAGAAAACCTAGTTTAAATTTGGCATTTTCAGAACATTAATATATTTTATAATGGAGTAATTTTATGCATAACTTACAGTATATTCAGTGTTCTTTTTGTTCCTGCATGCCTGAGATGTTACTGAAAATAAGTTTTTCATTGTACCTGCATCTCACTGTACTTGTGAATATGACAATAAGCACCATTTGACTCGACAAATTTTTCTTTCTCTTTTTTGAGTTTTCCTCTTCAATAAATTTTCTCTCTGCCTCTTTGATTTTCTCCTTCCTGTCTTACTGCTGTTGATCTGATCTGAGCCCACTGTTGACGGTGTACAAATGTGCTGCATCAGGTTAGGGAAATGGGACATTTGAAGATCCCTTCACCCAGGAAAGGAAGATTCTCGGTTTGGGTATCTGATGCTACTACTGTCAATCTGCACACATCAAGTTACACGATAAATGACAGACCATCCCATCTGTGGGAAGGGGGCAATTAAAAAAATTAGAACATTTAAATGAAGTCATACTCAAGTTAGAGGTTTGGGGTCTCCGAGTTATCAACAAGTCAGGACAAAATATAAAACAGAGTGGTAAACTTATCAAATGAGAATAAACTCAGAATAACCACTTGGGAAATTAAAAGCACTAATTTAATGGAAAGGCAAATGTCAACCAGACTTGCACAAGAAGCCCACAGCAGCAGCTTTCATTTGAACAAATGAAACATTTGTTGACATTCCACAGAACACACTGTTCTAAAATTAGCTTCATCTGGTGGTTTTATTTGCTATTACAACAATGCAATGCTGCAAATATTCTATCTTTATTTTACTTTACATAGCTTGACATTACTTTCAATCCTTTGATTATACATTTGTCTTTGAATGAAATGATGCATCTTCCTCATCTTTCTTTCCAGTTCAGTGAATTTACAGCATCATAGGTTTACAGGGTAGTGAAGAAGGCTTTTGGCATGCTAGCCTTTGTCTGTCAAGGCATTGAATATAGAAGTTGGGATGTTATATTGCAATGTACTACATGTTGGTGAGGCTGCATTTGAAATACTGTGTTCAGTTTTGCTCTTCCTGCTATAAGAAAGATGGCATTAAGCTGGAAAAAGTGCAGAAGAGATTTACAAAGGTGTTGCCAGGACTCATGGCTCTGGGGTATGGAAAGAGTTTGAGCATGTGGGATACTTTCCACTGGAGCATAGGAGAATGAAAGGTATAAAATTATAAAGGGCACAGATAAGCCAATACACACAGTAATTTTTCCCCAGGGTTAGGGAATCAAGAAATAGAGAGCAAAATAGCAAATTTCAAAATAAACTTATCCCTTTTACAATGAATAATCAACTTTTATATAACTGGTTTCACAAAGGGATTAGATATATAGGAGACTGTTTTGAAGGAGGTATATTAATGTCATTTGACCAATTAAAGAATAAATATAAAATATCAAATAACACTCTTTTCTGTCATTTCCAATTAAGGGCTTATTTAAGAAATAAACTTGGTCAAACAATGTTATTGCTGAAACCTAATGAAATAGAAACTTTAATTCATAAAGGAAAAATTTAAAAATTTATTTCTGGTATGTATAACTTGATTCAAAAACAGGCAATTAAACAAGGAATTCATAAGTCAAGACAAAAATGGGAAACTGATTTGAATATTAAAATTGATGAAACAAGTTGGTCAAGATTATGTCTTGACAGTATGACAAATACAATAAATGTTCGACTAAGATTAGTACAATATAACTTTTTACATCAAATATATATTACACCACAAAAAATAAACAGATTAAACTCAAATTTATCTGATCAGTGTTTTTGATGTAATCAAGAAATTGGTACTTTTTTACACTCTACTTGGTCTTTTCTAAAATTCAGCCTTTTTGGACAAATTTAAGAGTTTTACTGGAACAAATTATTGGAATACAACTTCCACACAATCCAATATTATTTTTACTAGGCGATATTGAAGGGATAAAATCAAAATCCAAATTGAATAAATATCAGAAAGAATTCATAAAAATTGCATTGGCAGTAGCCAAAAAGGCTATTGCAGTTACTTGGAAATCGGATTCATACTTAAGTATAGATCGTTGGAAAAATGAAACTTTTAGCTGCATTCCACTTGAAAAAATTACTTATAATTTAAGAGATAAATATGAAATGTTTCTGAAAATTTGGCACCCTTATTTACAAAAAATAGGATTAAATATATAGGTGCTCCGAAGATAAAATTATTGGTTATCTGGGGAAATAAATAAATATACATATTTAAGCTATTATGAACTCCATGGAGCATGTGGGGATCTTCTGAAATCCAGACATTCTTTCTTTTTTCTTTCTTCTTTTTTTTCTATAGGGATATGTTAGGGGGGAGGGGTTAAGGGGAGGGGGGAAGGGTTGATAATTTTCTCTTTTCTTTCTGTAACCCATTTGAAAATTCAATTAAAAATTTTTTTTTAAAAAAACAAATAGAGAGCAGAGGTTTAAGGTGAAATGAGAGGAGAGAGATTTAATAGGAAGCTGAAGGGTGACTTTTTCACACAGAGAGTGGTCAATCCATGGAATGAGCTGCCAGATGAAGTGGTTGAGGCAGGTACATTACAGTATCTAACAGATACTTAGATGGATAAATGAATAAGAGATGTTTAGATGGATATGGGCAAAACACAGGCAAATAAGACTATCTTAGATAGGAATCAGTCTGCATGGACCAGTTGAGCAAATGGACATGCTTCCATACAGTATGACAATATGACTACTTGTATACAACTAGACTGAAAGTTCATGATAGCTTTGTAATCTCTGCAAAGTGTCCAGAACATTCAGCATATCATCACTCGGCTTTTTCCCTGAGATTTAGGTGACCCCAGTGTGATACTTTGCTGCCTAGCATTATCAGATGGTAAAACCATTTACAGATTTGTACAAGTTACCAACAAGTTATTTGGGAATACAGGTCATACTCACTTCTGAGCATCATTTGCTGGAAACAGAAAATCTACCAAAAGATAGCTCCCAAGACTATGATCTTTCTGTTTCATATGGGGATCATCCTAAAGGTGCTATTGGAAACAGTGCTGTATGTGGTGGGAATAAGCTTTAAGGAACAAGCCAGTTCAGATAATCTTAAGGGTTATCACATTCACTATACAGCAGCAGATACTGGAATCGAAATTGGGATTCGACTCATGCTGCTGCCCCAAAGGAGTTTGTACATTCTCCCCATGACTGCACAGGTATCCTTTGGGTGCTCCAGTTTCCTCCCACGTACCAAAGATGTACATTTAGAGTTAATGAGCTGTTGGCCGGAAGTATGGTGGCACCTGCAGGCTGCCCTCAGCACAATTCTCACTGTTTTGATATAAATGAAGAATTTCATTGTACATTTCAATGTTTTGATGTATATGACAAATAAAGCTAACCTTAATTTTTGTCCTCACTTTCCTGAATTGTCTGATAGCCATGGGACTACATAAAGGAGTGGTAGGGTTGGCCTGATAGACTGAAAATTAAGAGAACCAAAGAATCACTCTTTGATGCTGCTTCTGATTGCTATCTAGTCACCTTGTTGTAAAGTACATGTCAGAAACAGAATTGACCTTGGTTTCATGCACTACTTTGGACTTATCTCAACATCTATTCCCTGTATCTATTGTCCTTAAAGTCAAACTTTTCTGCCCACAGTGCTATTTATGTCATTTTGGCATTGGGTTGTAAAACAACTCTTTACACATTTACCCTTGAAGGTAACTGATCAAGAAAATCTTCATAAACACTTTAACTGGCTTTCCATGATGTTCCATCAAACCCCCAGTTCTGTTGCTTTCTTTCTCTGGCAGGGACTCAGCACCAGCACTAGATGCAATCAATTCCTTCATGTATTTATCATTCACTGTACTCATGTTTTGCAGTAATATTTGTTACATTCACATCAACTCTAAGCTGAACTTACTTATCCAAGTACTTTTAATCAGCATTTAAATTTTCCTTTCAGCTGAAAGGTCTGCTTTCAATAGCTTGCAGTCAAGGACAAGCTTTGTGTGCATTTGATAAATACTGAAGTGAAAACTAAAGATTAATTGTATCAGATCCTTTAATTAATCACCATTAATCAGCTTCTTCTGTTTCCTATTATAAGTTGCCATATATATTATCCATTTACAATTTCATCCGCAGACCTGCTGGGGAGATTGGAATGTGCAAGCTCATTAGACCCATTAGACTCATTAGACTATGCACTTTCAGACATAGTCAGTC
The DNA here is from genome assembly GCF_048418815.1 of Hemitrygon akajei. Classification (NCBI taxonomy): domain Eukaryota; kingdom Metazoa; phylum Chordata; class Chondrichthyes; order Myliobatiformes; family Dasyatidae; genus Hemitrygon; species Hemitrygon akajei. The sequence goes on from NC_133129.1 coordinate 52,083,082, forward strand.
TGTAACTTATTGCCACCTAAATGCTTTGCAACCCTTCATACGTAGCTTGTAGACATCACCGTGGTTCACAAGCGCCATCTTGTAATTATGAGCTGATTTTTTTATTTCAGGAGGAGGAAACCAGAAGTCCATGAGTCAGTCCAGATCAGAGGTGGAGAGGGTCAGCAACTTTAAATTCCTCACTGTTACATTTTGGAGGACCTGCCCTGGTCTCAGCACGTAATTACTATTATGAAGAAAATGTGGCAGTCTCTCTACTTCCTCAGGAATTTGCGAAGATTTGGCATGACACCTAAAACGTTGACACACTTCTATAGATGTGTAGAGCAGAGTATATTGACTGGCTGTATCACTGCCTGGTATGGAAACACCAATGCCCTTAAATGGAAAATTCACAATAATAGTGGATTCGGCCCAGTCCATCACAGGTTAAGCCCTTCCCCCACCATTGAGCACATCGACATGAAACTGTCACAGGAAAATAGCATTCATCATCAGAGACCCCAGCACACAGGTCTCGCTGCTGCCTTCAGGAAGGAAGTACAGTAGCCTCAGGACTCACACCACCAGGTTCAGGAAGTTATCACCCCTTAACCATCAAGCTCTTGAACTTCACTTGTCCATCAATGAAATGTTCCCTCAACCTATGGACTAATTTTCAAGGACCCTTCATCTCACGTTCTCAAAATATATTGCTTATTTATTTATTATTATATATATTGTTTGCATCTGCAGTTTGTTGTCTTTTGCAACTGCTTGATCGCCCAGTTGGTGTGGTATTATGGATTTATTGAGTAGACCTGCAAGAAAATGAATCTCAGGGTTGGATATGATGGCATATATGTACTTTGATAATAAATTTACTTTGAACTTTATACATTACCTCTTCAAAATCCAGCAAACTCAGTTCAGCATTTTTAACTGATAGCATTTTCAGAGGTCTGGATCTTGGGAGCAACTTAATGTATCTCTCAGTGGCCACATTTTAATTTTGATATTACGTTCCCTTCTATACAATTCTTGTTTGCTCTAGTCTTGGTAGAAAGTTCTTATACGCCTTTTCTTAAACACCTTACCTGGATCATCTCTTATTCTTTTGTCCTGAAAGATTGATTGTTCAGCCTAGTTTGTGTCAACTATTCTCATCATTTAACATAAGCAGTTGGGCCAAAGTGCAGTGCCCAGGACTGAACACAGAACCCTCAACAGGATATACTAAGCTTCATGAAATGAACAGTATTATCATCCCTGGGTAGCTCCTTGAGATAAAGGATTAAGGTCAAAGCCAAGTTCACAGTCACAGGTAACAAGTATATGCATGCACAAATGCAATGAAAAACTTGCAGGAGCATCACAAACACAAATGCATCATAAAAGCAGCATCGTCAGGACAAAAAACCCCAAATTAAACAGAAATTTTCAGTTTTTGCTAGAAACAATACAATTAGAACAAATTCCATGAGGTACAAAATGGTTAAAATGGTTATAATGTTGTTACACTGAGGCAGTGATTAAGGTTGTGCAGGTTAGTTCAAAAACTAAATGGTCGAAGGGGAATAGGTGCTCTTGAACCTGGTTCAAGCTTCAGTACCTTTCTTCCTGATGGTGGATGTGAAAGGATGGCATGGCCTGGGTGCTGCGGTTCTTTGGTGATAGATGTTACCTTTTTGCCAATGTGTACTCACAATAATTTAGTCAAATACTTGAAGATTGTAAGAAGCATCCTCGCTACCTCAGTACAGCAACACTCTGATTAGTTTAAACTACAACTGACTTTTTTGATTTAATGCGTTTTTATAGAAATTTGTATAACTTACATTTATGTTTTCTCATGAATGCTGTGAAGCTAATGCAAGTAAGATTTTCACTGCACCTTTACATACATGTATGTGCATGTGATAATAAACTGAAGTATGATTTTGACTTTGAAACACTTTCTGAAGGTCAAGGCAAATATCTGGCATACATTCTGCTTGGAATTGTAGTCTTAACTCTTAAAAGCACTTGAATTGTTTAATTTCGCTGCATTTCCCCACGTACCCGGCAATACCTGAATGTGTGGACATTTATTTGTAGAATATTGCATGATTTAGAATATTTCATGATTGCAGTCTGGGTCCAGCTATGCAACATGAAACCGCTGCAATTCGATGAGAATCCAGGCTGGGGAATTTGCCCATAAAAATTAGATCAGGTTAGACCTTGTGAAGGAAAAGCAACACTATTCAAATGAACAGGAACAGCTGCGAAGGGCGCATGGCAAATTAACTCCATTACACTAGAAAAAAAACATTGTCTTTTAATTTGTTTTGGTCTTTTAATCTTAAATTCTAATTATATTTCAGTAGTTTGTGCTTTTTAACAACAGCTTTGCATTTTTCAATGTTTGTTAAGGTTCTTTGAACATCATTGGCTTTCTAACTTAGAGCATAACATGCTTAATTCTGAAAAGTGTAATTTTAAAGAAAACCTTCTAAAGTTTGGAATTTGTTTTGGTGGAACATGCCTGTTTTGCTTAACACAGTTTCAACCTATGTGATAGTTTTTCACTTAGCACTTTATTCATTCCTTGGGTTTTTTCAGCTGGTGATATGTATAATGAATTTGAGTCCAATTCCAGTCATGGATAAGGTGGAGACAGAGCACCTAGTGACATAATTTCATGAGCTTTCCTGCAATGTCACCAAAAGAGCTGATCTTTAACTTCAAGGTGGTACACACACACACACACACACACACACACACACCTGTTTACACCAAGGTTGCGGAGGACAAAAGTTGAAAGATTTAAGTTTCTAGGAATGGACATCACAAATAGCTAGTTCTGGTCCAATAACATGAATTCTATGACCAAGACAGCATACTAAAGCACCACTACTTCCTTAGGAGGCTAAAGAGGTTCGGCATGTCACTTTTGACCTTCATCTTTTATCAAAATGCAATCAAAACCATTTTATGCAGATGTATCATGGATTGATATAGCAACTTCTCCACCCAGGACTGCAAGAAACTGCAGACAGTGGTGGACATAGCTCAGTACATTACGAAAAACAGCCTTCCTTAACTCTGACTACACTTCTTGCTGCCTCTCCAAGCAGCTAACACAATCGAAGTCCCCACCCACCCTGAAAATACCCTCTTCTGCCCTATCCCATCAGGCAGAAAATACAAAAGCCTCAAAACACTCACTACCAGGTTTGAAAACAGCTTCTATCCTACCACTAAAGGCTACTGAAAGGTGTTCTGAATGATAAGATGGACTCTGACCCAGTTATCGTCTTGTACCTTGTTGCCTGCCTACACTGCACTTTCTCTTTAACTGTTACAATCTGCATTCTGTTAATGTTCATCTTTGCACTAACTCAATGCACTGTTGTAAGGAAATCATACGTAGCAAACAAAATAATGTTCTTCACTGTACCTCAGCACGTTACAATATCAAATTTGAAAATCTAGAAACTTTTTTTTTATAGCTTTGACAGCCAGCTAAACTAGAGGGGTGGGGCTTATGTCTGTGCCAAGATGTTTTGTATGCTGGATAAGGCTTGCTTAGCTCTCCAAACCCACAATGCACCTCACCCCTAGCCCCTCCACATGACAACCTTTTCAAAACTCAACTGCACATATACTCTAACTATTAATGATTCCATGGGATAGGTTTCCAGGTTGTTGCTGGGATAAGTATTGACTTCTTTGGTAAGCATCTGTCTGAATGGATAGAGAACAAATGACATGCTGATAAAAACTTAAATTATGTATTTGTCCTGCAGTGAACATTCATGATTCCTTCCCTCCCCCTCCCCCCCCCCCAGCAATCAGGGAACATTACCAACATTTCATTCAGTACAACGTTCTCTACAATTTCTACCAAGTTCAAGTTTAATTATCATTCACAACCATACACAAATACCCATGGAATACAGCTAATGAGACAGTGGTACTCTGGGATCAAGGTGCAAAACACTGTACCAACAGTCATACATAGCACAAGGCACATATAGCACATACAATATAGCAAGCGCATATAACAGTCACACAAAAAAGATCATCCAAGCCCCGTAAGTCCATGGATGTTGCAGCAGTCAGCACTTGAACACAATGTGACTTGTCTTGTGCCGAACGAACACTGGGGGCAGCATCAACCCCAGATAACACCAGCTCCAGTGCTCCAGCAGAGCGCACAGACTCCGACGCCTCGCTGCTGTAAATAGATGACACCGCAGCTCGAGGCCCAGTCCTCACTGCGACGGAGGGCATGCTGATCCCCTGCCAGCTGTCAATAAACCAGTGAGTCAGACTTGCAGCAGTCTACATTAACAACGTCCAACAGCGTCTTGCGATCACAGGGAATACAGCTTGCTGTCACACTGCACACTGCCTTTGTGCACCGATGCCTCTCTGATGCAGTCAGTAGCATGGTGCGCATCAAGTCAGGCTCCTTCAGTTTCTCTGCCAATCAGCAACTCGCTGATGGGATAGATCTGCAGTACTTTAAATCATCAAAATTACAGAGAGACATACAGGCATGCTCACTATGTCCATGCCAATCATCAAATTATGTACAGTTAGACGAGAAGCTAGACTGGACTGCCAACACAGATGCCTTGTGCAGGAAGGCACAGAGTCGACTGTACTTCCTAAGAAGGTTGGCGTCATTCAATGTCTGTAGTGAGATGCTGAAGATGTTCTATAGGTCAGTTGTGGAGAGCGCCCTCTTCTTTGTGGTGGCGTGTTGGGGAGGAAGCATTAAGAAGAGGGACGCCTCACGTCTTAATAAGCTGGTAAGGAAGGCGGGCTCTGTCGTGGGCAAAGTACTGGAGAGTTTAACATCGGTAGCTGAGCGAAGGGCGCTGAGTAGGCTACGGTCAATTATGGATAACTCTGAACATCCTCTACATAGCACCATCCAGAGACAGAGAAGCAGTTTCAGCGACAGGTTACTATCGATGCAATGCTCCTCAGACAGGATGAAGAGGTCAATACTCCCCAATGCCATTAGGCTTTACAATTCTACCGCCAGGACTTAAGAACTTTTTAAAAGCTATTATTAATGCTTTTTGAGATAGTGATTTAGATGCATATCATTTTTTTTACTGAGTTAAGTATTGTATGTAATTAGTTTTGCTACAACAAGTGTATGGGACATTGGAAAAAAGTTGAATTTCCCCATGGGGATGAATAAAGTATCTATCTATCTATGTATCTAATGTTCCTTTGATCTAATATACTTAATTCCTCGATATATAGTTCAGAGAGCTTCCTTGACATAATGCTATAGTCAGATTCCCATGCCCAATAACTGATAATGAGATAATTTTAGAGGACATGAAAGTCAAAAATAGGCAGATAAGATGTCCGCAAAGATAAGGCATTAATGTTTCATGTTAGGTCTATTAATGGACAGTGCTAACATCATACATCAGCATCACAGACATCAGAAACTTGAGCCCAGAAAACATGAAAAATGTATTCCTATTCATACACAATTAAGTATTTGGAAATTTGATTCAGCAATTTATTTTCAGGCATTGCTTATGTGAAGACTTTAAGTGCTCAATCTCAGTAGAAATATTTGAATTCGTACATTAGCCATAATCAGGTTGAAGGGTGGATTCTAAAATATATCTAAATTTTTAGGTACACTCACTTTATCAAATGGATCTCCCAGCAGTGTTACCAACCAAGTGGCAATTAATAATGAATTATGGACATTTTATTCCAGTGAACTTGCACCTACTTCAGTTACAGAAACAATTGTATTTGTATGCAAGTGGAAAGCGCACAAGATAAAAGGATAATCTGATAACCCACTTTGTACTGTGACATCGCAAGCTTTAAACCACAAGGACAGTGACAAAAATGACAAAGGTGCAGAGCTTGGCCTTTTTAGTTTGCTTGCTTGTTCACAATAATTAATCATTAAAAGTAAAAATGCTGTCAATTCCAATAAATAGATTCTGGTTAATCAGGACAGCTGCTTATTTGGAACAACTAAAGAACAAAAATCGAATTGAGAAAATAGCCTAGGTTCCCTTCATTTATTTGAGACACTATGCCGTTTAAATCCAGCAGGAGGCTGTTGCCGAACAATTTCTAGCTAGTATCAGTCGCACGTGCTTGTGTGGCCTTTAAGGCACTACACCATGCTTACAGCAAACAGTTTTAAAACAGCATCAGTTGTACATACTTGTGTTATGCTATCCATTTGGTTTGATTGACCCCGATTCAAAAAGCATTTACTTCTGATAATTTTATTTTTTATTTTGACTTTAAAAAAATTCAGACCCTGGCCAAGATGCCGGGGAAGATTTGACACTAGCCGAAAAAGTTACCCTAGGTGTCTGAGCTCTACAATCAAAGCTTTACCTTTCATTTACAGTCAAAAGAACATGTCACTGAACACCGGATGAATTCCTCCACTGATAACTAATAGGAACTAAAACTTAGTTTTATAGTACTGTGGTAGTATTGGTAGTGTTATAATTTGTTCAGTATTTCAGTTAAATACACGATTTGTACTCAGTTAAATAGTAGTTTGTCCTTTTAAAAAACTATTTCCATGAAACTTTGGCTAATTGGGGCAGCCACTTAATTGGGCAAAATTGGATTGCTGCTGATGTAACCCAATTAAACATAATCCATTGTATTTTGATTCAGAAGAAATAAATATGGCTTGATAGGTAGCCCATGCAGATAACGTAGGAAAAAGCCAAACTGTTATTAACAACTTTAAAGCTCCTTTCAGTTATCTAGAGCACCACACTGCTATCCCGAGGCCTTTGTTACTCAATTCAGAAAGAAAGTCTAATTTTATGTTATTGCTTTGTTGAAAAAGTATGACAACAATCACGATTTACTAGCATAACCAAGGGCACATTCTTAACATCCAGCTGCAGGAACAGAAGTGTTATCACTTCCCACAGGCTCATTCCCTTCACATTAGCTATTTGTTTCATTTACAGTTGGGAGGAAAAAAAATAGTAGGACCACAGGGAGATATTCTTAAAAGCAGAAAAACATGCTGAATGGTGTCCAGTGTTGTAGGATTCTACGAGTTAAGACTGCATAGCCTTTGCAAATTAAGATTATTAAACAGCCACTGTGCTGCACTAGAAAGGACAGAAAGATTATACCAGTTTTGTGCTTGATTCCGCCCCACCTGGCAATCAGATAATATGAAGCCCAAGGCAGTGTGTGCATGAGAACAGGCCTCACACAAAAGGAACTTTCATTAGTGCCCTTCCCGCCGTGACCTCCAGCTGCTCAGGACAGAAGAGGTTGAGCAAGAGAGGAGATGTGGTTGGAGCAGGTTTGTTGGGGTGGGAGGATAAAGGGACACCACAGGGGAAGTGGGTGGAATCTCGGTCAGGAAAGTCACTGGGAGTGGAAGGTGGGGGAGAAGATTCCCAGGGCGAGGAAATGGGGAATGCAGAAGGTCTGAGATCATGAGCAATGAAGAAGGGAGTGGTAAGGGTGCTGACCTGAGGCAAGTGAGCGTTAAAAGTACTCACAAGGAGGATGATGAGTGCCTTTGACTCCCCAGCAATAGCTGAACAAGACGACCTCTTTGCGTAACCCTACAGTAGACTTCACCCGCCACAGACCCTCCCACTCCCCCCCCCCCCCCCCGATTAGGGTCTGGCTCAGTCCACAAGGCAGGCAGCGTTTGTAGAATTACTTTGCACATATGATAGTGGGAGTGTTGTCTGCTGTATGATGTCATTCTGCACACTCAGCCGTCTGCTTTTGCATGAACGTCATACACACAAAGAGCCCACATCTAACCTGTGGTAATGTGCAACCTTTGCACTATGTACCAGGCAATGTGAACAACTGGACTTTGTTAAAGAATTCCAAACTAGTTGCACTGTGTGATGGAATTTCTAGGGCACGCCCTTGTCAACTATTAATGCATTCAACCACTTGTGACTGTGTATGAATTGCAAGAGAAGTCTGGATGCTTGTGTAAACTTACATTTGCTGGGAATTCATGGCAACTTGGCTAGTCTTTGTTTAATGCTTTGAGTTGTAAATCTTGTAGATTCCAGAATGAAAGTGTCTTAGCCTGGCAAGGATCACAGTTTCCATACATTTCTTGTTTGAAGACCATTGCTCTGATATTTTGCACTGATACATAACATAACAAATGTATCCTGAAGTCCTGCCTGTAACTGTGACCCATAATGTGTGGCAGAGGGACATCGGATCAGTACTCTCTGGTAATACTCTATTGGATGGCTTACGGGGCTGGAGTGGGCACCAATTTCCCCAGAATCCAGGACATTTTCAAGGACTGATGCCTCAAAAAGGCAGCATATCATTAAAGACCCCCATCACCTAGCACATGCCCTCTTCTCATTGCTACCATCAGAGAGGAGGTACAGGAACCGGAAGGCACACAGTCAATGATTCAAGAATAACTTCTTCCCCTCTGCCATCAGATTTCTGATGGACGGTGAACCCATTAACACTACCTTGCTACTTTTTTTCTCTTTCTGTATTACTTAATTTAACTTTTTAAATATATATATTTACTGTCAGTTACAATTTTTATCATGAATTGCAATGTACTTCTACTGCACAACAAATTTCATGACATATGCTAGTGATACAGGTGGCCCCCGCTTTTCAAACATTCGACTTACGACAACTCCCTGTTACGAAAGACTTACATTAGTACCTGTTTTCGCTAACCAAAGAGGATTTTCACTTCTACGAAAAAAAGACACTCGCTTTATACATGTGTTTACCCCGAGAAAGACTACCATGACCTTGAAGCCTTGTGCGGGCAGTTGTTTGCGCATGCGTGTATGTACATACGCATGAACGTACATATGCGTGTACGTGCCGATTTTTTCCCCCCAAATCGATTTTGGCTCGCTGCCTTCCGAGTTTGATAACTGAAACTACACCTACAATATTTCAAATTTATATAGGGTGTAAATTTATCATATTCCTGCTTTTACTATATGTTAGTGTTATTTTAGGTTTTATGTGTTATTTGCTTTGATTTGGTAGGTTATTTTTTTGGGTCTGGGAACGCTCAAAAAGTTTTCCCATATAAATTAATGGTAATTGCTTCTTTGCTTTACGACATTTCGGATTACAAATGGTTTCATAGGAATGCTCTGCCTTCGGATTGCGGGGTGAAACCTGTATTAAAACTGATTCTGATACATTTTGCTGACATTAAAGTCAAACAGTATCTGTGAGAAGAAAAACAAAAAGTTGATTGAAAATGCAAAATTGCAAAGGTGGCCCCAGGGTCACACCATAGAACCCTGAGAACCAGTACTTTCTCAAAAGATTTATATTGAAGTTTTTGGATCCATGTAAAATGTATAAGGGTACTTTTGTCATAAGATGGTCATCCTGTTTATTTATTATCTGAAATAAACCCTAGAGATCAATTGGCTAATGCACTTTCTATAAAATGCATCACATATCCATGGATAGTTCGAAGTTCTGGCCCAGTCTATAAATCACAAAGAGCATTTTCTATTTAAGGTTTTGAATATTCTACTGTACGAGTGGCCTCCGATCCCCTTTGCTGTAAGATCACGGGAATTTCATTTCAAATTCATTAACCAGCTTTTATATATTGCCGTGATTGGGATTTAATACCATTGCTAGAACAAGTACTTCACCGCCCAAGCTCTATAGACATTCAACAATTTAGAGTTACTAATTCTCCCACACATCTAGATTTCAAAATCTTCAAAGATCCACATTAAGTGTTCAATAATCATTTCAAAAACGTCATGAAAATTAATTCCAATGAATACAAATGCTTTAATAAAGAGCTCTGGAGAAGCTGCAATTTGCAAGATTTAGTCATCACTAGTTTCAAGTTTAATGAATTTAACCACTTTCTAGGTAAATCTCTCAAATGATGCTCAATGGCAACTTGCAAGGAACTAAAAAAAATATTTTATTAATATTCTTTCCAAGGCATTTCAACATGTAATCTAAATGTCCCCCATAATAAGCTTAACATAAGCATATGGAACATTTCTACCTGTGCATGCTCCACTTCTTGCGACCAAATTCAACAATTTCAGATAACTACATTCCTCTGTCCCATTCTGATGCAAAATCAGTCAGTTGAAATACCAGCTCAGTTGTTCCCTGACAACAGATGCTATCTGATCTGGCAAGTACTTCCCGCATTGTCTTTTATTTCAGATTTCCTGTATCTGCTCCGTTCTGCATCTCAATCCCGGCATTGTTCCTTTTCTCTCTCTCTCTCTCTCTACTGCTCATTCATTGCCCTCTATTTACATCTCCTCTAGACAGAGCAATGGTGACTAACTTGCGCTAATTACCCTCTCTCAGATGACTCCGAGAGCGGGACAACTTTGCTCCCTTTGCCATTGAATCCAGCCACTACAACAACTCTGCTGCCATTGGCCTCAGTAAGGATGGAAAGGGAGAATAAGTCAGGACTCTTTTAAAAGCCAATTGACCTGCTTACCTTCAGACTGAATGAGCACTCACCACAGCTCTCTCTTCGAGATGAAGCTGTCGTTCTGGCTCAAGCTTTAAGAGTAGGATCTTGGTCTCAATGCATGAACAAATGAAATAGCAAGGAGAAGTAAAGGCCAAGAAAAGCCCCCAGCCTTCTCAGTACACTGTAACATCTCTTACATTTAACCATGTTTCATAATACTTTGCTCATTCTTTATGAAACAGTTTATATAAACACACGGGGTGATTGATAAGTTTGTGGCCAAAGGTAGAAGGAGATGAGTTATTAACTTCAAACTTGCTGCATTTCCACTCAAAAGAGTTGAACTGCATGTGCATGTAACGAGAGCTGTATAACTCATCTCCTTCTACCTTAGGCCACAAACATATCAATCACCCCTGCTGTGGACACTTTCTGGAGGTCTAAGATCCGTATGCACCACGACCGCTGGACTACGTGTGTAAGTGTAGGAGGGGACTATGTTGAAAAATATGTGTGCTAGGTTTTCTAAAATTGACTCCTTCTACATTAAGCCATGAACTTATCAATCACCCCTCGTATAGTGATTTGACACCTGTATGCCTTGAAGGAATAGTTTTATATATGTATATATATATATATATATATATATATATATATACACACACACACACATAAACACATACACACAAATAATATGTATGCGCATGTAAATATATGTAGATATATAATATGCATAATCAAAAAGTGCATTTCTGTTTTGTGAAATTATCAAATTCCATCATTCAATTTTATTGAAAATGCATTTAAGTATGTCAACAATTCAGTACTTTCACTCAAAAGAGTTGCTTAGTACAGATTTACCAATTCCAACAGCTATTTGTATTTAACCATTCAGTTTTAGCAGGAATTTTCTTTCTAACTGAGATATGCCGATGGGGAAACTGTCTATTTTAAACCAATTTCAGTGTATCCATACGTACCCTGATATTATTAAATCATTCGGCCTGGCTGCTTCACTTTTCCCTCAGGCATTTTGCAATCATGAAAAGATTCAAGAATTATATTCACTGTGGGGTGCAGCACACCACTCAGAGTTTGAACTATTTCTTTGGGGAAGAGAAGCTAATTTTTGTTTTTGCTATACTAATAGTTGAACATGAAAACTTTTTTTTTAAAGCTTGTAATTATCCTTAAAATGTTGTAATCACTTCACTTGTAGAAAGGCAACTGCAATTAGACGACTTGACTAGTTCAAGGGAGAGACATAAATGAGGGTGGTAAATTTCTTGACAGATCCTGCGTGATTGTTGTGACTTTGTAGGGAAAACTTTAACCCATGTGCAATTGAGACCATCACCAATTTTCTTTGGAGAATTAGCAATGGAAAAATGGGAAGAGGTCTGAATAACTTCAGATAATCTCCAACGAGATGGAGATTGCACCACCAAGCACATTTTCCCTCCCACCACACTTTCTGCTTTCTGTAGGGACTGTTCCCTACGCGACTCCCTTGTCCATTTGTCCCTCCCCACTGATCTCCCTCCTAACACTTATCCTTGTAAGCAGAACAAATGCTACACCTGCCCCTACATCTCCTCCCTCACTACCATTCAGGGCCTCAAACAGTCCTTCCAGATGAGGCAACACCTCACCTGTGAGTCTGTTTGGGTTATCTACTGTATCCGGTGCTCCTGGTGTGGCCTCCCATATATCGGTGAGTCCCAACATAGATTGGGAGGTCTCTTCGCCAAGCATCTATATTCCATCCGCCAGAAGTGGGAACTCCAGTGGCCACCCACTTTAATTCCACTTCCCAATCCTATTCTGACATGTCAGTCCATGGCCTACTCTACTGTTGCGATGAGGCCACACTCAGGTTGGAGGAGCAATGCCTTATATTCCAAGTGTAGGCTCTAAACTGAAGGCATGAACATCGGTTTCTCAACTTTTGGCAATGCCTCCCACCCCTCACTATTCCCCATTCCCATTTCTCTCTCTCATCATATCTCCTTACCTGCACATCACCTTCCTTTGGTGCTCCTCCTCCTTTTCTTTCTTCCACAGCCCTTTTTCTGTCCTTTCCTATCAGATCAGATTCCCCCTTCTCCAGCCCATTATCTCTTCCACCAATCAACTGCACAGCTCTTTATTTCAGCCCCACCTCCCACACTCCTCCCTGTTTCAACCATCACCTTCAGGTTCTTCCTCCTCCCCCAACTTTCTTTCTCAGACTCCTCATCTTTTTTTCCCAATCCTGCTGGAAGGTTTCGGCCCAAAACATCAACTGTACTCTTTTCTATAGATGCTGCCTGGCCTGCCGAGTTCCTCCAGCAGTATACCTGTGTTGCTTGGATTTCTGGCACCTGCAGATTTTCTCTTGTTTGTGAATAATTTACCCTCTTTATTTTTATTCAGCATTGGTTAAGAAAAATGCACAGTAACTCCTCCATGCATTCTTGCATTGGCCTTTGCCCTGCAGCATTACTATCTTTTAAAATTCTTGAAACTAAGTGAACCACGAAGGAACATTAGAATAATGAAGAGAGTCATCAGATGCTATTTTCCTCAAATAGAGTTGTGTTGACAACAAGTAGTATGTTGAGTTCCAAATGAAAGTTAACCTTTAACCACTTCATTAGTCTAAACCAAAATTCAAATGCAACCATTTCAGATGAAAGTCATTTCAAACACTTGGATCCTTGGACAAGAACATGCCAGCTTCAAAAAGGCAGCTACAATTGTTTGAGTGCTTTGCTGCCTGGCAAACAAATTGAAGACTTTAAATGTTATCAGCATATAACTACACTGCTTTGTAACAGCTAATTTTAAAAAAAGCTGCAAGAAATATTAAAGAGAATTTAGGCAAACACACATTTACATAGAGGATGATTAGTGTCGATTTTTGAGCTTCAAACTGTTATTCAAGGTGAGTGGATAAGTTATTCCAGAAAGGATGATTATTTTAATTTGCTGTTTATGAAGGTAACAGATAACCAGATGGAATAACCCATCATCCCACACTGTGTAAAAGTTCATTTTTCTAAGTGTCCCTATCATTATTTTTGTGATCTTAGATTTGATGTTATAAAGATGCATGACTGCAGAAATAAACTATTATAACAGCTGGAAGCAAGCAAGTGGGATTATCACTGTCTCATGTGGAGAAGACGACTGCTGACTAATGCAGCTTCAAACACTCTGGTCATTCTGTGAGCAGAGGCTTGCACTGATTTAATATTCTTCAACTATTATTAGGTGGATGAGACCCATTATTTCCACCACATTAAATCACACACTGCATCTCAAAAGCAACCTGAATCATAACATTACTTCTGATTCCATCTTTTTTTTCCTACTCTCTCAACTTTTAACTCATGGAGTCATACAACAGGGAAACAGGCCCTTTGGCCCAGCTGGTCCTTGCCATCAATTTGCTTCATCCAAGCTAGTCTCATTTGCCAGCACTTGGCTAATATCCTTCTAAACCATTTCACTCAGTCTTCCTGTCTAACTGTATATTAAAAACTGTTATTGTACTTGCTTCGACCATTTCCTTGGCCAGCGCATTCCACACAGATGGAAAAAAAAGTTGTCCCTCAACTTCCCAGTAAATCTTTCCCCTCTCACCTGAGACCTATTCCTACTGTTAATGATTCCCGAAATCTGAGAAGAAGACTGAAGGGATTCACTCCATCTATGCAATTCAGGATTTTAAACACCTCTAAGATTGCCTCTTGGACTCCAAGGCATAAAGTATCACCCAGTTCGCCCTCTCCCTACATCTCAGTCCCTTAAGTCCTGGCAACAACTTGCGCCAGTATCATGATGTTCTGTAGCAGTAGCTGTGTATAATTTACACAAACTTGTGTTTGGCATGTTTGCAATGCATAATGATGCTGCTGCAAAAAAGCTCATTTTCACAGCCTTTATTAACTGGGTACGTATGCCCATGTGGTGGAATGTAATGGTGAGGTTGTATAAGGCATTACTGAAGCCGAATTTGGAGTATTGTATGCAGTTTTGGTCACCGAATTACAGGAAGGATATTAATAAGGTTGAAAGAGTGCAGAGAAGGTTTACAAGGATGTTGCCGGGACTTGAGAAACTGAGTTACTGAACAGGTTAGGACTTTATTCCCTGGAGCGTAGAAGAATGAGGGGAGACTTGATAGAGGTATATAAAATTATGATGGGTAAAGATAGAGTGAATGCAAGCAGGCTTTTTCCACTGAGGCCAAGGGAGAGGAAAAAACAGAGGACATGGGTTAAGGGTGTCGGGGGAAAAGTTTAAAGGGAACATTAGGACGGGCTTCTTCACACAGAGAGTAGTGGGAGTGTGGAATGAGCTGCCAGATGAAGTTGTAAATGCGGGCTCACTTTTAAGATTTAAGAAAAACTTGGAGAGGTGCGTGGATGAGAGGTGTATGGAGGGATATGGACCAGGTGCAGATCAGTGGGACTGGGCAGAAAAATGGTTCAGCACAGCCTAGAAGGGCCAAAAGGCCTGTTTCTGTGCTGTAATGTTCTATGGTTCATTGACAATAACCTTGAATACTGAAGAGAGAATCTACTGCTCAAACTGCAGACCCACAAAAAGAAATCGAAAATTGCTGCCTTCATAAATAAAATAAGCATGTTCAACTGATGCCATGTGTAGGTTAAAGCATCCACTACAGAGTTAATGTGGCATTCTTTTGCTTGGGGACCTCACTCACTAGTAGGGCCATAATAAATTAAGCACCCGAGACTCAGTAATGGGCAAATCTCTTACATAATTAAGTTTTAATGGAAGGAGCTTGCACATTGTTGTGTTATTAACTGTCCATTTATTTGTGATCAGTACCAAGTACCAGCTAAGAGGCTGTGCCATTCATCTGAATGATACATCAATGTGGCCTTCCACTCCAACAACCAAACAGGTTTGTTACATCAGCTGTTTGCCACTGTGCTCAGAACCATCTGCTGTAAAAATATGTTCAGGTTAAATGCTCAGGCAGTAGGTAAAAAACAGTCATCACCTTTGGCCATCTCCCAGGACAACCTCCTCTTGAAACAGCCTTGCCCTCTGTCCACTTCCAAACAAAGCTCTTGCACTTGGTTCTAGTTGTGAGATGACTTTCTACAATATTTTAAACTGGATGCCAAACTGGTGGCCACAGATGGGAAGACTGTACACAAAAGGATTGCATTCTGGATCTTGCTAATAAACCTATTGGCCGATATTATTGCAGAATGTGTTTGTTACACTTCGGGTCTTTTCCCTGATGTCTTGGGGACTGAGTTCAATTACTTACACAGATAACACCATTCATGCAAATTAGGTGACATTGTCAGCTGGTCAAAAGAACATTTTCATTTTGACCTTCAATATAGTCACGAACAAAGGTAAATGCTGATGGCAAGGGAAATTACTTAATTGGATAGGGTTAATTACAATGGTATTCAGCAGGAACTTGAAAGAGTATATTAGGAACAGGTGCTCTTAGGGAAATGTACCAAAATATGGAGGTTGTTTAAGGAGCACTCACATGGGCTTCTGGATAGGTTTGTCTCAGTGAGACAGGGAAAGGATGGTAGGGTGAAGGAACCATGGTTGGCCAGAGAGGTGGAACATTTTGTTAAGTGCAAGAAAGTTTAGGAAACAAGGGTGGGTTATTAAGTTTGAAGGTGACTCAGAGGTTGGTGTTGGTGTAGGTAGTGTTGAAAGCTGATGCAGATTACAAAAGGGTGTATAAAAGATGCAGAGCTGGGCTGAGAAGTGGCAGAGAGGTTCCATCTGAAAAAGAGTGAAGTGATGCAGTTTGGATTATCCAACTTGAAGGCAGAGTACAAGGTGAATGGCAAGATCTTAGCAGTGTCGTGGAACAGAAGGATTGAGGAGTCCATGTTCACAGATCCGTCAAAGTTGCCGCACAAGTTAATAGGGTGCTCAAGATGATGCTGGTCTTCATTATTTGAAAAATTGAGTTCAATAGCCACAAGGTATGTTGCAGCTCTATAAAACTCTGGTTAGACCACACTTGGAGTATTGTGTTCAGTAACCGCTAGCCTCGTTATAGGAAGGATGTGGAAGCTTTAGAGAGGATGCAGAAGAGATTATCAGCATCCTGCTTGGATTTGAGAATGTCTTCTAAGGAAATACTGAGCAAGCTAAGGCTTTTCCTTTTTTCTTTCTGAAGTGAAGAAGAATTAGAGGTGACTTCTTAAGAGATACTTAAGAGATAGTGTGGACAGCCAGTGCCTTTTTTCCACAGCAATAGCCGCCATCTTTTTAAGGTATGTGGAGGAAAGTTTAGAGGATATGTCACATCTAGTTATTTTTTTATCTAGGGCACGGCAGATGCCAGCAATGCATTGCCTACAGTGATGATACAGAGGCTGATTAATCTCAGAGACGCTTAGATAGGCACAAGGTTGTAAGAAAAATGGAGGGTTTTGGGCTAGGTAAGAGAGAAGGGTTATATTGATCATGGAGCAGGTTCATGGGATCATAGGATAAAGTCTGCACTGTGCTGTATTGTTCTATGTTTTGTTTGGCAGGGGGGGCTGCTGGTGAGGTACAAATGGAAACTGTTGTAAGATATCAGATCACATCAGTCACTATTGGACAGGAAATTCAGGACAAAACTGGATGTTAAACTTTTAGAGTTCTTTTACCTAAATCTTGTAAATAATCTGCTCCAAAACTTCTCATTTTCCTCAGTTAACTATCATTTTATGTGAAAACTCTTTCAGGCCACTAGCTTTCTCTTTGAGATCACACGTTTTCTAAGGGCTTTACTGAGGCGACCAGTCACTAAAAAAAATGCAGACTAGGAATTTTCCTAAATTAAACAAATTAAAACCTCAGGCACCAAAGTGCATTATGGGTGTCTTTCCAATTACTTTCATTATTGTTTTAAAAAACAAATCATCCAGAAAAATAATATGAATAATGGCAGTCAGTCAGACTTGTAAGAGAGTTGATATCTCCTGATCTAGGCAGTCAGGGAGGTGCGAGGTTGGGCAGGAACTGACAAGACATGAGCTCTGTACCATTTTGGGTATTACACCACAGGGTGGAGCTGTTAGCACATGTGAGGGGGCGGGGGGGTGAGGGACTGAGCATTATAGTTATGGGGTGACAATGTTGAGGCTGAGGTTGTTTAGAACAGAGCCAGACTGTTTTAATTGAGGTGTATAAAATGATGAGAAGTTGAGGCAGAATGATCAGAAAGCAGACAATTCTCAGAACAGAGTGATCACTGACCGCAGAACTTCGATTTAAATAATATTGTAGATGGGTTAGTTGAGGGTTTGAAAATACTAATTTCACTCAAGGAGTGTAGGCTGGGGCCCTCGGCCTCAAAAGGTATTGGAAGCAGAAACTGAGACACATGCATCAAAACTAGTCACACAGTGTTCCAGCACATTTACAACATTACGTGGTTTGAAGACTGCCCAGGTATAATCTGTCCACAAAACATAGGCATGTGCAGCCCAAACAATTACTGCCACATCAATTCACAATAAGGTGATGCAAGGCCTAGCTGACAGTGCAATCAATTATCAACAGTCACTTATTCCCCCATAGTCATTTTGGGTTTAGCCAGAACTTCTACAATGTGGTTCCAAAACTAATATCCAGATGTGAAGTGGGAGTAATCACAGCTGCATTAAACCAATTATAGTGTGGAGGGCTCACACTGAATTAATTCAGTGGTGAACAACGACTAAACTTTCTATAGGGATATTCCGAGTGGAACAGAAGATGGTTTTTGTTGTTGATGCATAATCATCCCACCCCTTGTTCATCACTGCAGGAGTTCCTCAGGGAAATGCCCTCAATCCAACCATCTACAGCTATCTTATTAATGACTTTCCTTCCTGGAGAAGATCAGAAGTGGGGTGTCTGCTGATATTTCAGCACAAAGTGGATGCAATTTAGAAATGACAGCTCTAAAGATAGCGTCTTTCTCACGTACATTTCAGAACCAATTTAATAATGATAATTTAAAGGATGATAAATGCTTGGACAGCAATTGGTACTTACTGCATTAGATGCGAGTAGAGTTTACATCATACATACATCAGGCAATAGTCAATAACCTCCAACAAAGGAAGGGGCTAACTTCCCAGTTGTGTTGCCAAATCAGCCATAATTGACATTCTGGAAGTCAGCAATGCTGGGGAACTGATCTGAATCTGCCAAACGAGTACTATGGATTCAGGAACAGGTCAAATGTCAGCTACCATACAGACAAGGCATGGCACAACTTTACAGAGTGAGTAAATATGCAAGTTAGGAGATTAATTACACTGTTCTGCCCTGAAGTACACTGAAGCCATTTGCAAAAGCTTCTATGAAGCATCAGCCAAGTCGTCTACTATTTAGGTCAATGAAAGCAGGAAAATGGGACTGTTATGTGCAGGTTCAAACACCATCCTAACTTAGAAATACAGCCTCATTCCTTCAGTGGGTCATAACCCAGGAAAACCCTACTTATTGAAGTAAAGGAGCACCTTTTGCAGTGAAATATGGCTACTCATCTCAAGCTTCCTTGACACAATAAATATCAGGCTTGCTGACAATGTCTACAACCTGGGAATGATTTAGAAATTATATTAAAGCCTGATTGTTAATGATAACGGAATGAGTGCTACACAGAAATTAAAACAGCTGAAACAAAGCTCTTACTATCAAAAAGAACAAATTACTTTCCTAAAAGTGACTTGATTTTGTTCTGCATGCCTCACCTTTCCTTATATGACCTTGGTCCCATATATTTACAATGAATTGACGTTGGCAGATGTCTTATTTAATATATTGCATTATAAACTCTTACTCTTGGTAATTCAAGAAAATGTGGCAGGTCTGTAAATTCCATGGAGGGACCGGCTTTAAATCATGCGATGGTATCTTTCCCAAGTCTACTTCAAAACCAATTTAATAGCGGCAATTTAAAGGATATTAAAGGCTTGGGAAATCTACAGGTACTTAATGCATTATGACTGGGATTCTGATAAAGTAAATGCCACAAGGACCATAATTATACTCAGTACAATCAACTGCAGTGTTTGGATTATTTTTTTTTGCAGAACTCTAAGCACTTCCTCCTGAAAATTAAAACTCAAGACAAGGAGATGCAACTAAGCAGGTTTTTGAGAACTTGAGAAACGTAATTAGAATTTGACTTGAGGCTGCAAATCTACGAACAACACATGTTCCAGAGGTGATTTCACTCTGCCTGATTAACACAAGGCCTCACCAAGAACTCTGCAGGGAACTGCAGATCCAATATAAAGTTCTGTTCTTTATTTTTCATTCAGAAACTGCAGTTTTTTAAAATCCAATTTTAAAGATTCAAATTAGATTCAGATTAGTTTATTGCCATATACAGCAGGGTGCCTTGATTACATGAAGCCCACAAAATAAACAGTATACAGGATGTTATAATAAATAGAGACGAGTACAAACAACAAAATATACAAAGATTATTGTGCAATCTGAGGTGGAAATGCTGAAGTGACAATAATGACGATTTAGAGTTAAGAGTTGGAGAACATGGTGTCACTGCTGGGAAGGCGAAGCAAAAGAGGTGATTGATTCTCAAGTATGAAAGCAGTTCTTTAGTCTGGATGTATAGTGTTTAAGCTCTTGAAGGTAGAAGAGAAAGCAAGGAATGGCCTAGGTGTCAGGCATCCCTGATAATACTGTTAGCCTTCCAGAAACACATCATGAAGGTGGAGGGGACAGAAGGAATGATGAGCCTGTGATAGTCTGGCAACTACTTGTCAGTATTTAAAGATATACCGTAGATTCCGGACTACAGAGCGCACCTGATTAAAAGCCGCTGGCTCTAATTTTAGAAAGAAAATCAATTTTTTAATTGTAAAGGCCGCACCGGATTTTAGGCCGCACCGGATTTTCGGCCGCAGGTGTCTCACGTTGTAATATGAGATATTTACACAGAAAGATATTACACGTGAGGATTTTTTAATTTTTAATTAAATCCATATGGTAACAAAAACAAATACATATTGCAAATGCTTTTTTTCGAACCGTGCCCGTAACGCGGCTACTTTTAAATATACGTTGCGTATACTTCTTTACTGAACAACATTCCAATATCTCCTAACGACTGGTAAAAAATATATATACTGCAGCCTACCAGGAAAAGTTATTGATCGCCTTTAACTTAAAAGCAGCGTTTCGCTCGGGTCTAATGCCGCTCCGCCGCTCGACCCCCTCCTTTCCGTTTATCGCAAACGGCATTTTTCCCATAAGACACCGCGAAACCGGGTGTGACGTCATAGCATCCCACGATGTAGTACAGAAAACAAATATAGTTAAAACTCTTCTAACTTTAACTAGAAAATGAATTACTAAGCGAAAATATTATAAACTAAATAACTGCCATAAGGCAGCACAATGCTTCGAGTGTTTTCCATGTTGATGAGGGTGAGTACAAATGACTGATTTACAATAATTTAATTGTGAAAGTGCGCTTGATTTATCGTACAATTTCATTGGACCTCTGTGAACTACTCATCAATTTTATTGGTCTACTGTTATGAGGCAAAATGTTTACGAGGCGGCATGAAAAAAATCATGTATTAGCCGCTCCAGATTAAAGGCCGCAAAGTTCAAAGCTGTTCAAAATGTGGGAAAAAAGTAGCGGCTTAAAATCCGGAATCTATGGTAATTCCAGTAGCTCAGAACATGCACTTAGGAAAAGCTGCAAAGAGAACACCTTGATAATACCCTTCATTGAACTTTATCTTCTTCACTTTACTTTCCACTTGCCAGTTTTCTTTTTTATTGTGGGGCACGTGGAGCCATGGTCCGACTCGTCATTTGAAACTATGGCAAAAGGAGCAGGTGTAGGCTTTTGCTGTAATAATTAACTGCTCCCATCTTTATGAGAATCTTCAGGACCCCAACATTTCTTTGAAAATCAATATTGCCCAGTCTTTCGCCATTTAAAATATTAGTCAGTATCTCTGTGTTTTTCTGTCAAAGTGAATAAGCTCAGATTTTCCCATTTCATTTTCCATCTGCCATGGTTTTACTCACCCAGCTTGTTTCTATCCTGTTCAAGCCTCCTTGATGGTCATCGCAGCTCACTTTCCCACTGAATTTTGCATGGTCAACAACCTTCTTCCCCTCACTGGGACAGATCGCACAGAGATGGAGGCCGAGCACCGACTCCTTTGGAGTACTGTGACACCAGGAGGGCAATGCCGCTGTCTGCTTCACAAACTCCCTCTTGCTCCAAAGACTGATGAGTATGTGCAACCAATTTGAGCTGGCTTCGGGAGCCAGAGCCAATCTCATTAACAATGAAGCCATGCTCTTTGCCGGCTATGTTAACTGATCACTTGTTTCCTTCACCGTCAGGTTCAGTTACTTGAAAGTGCTGGGGATACGGCTCAGAGGAGTATGGACATGCATCATGAGCTCGGTGGAGTCAGAGTGTCATCCAGCACAGAAACAGGCCCTTTGCCCCAACTTGCCCATACTGACCAACACTCTCATTAAATCTTGGTCCACTTGCTCACATTTGGCCCATGTCTCTCTAAACCATTCCTATCCACGTATCTGCCTGTTAAATGTTGTTAATATATTTGTCACAACCACTGCCTCTGGCAGCTCATTTCATACACTGAACACCCTGTGTGTGAAAAGGATACTCCTCAGCTCCCTATTTCCCTTTCACCCTAAATGTATACCCTTTTCTTCTGGATTCCCCAATCCATGGGAAAAAGAAAGTACTGTGCTCCTCGAGATTTTTTACCTCTCTGCAAGATCACCCTTTATTCTCCAAATTTCCAATGAATAAAATCCCTACTTGCTCAATCACTCTCCATGACTCAGTCCCTCGAACCCTGGCAACATCCTCAATTTTTTCCCCACTCTTTCCAGTAGCGTTCGTAGACATGCTATAGATAAAACAATATCCTGATGTGCCTTGTCAATCACAGCAGTGAACTCAGCTGTGGAGAAGTACTCTCACTGTAACTGAGTGAGAGCGGACGTGGATCACAAATGCACAGTGGGAATCACCAGGAATATTTCCAAGCTCATTTGGACCTCAAAAGTGGATCTGTCCAAGAGCCTAGATATACATACCTACAGGAACAATGGGGGAGGGCATGGAGAGAGTATCCAACATTGCCTTCATTCTGATAGTTAGCTGCATCAAACTGTGCACAGACACTGGGCCTGAAAACTAACAATGGGAAAAGGCCAAGATTTGTCTTGTTTCCCATTGTTGCCTTAGAATGTTCCTTTCAGATGAGCTAATGCCAACCATCAGTCCCCTGTGGAACATATCCAAGCACAAATCAATGACAGTGGATGTAACTGTGCACCAGCACAGACTTCAGAAAAGAATATTCAAAGATGAAAACCTGAAACTCAGCACAAAGCTCATGGTCAGAGATCTGTGTGCGTCTTTGAGTTCCAGACTACCTGTAGCCAAACACCTCAAAACATTGGAGAGATACCATAAATGCTCCCCTCAAAATCCTTTGGTGAGCTAACATCTGCTTCCCCTCTGTAGCCAATTTAACCATAGTTACATTCAGCCAGATCAACTGGACAGACCATATTGCTTGCGTGCCCAAATCCCATCACAAGTACTTCACTCTGAGCTGCGTTCTGCAAAGAAATACCAGGATAGAGGAAACAACTGGAGCCTGTTGTCAAAGTCCATTGGGGAAAAATAAACTATGCTCCCTGACCAGTGGGAATCCCTGGTTTGTGACAGATCAAGTGGAAAGAAAATATCAACGAAGATGTTAATAAACATCTGGTTTCTCCATGTGGATACACTAGGAAAATGGCAATTACCTCCAATTCTACCTACTCGCTCCACAAAGTGACACCTGCTCTGACAGCAATACAGTCGGCAAAACCCACATTAGTCTTGACTGTCACCCAGAAACTTGTAGAAATGGAGTGAAAACTAGTCATCCTTGACACAAAAGGATTACCCAAGGTGAAAAGGTAACAGCACTCCAATAATAGCACACCTAAGGCACTATTATGTACGGTACTCACTAAAGTATCCTGAAAATATTTGAAGTTGACAGTGGTAGCAATAACATCATGGAGGTAACAGAGGTGGTGGTGGAGGCAATTACAATGTTTAAAAAGTATTTATGCAGGTACTTGGATAGGAAATATGTAGAGGGATACGGAATTAATGCAGGAAAATGTGATTAGCATAGATAAATATCACCATCAGCATGGACAAAGTAGGTCAAAAGTGCCCAGTTCTATACTGCATGATTATGTGTTTCCACAAAATTGTCATAACTTGGGAAATATGGAACGTACAGTATGATAAATCTACAGCCACAGGCCCACAGGGTTTTGAATGAATGATCTCAAAGACATTTCAGTTAAGAGAATCATACTTCAAATATGAAACTAAGAATAACAGAGCTAATTAGATGTGAAGGCAGTTTCCCGATGTTCTGAAATGAAGACTTTATCTGGGGATTTTCTTGGATCACAATTTTTTTCTATAATCTGCATTAGAAAAAAATTGGGTTTGTAACGTGAAGCAGCAACAAAGGTCCTACTGATGGCCCGAAATGTCCTGAGTCCAACCACAAGGACTTACCAAGCACGGGCCAGGTTATGAATACAAAACAAAGGATAAACAATCTATTTATAATGGATTTGCATGCAATTGTATGAACTCCAATCAGATCAGTAAGTGCGCTTCAGAATTGGAACATTAATTAGCTGACTGAAATCCTCCAGGTCAGGATTGTTACATAAAACCAAGGGGATGACAACATGATCAGTACGGATATTTCCTAAATTTAATGGAAGCAATGATTGAATTAATATAATTTGACAGAAAGCTGAGCCTGAGGCAGAAATCAGGAAGAAACTGGTGCATTTTGTTTCAACCACTTGGCGAGCTAGGGATCTAAATTTAAACTTGGGTTAAAGTCCTTCAAGCTACTTCCAATACATTTCACCCTTTTATTTTTGTTGAGAGTAAAAAGGACAAATCAGAGATGATTCAGGCTCAGTCCTTCACCAAGGTGATGTACATGAACTTGTAAATCTCGTATGTGCTGACTCTTCAATTCATGTCCTTTCTCTATGCTCCCCTCCAACCAAGATATGAGTATTGAAATCATTTCTCCTATGTTAATTCTCCTAATTGACTTTGAAATAACTAAAGTTCCCAGGATGATAACTCTCCATTTCACTGGAACTCTACCACAGAGCCTATATCCTCTATTCCGTCCTCAATGATCTACAGAAAATGTGCTGATCTGTGCTAGCACACTCTTACTTCTCAACTCCAACCTAAGAAATGACTGTGCTCCATTAGAGCCATTTGTCCCTGGGATTTATTAACCTTATTAAATTTATTAACACATTTTGTGTGCACACACACACACACACACACACACACACACACACACACACACACACACACACACACACACACACACACACACACACACACACACACACACACACACACACACACACACACAATCTTTGAACTTCTCTCACACTCTCAAACAGCAGGAGACTGTACTGTTTAACCTTTACATCTCCTGGCCATTTTTGTGAGCACTAATGAGAAAATGACCTGTTGTTGTCAACTCCAATTTGCTGTGCTGTTTCTTAAATAACATTATAACATTCCAGCATATGATTGGCAATGTGACCAATGCGTCTGATTGTAAAGTGAAAATAAATTATACCTCAAACCACAGAACAATATAGGCCCTTAACCTACTTTAAGATAAATCTAACCCTTCTCTCCTACATAGCCTGCCATTTTGTCTTTCATCCATGTGCCTATCTAAGAGTTTCTTAAATGTCCCTAATGTACCTGCCTCTACCACCATTCCTTGCAGGGTATTCTATGCACTCTCTACCTCTGATATCATCTCTATACTTTCCTGAAATCATTTTAAAATTATGCTCCCTCATATTAGCAATTCTTGCCCCGGGAAAACGTCTCTGGCTATCCATTCTATCTATGCCCCTTATCATCTTGTACACCTCTTCCCTGATTGAAGTACACCAAGAGGATAGAGGACACGAATCATCATTCTGATATTTGCCTATCTGCAGAAATTTTCCTCCATCTGATGTGATGTCATGTCAGCTGTGATCTTGTCCAACAGGCCCCCAGTCTCAATGTAGATGGCATCATTAATTTCATTCTTTACACGGTCCTTCAGTGCTGCAACTCATCTCAAATGAGTAGGTTAATCTCACAATTAATGGGAAACTTTTCTATTGATGTAACACCCAGCCCAGAAGAACCTTAACTCTATCTCAGTTATACATTATCAAATGGACACCTTATATGATAAGATGGACCCTTCCCCTAAAATTCCAACTCCTAATGGCCTCGCATCTTATTGTCTATCTGTACTGCACTTTTTCCTATTACTATAACTATGTTCCGCATTCTGTTTTTCACTATCTTGGTGGCAAACTGAACCATGAACGTTATTCACTGGGCTGCAGTATATAGAATATGGACACCGAGTTCCAAGTCACTGTCGACTTGTTCACCAGCGACAAGGCTTTGCACTCAACATCTGTGTATAAGATGATGTGAGTGTGTAGAAGATAAAGAGAGGCATTGATCATGTGGATAGTCAGAGGCTTTTTCCCAGGCTGAAATGGCTGCCACAAGAGGGCACAGGTTTAAGGTGCTTGGGAGTAGGTACAAAGGAGATGTCAGGGCTAAGTTCTTTTACGCAAAGAGTGGTGAGTGCATGGAGTGGAAGCGAATATGATAGGGTCTTTTAAGAGACTTTTGGATAGGTACATGGAGCTTAAAAAAAAGAGGGCTATGGGTAACCCTAGTAATTTCAGAGGTAGGGATACGTTCGGCACAACTTTGTAGGTCGAAGGGCCTGTATTGTGCTGTAAGTTTTCTATGTTTCTATCTGTAAAACCGAGATCTTCTCTCAAACTTCCTCCAACATACAATTCTGCCCTGTGACAACAAAATGCCCACAATGACCACCTGGAACTCTCTCTTAACGAAAGTAGAGAAGTTGTACAAGTACAGACTCCATCTTTGAACCTCCAACCCAGCACATATCTCAGTCTTCAAGTTAGCAGTGACTCTTGCTATTCTGTAATGTCTGAGTCTTGGACGACCCACCCCACAGCACTGAAGAGATATGACCAACATTGTCTTTGCAAAGTCCTACAAATCCAGTGGATCAAGAAGTAAACCAATGTCAGTGTTCACTTCCAGGCCAAAATACTATGCAATGAGGCTCTCATTACATTCACTCTGCTTTGGTGGGAAGGCCTCGCTAATTGCACATGCACCACCATGCCCCTGAAACAGATTTTCTAAGCTCAGTTATGGCAGGAGGTGGATGAAACAAACTTTAAAAATCTGCAATAATTGGCAGAAGGAGCAAGCCCCAAAATATCTACCTGCCTACCTCAATTAGCACCTCCCAGACCACATTAACCTCATCAGAGGGGGATCTGGAATGGACACAAGTCATTCCTGACCCTGAGTGAATGTCAAATAAACATGATCTTCAGGCCGTCAGCAGTGCTTACTTTTCCAAACTATGCCTGGTGTTAACACTTTAGGTAGGAGACCAAATAATATTTTAAAGAAATGTAATTAAAATGAGTGATCGAGCTTTGCAATTGCAGAATGAAACAGTTGTCATATTTCTAGTTAGTTGCATGAGTAACATACTCTCAGTTGCTGAAAGAAACCCTTCAGTGACAGCTGTAGGACTGGAATTTTGCTATATCACTGGTCTTCACTTCTATTTGCAGAATTTTAACCTATTATTGAATTTGAAACTGTTTAACCCAACTTCATTGAGATGTTGGAAAATATGTTTAACACACACACAAAGATTTAAAGAAAACGTATTCTTAAAAATAGAACATGAAAGAGTAAATGGACAGAATGCCTTCCAGAAAAAAGGAGAATGTCTGTAAAGTATAAACTGAAGGTAATGAGTGCTGGTTAACGTACAAAGAAGAAACATTTTTAGTGTTTCCATGGAGCACATGAAAGTGAGGAGTGTCAGCAATGAAAAATAGTGCGTCTATTGAAAGTGCTAAGCTCCCTTTGGTCAGAAGTGGCAGAGGTCACTCATTCTAAGAAACAGTTTGAGGGTGAACCCATTGAATAGCAGCTGCATTGCCCTGCCAATTCAGTCCCTACATTCTCAAGCTGGTTACAATTCAAATTGCTCAATGAGGTTTCAAATTCTGTTCAGGTTTACACAATGGACTCGTGTTCACTGGAGACAAAGACCAGAGACTGCCAGAATTTGAAATTTACTTGCAACCCTTAACATCCATTAGAGGTCACAGAGCTCCCACCTTCTCCCATCGTTAGAGTCAAGCTGGAGTTATGAGCAGGACTTCTCAAGAAAGCTCCAAATGGGTTCCCTGCATAAATCTTTGACAACATTTGTACACCAGTTCTTCAACGCTTAGACAGAATTAATATGAATGAGCAAGAAAACAAGTTTTTTTGACAAATATGCAGTTACACATTTTTCTCTTTCATTTTCTGCCCCAGATTCTGATCTGTATGTCTGGAAATTTACTACAAAAAAGTTACGAAAGAATCTTTGCACTTCAAAATTTACATAATATATTAGGACAATGAAGATTAATAGACAAACTAGTGAGCAAAAAGATAGTCCTGACACCAGAGTTCAGCTCAATAATCCTATCCTCCAATTTCCAACCTGTGCAACCTCTAGCAAAAGCCACTGGGTACAGACCTAGAGCAAGGAACACAGTTGATGTTTACACCTCCCCCTCTGAACCTTCAAGACAACTGCAGTCTTACAGTTAATGTTAGTAAAATAAAAAGAGGAGGTGTATCTAGCACCAATGTCTGGTAATCCAAATATCCCTACAATTATATTTTTCTGAACCTTAGACTATTTTATAGGATAGGAAACGTTCAAACATTAACTTCCTGCAATCAGTTTTTGAATGATTGCTGGGTGATATTTTAGCAAATTTGATTTTCAGGTAATTATTACTCAGACTACTGAGGATAATTGTTAATTCTTCAATTAAAGTGCTTGTATTCTTGAGCAAGTGGGACCTTCATTCACCATTTCAACTAACAGGAACATTACACAATAAGAACACAGACATCTTTTATAAGGATACATAATTGTAGTCAAGATTCAACATAACCCAAAAGTAAATTTATGGTTTTATAGAAACTTCAACAATGTTCAGCAAGTACAAGCACTCAGTAATGTTGTATACATCGAACACAAGAAAATACAAAGAACGTCATCTGAATATCTTTCAGCTACACACAGATGAAGTATACAGACAGTTGCATGATGAAGTTGGGTATCTGACATACCAGCAGCTCCAAACTGCAGAACATATCCAGCCTGTCAGTTAAGAAAGGTGAGACACGCAAACAGGTAAATAAACGGTCAGGAAATTGATGGATTTGGACCATGTGCAGGCAAAAGGTATCAATTTAAATTGACTTCATAATTGGCATAGACATTCTGAGCCGAAGTGCTGTACCGTTCTATGTTCTAACAGATCCACCACTGAATCTGTTAGAATCTACCTTTGACAAATGATTAACTTGCACAGACCTGAGAGAGATTCTAGTCCATGTTTGTTTGTTGCTCAGTACCATACCAACTTAAGTAAAAAGACTCTTTTCCCTTTTTCCTCCAACTCATGTCAAATAGGGTGGTTACTTTAAAATAAGATGCACAGGGTTAGGCTGCTCTAGTTCACAATTATTCTCCACTTTGATAAATTATTCTACATTTTTAGGAAAACTATCTGAGTGTGCCTTTATAACAATTCAGGATGCATTTTGTGTGGGAGCTGTCAGATCACTGCATCTGTACTTTTGCTTCCCATAATCTCAGGAATCTACCTTTCGACTGCAGATTCACCGAAAACCAAGAGTTGGGGATTCAATCAATCAAGTCAGTGTCAGCCCTTGAAAGAATCCTCTCTTTCCCATCCAGTTCCTTATATACCAGTGGGCTTGATTATGTTACTGAAATTTCCTCATCAACCAGCACTTCATTCGAAGTTTTTTTTTGACATCACACAGTCAAATTTATCAAATGGTTCACCATACAAAAGTTACCAAGCATTTTCTCATTACTTAGTTGTTAAATACTTACTTAGTTGTTGGATAGGTATATGGACAGGCAAGGAATGGAGGGTTACGGGCTGAGTGCAGGTCAGTGGGACTAGGTGAGAGTAAGCGTTCGGCACGGACTAGAAGGGCCAAGATGGCCTGTTTCTGTGCTGTAGTTGTTATATGGTTATAAATTATGAGATTAGGAAAATATTGTGAGCTTATGTTCAAGTACAAAAGGCTCTTTTCCATTTCGACAGATTGTCATAATAGCTGCATGCTAATGAGATTGATATACAAGTCGGTTTGTGCTACATCACCAACCATCTTTCACAATGTTGTACAACGTCTGCACAAGGAACTAGTTAGGTCCCTGGGTCACTCTACACAGCAGCATTTTATTAAAAAGCACAATTGGGAGATTGTTATTGTGATGTGGTCAGAATAATCTACATTCAACTCTTCCATATGCAAAGAAAACACTGTTTTCTAAATAAAGCACCCACAGGAATTCAGAGCCCTTATTCTTTTAAGAAAAAATATGCAAGGATTTATATTCTTTATTAAACTGAGCCACGGTACTAGAATGCAAAGACTCCTTTTATTTTAAGAAGTAAAGGAAACTCTGCTTTATTCTGATTGTTCAAGGATTCGGCTAGATTGTGCAGCCCAGAGTGGGTATGTTATTACTCAGTGCTGTAGTCCTCTAGTTACTTCTGTTTACATAATCTAAGGTGGCAAGTACGTACATTCAAAATTTATTGGCCAGCTTTTGCACTGAGAGAAACAGCACTGATATTATTATAGAATAACTCAAGACAGCAACATAAATTTATATGCAGGAAAGCTATGATACTGGACACAAGAGACTGCAGATACTGGAATCTGGAGTGAAAAGCAAACTGCTTGGAAGAACTTAGCAGGTCAGGCAGTAAAAGGAATTGGCCAGTCTTTGAGAGGCGAGGGAGGGGCAAGGTAGGAACTGGCAGGTAAGAGGTGGAACCAGGTGAGAAGGAGTTGAAGGGATGACAAAACTGGATAGGGGAAGAGTGGAGAATGGAAGTAGAGACAGAGGGATGTGGAGGAAACAAAGGACTCAGGATTTTGGGATCTGAAGGAAGGTGAAGTGGAAACGAAAGGGAGGGAGGATTGTCAGGTGGAAGCAACTGGAAGGGGATAGTGTTGCCTGAGATGCACTGGTCCTTCAGTTTCCAGGGAAATTAATTCAAACTGATTAGTAATTCCTGGTTTAGAATGCAGGGAAAACCATGCCTCTGGCCACCAATGAGTACATCAGCAGCTGGCAGCACCCGGCACTTGGCTCCATCCACATCAATGGAGCGAGTGTGAGGGAGGGGAATACAATCAGTGACCTCTTGGTGATCAAAGAGGAATTCCCTCCAGTGACTCAATGGGATTAAATAAAGTTACTCTGGCCTTGCCTTGCCCAGGCACACACCAGACTCCCTGAGCAGGTAGCTATCCAGGAATCACAAGCTGCTACACAAAGGCCCAAACAAATGTCAAACCTTGAACAACTGCAGTCAGAATTATCAGCCAGCTGACAAGGAGGAATTAATTACATAAATTTAGTAAAGGCAAAATGTGTAAAACTAAGGCAGATTTTTAATATAAAATAACAGACATTGTCTGAGGGAACTGAGGTTGACGTATATATGTAGATGTAGGCCTCCGTTAGTCTCGATAGACCATGGATTTGCACCCTGGGAAGTTTCCAGGGTGCAAGCCTGGGCAAGGTTTTTTTTAAATGGAAGACTGGCAGTTGCCCAAGCTGCAAGTTTCCCCTCTTCACGCCACCAATGTTGTCCAAGGGAAGGGCATTAGGACCCATACAGCTTGGCACCGGTGTTGTCGCAAAGCAATGTGTGGTTAAGTGCCTTGCTCAAGGACACACACGCAAGGCTTGAACTAGCAACCTTCAGATAACCAGACGACACCTTAACCACTTGGCCGCCTACCAACACTGTACATATGGAGGTGAATGAAGGTAAAATAACAAAATGATG
Source organism: Hemitrygon akajei (assembly GCF_048418815.1). Classification (NCBI taxonomy): domain Eukaryota; kingdom Metazoa; phylum Chordata; class Chondrichthyes; order Myliobatiformes; family Dasyatidae; genus Hemitrygon; species Hemitrygon akajei. The sequence goes on from NC_133129.1 coordinate 52,114,679, forward strand.
AGGTGCTACATAATAAGTACCAACAAGCCCATTAAATAAGTGGAGTTGCAACAGCAACAACATAAAATTGGCTGAGTAATGGGAAACACATGACAGTAGTGCAAGGTTATTTTTCAGACTGGAGGGAAGTGTACATTGGAGTCACTGGGCAGGAGTGGGGATTCAGCTGGTTCTAGAATCCCTCTTGTTAATATATGCAAACGATTTGGACCTGAATGCAGAGGACACAATTTCCATACTGTGGATGATGCAAAACTTGGGTCCACTTTATACTGGCTAACTCCCTTCTGCCTTTCAGTCCAGATGAAGAACCTCAACCCAAAATACCCACTGCTTATTTCCCTGACTGGCAGAGTTTCTCCAGAATCCGGCACCTGCATTCTCTTGCATATCCGCTAACTCTAATGAATGCAGAGAGTGCGAAGGATGTCAAGAGGTAACAGAAAGCAGAGGACACTATTAGAAAGTGGCACACAGACAGCCTGTTGATGCAGCTGCTGTGTCGTTCCTTTTCACACGCTGGCTCTCGACCAGGTAGCTAGCTGATAGACCAGTGCTTCATTTCCCCTGCTGTTTCACCCCTTCTCCCCATGCTCAGTACCCTAATGCTTGTGCCAATGCTGCTGTCATGATCTGAACTCGTGCTCGCTGCTACTTCTCAGCAGTGGTTTTGTGTTAAAGCGAGGAAGCCCTTTCATTCTTGCAAGTCTTCCCTAGTAGTAGGGGTGACTATGGAGAGGGTGTCCACCGTTTACTATATAATGCTGAGGATGGAATACCAATGGCTGATGTGGAAATCCATGCAACTAAATGCCAGAGACCAGAGCTGGAGAGGAGTGTGAATGAACTTGACAATGAAGAACACATTTGCTGGAAAGAATTCAATTTGGCCTTAAAATTGGAATTCTATTACAATAATCTCCCAAGGATGGGATGAATGCAACAGGATTCCTGAGAACAATGGCACCTGCCCCTGTCAACCGAAGGCAAACTCCACAACATGTAAATTAGAAACATTAGAAAATGCCTCAATCATGGCATTCACATGGCTTCCAGACTAACCCCAGCATGGGTGCATGCTCAGACTGATCAGAAAATAATTCCTCTTTTTGGGAAGTCAAAGCAGAAAATGGTTTCCACAGGACCTCTCTATCTATGACTCTATAACAAGCTTCCGACAGTAGAGCAAGCTGGCTCATTTACCTTATGCAGCAGTAAAGCAGAGTATTGGCCTCTTGCTATTTTACCTTTACTCCATCAGCTTTGATCTCTTAATCATACATTAAAAAAATTCAAGGTATTGTTAAAATTGAAACTCATTAAGAAACTTCCATGAAGGTGTCAGCAGCTAATGCCTTGTTTTAATCTGGATTCCTTTGAGGCCTGTGTCTTGGAATCTGTGGCCAGATTCTTAACAGCAGGATGCACCTCCTCAACCCTAAATCAGAAGCAGCAACTAACTCAGGTTCTCTCGACATAAAGAGAGGCCAAAACACACTCCTGCCATAACCCACAGGTCTAAAGCTAAAAGCCACACCAACAAAATAGGGGAGAAGCCGAAATAACTTTTCTCTGGAGAGTCAGAAACTGAGGGGAGACCCGATAGCAGCTTATAAAATTATGAGAAGCATCGATAGGGTTGACAGTCCATATCCTTTTGCCCAGGGTAGAAACATCAAATAATAGTGGTCATGCATTTATGCATTTCAGGTGCCGGGGACTGGGGGGGGGGGGGGGGGAGTTCAAAGGAAACTACAAAGGCAAGTTTTATTTTTGGTAGGTGCCTGGAACAGGCTGCCAGCTGTAGTAGTTAAAGCAGAAAAGATAATGGAATTTAAGAGACATTTAGAGGGGAAATGGAAGGATGTAGATCATGTGCAGACAGAAGAGATGTACTTTATTTTGGGATGGTATTCTACACAGACATAGGATAAGGAGACTGTTCCTTTGTCTTACTCTTTTATGCTGAGTGTTTCATGTACAGTAATTTAATCGGCAATTGAAGAAAACTGTGCTATAATTTTAATCTACATCATTCTGCCAGGTATCAAATTCTAATAATAATATTTTTTTATATATATCAGAAACACTAAAGGATGGGTTCAGCAATGCAGTGATTCTTAAGACTGGGGTCTACAGATCCCTGTGGTAACTACAATCATTCCAAAGGAACTACAAGTTTATAAGGCATTTGCATATTTCCACATTGACCTTTAGTGTAACACGCTCCCTTTCCAAAACTTAAACGATCAACAATGTTCAAAGTAAATTTATCATCAAAGTACATATACATCATCAAATACTACCCTGAGATTCAGTTTCTTGCAGGCATTCACAATAGAACAAAGAAATAATCAATGAAAAGCTCCACACAGACTGACAAGTAACCAATGTACAAAGATAACAAACTGCACAAATACAATAAATAATACTGTGAACAGCAATTCTGGAGTCCATGAAAATGAGTCCATAAATTGCATTCAGGGATCAGTTTAGTGTTGCGTATCATGCATATGTTATTCCATCCATCATTAAGATTCCATCAACTTAACACCATAAATATATCAAAAGCAAGCTACATCAGTAACTCCACATTAATGAAGTGAAGCACCTATAACAAAATGTCAAGCATACATACAAAAGCATATGTGCATCAATCGCCAATGGAGTGCATGCTTTCAACTTTATCCATTTGAAACAACAAAATCTGCATCATTAATGCTTCTTTCAACATGAAATAAAACAATAAAACAATAATAAAACAAATATGACAAGTCCCAGAACAACCATGAATTTGTACATTTGGATTATAAAATAAAAACAAAGGCAATTCTTCCAGCCACTGTTGAAATGTGCAAGAGATGTACACAAGGGCATGGGAAACTGAAGCAAGAGAGGGCTATTCAACTGCTCAAGCCTGCGCCTTCATTTGTCAAAATCACAGCTTGATTCTTACATTAAAAACATTTTTCTGCCCAACACCAACATTACATCATCCCTCTAATATCCAAAAATTGATCAGTCTCAAAAATTAAGCCTATATATTCCTCTGCGGTGCAGAATTACACAGATAGGCTATGCAGCATCTACGGAGAAAAGTGGACAGTTGACATTCTAGATCCAAGTGAATCTGAAAAGTTGACTGTTTATTTTCCTCCACAGAAGTTACCTGACCCACTGAAATCTTCTAGAGCAGGGTTCCCAACCTTTTTAATGCCCTGGACAAATACCAGTCAGCAAGAGGACCATGGACCGCTGGTTGGGATTCCATGCTCTTTTGCCTTGTGCACAGCTCAGGAAGATATCTTGACTGGCATGGATGAGTTTGATTGAAGGGTTTGTTTTTACATTGTAAAGCTCTATGAATATCTCTCTTGTTAGCAAAACATTATTTAGTTAAGGAGAAGAAAACTGTAACAATTCACAAACTGTGAACTCATTAAAGCCCCATATATTTATTGTGAGACATCAGTGATTCAGTAACATGGAAGCTGAAGGTCACATCAATTTCTAATGATAACTTGTCGGATATTCAAGAGATACAAAATGTCAATGGACAGGAGGACTTCAGTGACGTTGGTATTTACAATTCTGCAATTATCGGTTTATGCTCACTATCGTTAGCTGGGGAAACCTTGGATGATTTGCCATTTTCAATGGTGTCACTGCAATGAATAAATATAGTCATCATTACTTACAGTTGATTATAAATGATGTTTGTAAAAGTATCTAGTGCTTTCCTGGGTACAGGTATCGATATTAACCAATGTTCCAATGACAAACTCTGCCATCTTCCCTGATCCCCAATGAAGATGGCACAGATTGTCATCAAGACGTCAGCTAAAGTTGATACCTGTACCAGCCTGGAAGCCCGATACACGTGTTTGATACTGGAAATCAATTTTCACTTGGAAAGCTCGGAGAATGTACTTGGACAAAGAGACATCTGCCAGATACAATAAGTTCAGAGATTTACAGATACAGCATGGAAACAGACCATTAGGCCACTGAGACACTGCTGATCATTTAGAACCAATATTTACACTAATCCTACCCTAACACATTTTAATCATCCTACGTTACTATCAACCCTCTCCCAGATTCTACCATTCACCCACACAGTAAGGGCAATTTACAGTGCCCAACTAACTGACAAACCCATATGTTTATGTGCTGTGGGAGTGAACCAGAGCCCTTGGAGAAAACCCTTGTGGTCACAGAGAGAATGTGCAAACTCCACAAAGACATTTCATTGTGGAGTGTCAAACTTGCTTAGCAGAATCCATATCCTCCTAAATCATGAAGTCCAGGCCTACAGAGTGTGTGAAATTTAATGCATTCCATACAGGACAGAGGACTGGAGCTGATTCATACTGCTTTCCTTAAACCTTCTTTAACAGAACACAATCATTGTCCATATGACCCACCCCATTCGCTCTTTGCTGACATGGCTTTTGCATTTGGCATATCTGTTCGTCATAGTATTTCCTTGTTGGTGATTCTGTCAAAGCATTCAATCCCTACCGTGCCTCATAACAGGTGTTACTGGAGCCAATTAACTTTATCCTGAAATAGCAATGTCACAGAGGGCAGATCTCCAATGAGCAAAGAGGAGCAGAGAAAGCAGAACAGCTCCACAAACCTCGTACTCCGTACTCTCTACGATCTGTGCAGTTATCTCCAAGGCCTTCATTGTATGTGACTAAAAGTTAAAACAGTTGACGGCTGAGAGTTATTTCTTCATGCAAGCCTCAGATTATATATACCAAATAATTTAAACTGAAACTTGTGCTATGAAATGAGGAGATGCATTTGTTTCCTGCAGCCTTCACCCAGAGAAGTGTACCCTGACTACTATTCAATGCTCGCTAATCTACTACAATGTCTTACCTACGGAAGATCAAGTTAAAGTCAAGTTTGTGTCATAGGCACAAGTTCATGTATACACAGGTGTGATTAAAACTTAGTTGCAGCAGCAGAGATATAACACTAAAGAAACATTTAACGATTTTATTTATTTAGAGGTACAGTGCGGAACAGGACTTCCAGCCCCACAAGCCACACCGCCCAGTAACCCACCCATTTAACCCTAGCCTAACTGTAAGGCAATTTACAATGACCTATTAACCTACTGATCAGTATGTCTTTGGACTGAGAGAGGAAACCAGGAGGAAACCCATGTGGTTACAGGGAGAACAGACAGCAGCAGAAAATGAACCCAGGTCACTGATGTAGTAACACGATGTGTTAACTAACCACTATGCTTTCACCTTTCCTGCATCTGTGCTGCCAACTCACCTGCGACTAATGTGAGGTAATAGTAAACACAAAACATTCTGCAGATTCTGGAAACCCAGAGCAACACATACACAATGCTGCAGGAACAGACATTAAGCAAATTATACAAAATTATATAGCAAAGGACACAATCATAAAAAGAAGAAAAATCCATTGTATTGCAAAGTGGTCATAATGTTGCCATACATTAGCAACATTAGTGATCATGGTTTTGGTGGTTGGTTCAAGAAGTGAATGACTGAAGGGAAGTAACTGTTCTTGAACTAGGTGGTGTAGGACTTTAGGGTTCTGTAACTCCTGCCCCATGGTATCTGCAAGATGATGACATGGCCCAGAAGGTGGGGAGCACTGATGGTAGATTTTGCCTTCTTGTACTGGGGGGAATATGCCCGAGATTTATTGGGCTTCAGCTCCTTGCATTCCTGAGCATTCAAATTGCTATTACAGGGCATGATGCAACAGTACATTTCTCAAAGTTGTCCAAGTTTGTTACAGTATTCAGTGACATGCCAAATCTCCTTAATCTTCTGAGAAAGTAAAGGCCACTGGCATGCTTTACTTGAGATTGCAACTATCAAGGCCAAGGACAAGGAACCTATAAAACTGGAAATTGGTCAAATCTGACTTCATTTAGGATCCTCTTACTTTTTGAGGCCAGACAGTCACTCCATTAAAAAAAACACAGGTTCACTGCTCCTGAATCCTGGATGCTTAAGGGCTGAGGGGCAATTGGGGTTGACCCAGAAACCGCAACAACCCTGGTTTCTCCTTGTACCTTATATAAAGCACAGAATGTCTGTGGAATAAGAAAGCTCTCAGTGGACAAACTGTGTTGTTACAATAACAAACATGCCAAGTGGTCTTGTTCAAAAAATATTTACTGAAAACCCACAGATAATCAGGACCCATTGTATGTTGCATCAGCAAGCAATTGCTTCAGACAGAATGGAACCTGGGCGACATGCCGTGTTAAAAGCACCCGCAAGAGGTGTGAATTTTATGAAGGTCGGATCTGTGAACTACACTCTGCAATGGATGCAGGGTATGAAAAATCATTTCCCGATGAACCAGATTGGACACCTTGTGGCAGAACCCCAGTAAGTGCTTTGTTGTCTTTTCCTTCTGTAAACTAAAATAATTGAATCATTTTGTGGCTGATTATGGCAACAAAAATTGCATACACAAAGCTCTGAATATGTCACAGTCAAAATGCAAGGCAGGAGATGAAGCATGATTTACTCATATAAAGATTCACTTTCACGTTTATAGCAGACAGAATTGAGGACTTGATACAGTGGGGGTCACAAGACATTAGTTCTAAGTCCAATGCTTCTTTTAAGATACAAAACGATTGCCGGCATATGGCATGCTTGCTTTTATTAGTTAAGGCATTGAGTTAAAAAGTCAGGAAATTATGGTGCTGCTTTAAGAAATTCTTGTTAGGCTGCATTTGGAACATTGCATTCAACTCTGGTTTCCCCATTATAGAAGGAATGGAGGGGTTGTAGAGAGGGTGCAGAAGAGGTTTATTAGCAGGACTTGTGCTATATGAAGAGATTAGACAAATTTAAGTTGTCTTCTCTAAAGCAGTGGAGCTAAGGGGAGACTTGATAGTAGTTTATAAAATTATGAGAGTCATTGACAGACAGCCAGTATGTTTTTCCCCATGGGTGAAATGTCTTATGCTAGAGGGCATACCTTTAGGGTGAAAGGGGATCATTTCAAATGAGATGCGTAGGGCAAGTTCTTTGTTTGCACAAAGAGTGGTGGGTTCCTGGAATGCACTGCCATTAGCGATGGTAGAACAAATACGACAAAGGTGTTTAAGCGGGTCTTAAGGGGGCACATGAATACACAGAGAATGGAGGGATATGAATATTGTGTAGGCAGAAGGGATTAGTTTAGTTAGACAATTACTCACTTAATTAGTTCAGCATAACCTTGTAGCCGAAGGGCCTGTTCTTGTGCTCTACTATTTTAAGACATATAAATAACTTGGTGTATGTGACACAATGTCTAGATTTGAAGCTAACACAAAAATTGGGAAGTATAGTTAATAGTGAGAAGAACTTACAAGAGCTATATTCAAGATTGGTTGTACAAGATGATAAGAAGCAGATCAGGGTTAATTCAGTGAAACACAAACTGTCACACTTTGCAAGAGGAATGAAGAGAGATTAGATAGTATTATTCTGGAAGGGTCAGACAAACAGAGGTCTGGAGACATTTGTACAGATTTCAATGAAAGTAGCAAGGTAATTGTGAGAGACTGGGGGTGTCAAATACATCAAATGTCACAATGAACCTTTACAAAGTGCAGGTTTCTCTTCAACTAGAGCACTGAGACCAGTTCTGATACCACAATTCAGTGACAATGGAGCATAGAACAATATTAAGGTTGTGGGGAAAGAACTGAAGAGATTTTAAAAAACTATTTTGGGATTAAGGACTTTAGTTGTATTGGTAAAGCAGGGCTTGTTTTCATAGAACAGAGCAGGCTGGAAAGTTAATGTATTTCAAATCATGAAGATTACAGAGTGGAGATCGAGAGAAACTTTTCCATCCAGTGAAGGAGTCTGAAACTGGGTGACAGAGAGGGAAAGAGACTGACAAAAGAAAATGGAAGTTGGACCTGTTGCTCAAAAGGAGTGAAACCAGTTACTCATCATGACGCTTTCTAAAACTGGATTAATGGATCTCATTATCTGTTGATCACAGCTCTGAGACTGGCATTATTGAATACATTCAAGGTGGAGAGCCACAGATATTTGAATTGCAAGGGAGTCTGGAGGTATGGTGACAGAAGGGGGAAGCAAAACAATGGATCTGTCATAATTTTACTGAAGCAGACTCAATGGGTGGACAACGCAACTACTAATCCTAGTACTTAGGTTCTTAACAGCTCAGGGTTTGGACACTTTACGGGAAAACACACAAGAGGCTTGTTCTCATTTCAGCTGTGCTTCCTGGTTAACGGCACCTGTTCATGCATTAATAATCCTCAGAAGGTCCCCAAGATGCATCATCTTGGGCTCAGATGGTAAGACTTCCAACAACCATGAACATCTTCTTATGCATAACATCTCCAGTGATATAGATTCTGTGCCTCAATTTTGATTTAATCTAATTTTTACCAAAAATGACATACTAGGTTAATCATTGCCTTAATATCAAAGGCAGTCACTCTCACCTAAGCACTAATATTAAAATTAAAAAAACAAAATGTTGTATTTGTGAACATTGTTACATTGGTGCCAGAGGTGCAGTAGCTGCAGTAGTGCAGCAGTTGCAGAGTACACACTAGTCAGAATGCTATCTGCTCCCACAGCTGTTGTGTTCAATATTCAGTCATTTTCTCGTATCTTAGGAGAGAGTTGACTGGATGAAGATCATCTTCTACAACATTGTGATCCTCCAAAGCATACCAAGATGGAAGATCCATTCAGCACTAATGAATGGCCATGGCTACAAGAACTTCATTTTCATCATGGAAATATAACAAGATTGCAAATGCTGGATTCTGTAGCCATAAATAAACTGTTGAAAGAATTCACACAAGATACTGGAGGAACTCAGCAAGACAGACATCATCCAAGGAAGTGAATAAAGAGTCAGTGACTCAGGCTGAGATTCTTCTTCAGGACTGGAAAGGAAGAGGGATGACACTAGAGTAAAAAAAAGTAGGGGAGAGGAAGGAGTACTAGATAGAAGGTGATAGATGAAACCAGGTGAGTGGGAAAGGTAAAGGGTTAGAGAAGAGGAGGTGAGAGTGGACAATTAGATAAATGGAAGAAGGAGGTGAGAAGGGGTAAGAGGCCAAAGTGTGGAACATAAGAGGGAAGGGATGAAGGGGAAAACATCACTGGAGGTAAAAATCAATGGTCATATCATCAGGTTGGAGACTACCTATAAGGAGTATGAGATTGAGTGGTCTCATTGAGGCAAATGAGGAGGCTGTGAACCAACATGTTGGAATGGGAATGGGGATAGAAAATAAAATGTTGGCCACCGGGCAATTCCATTTTTGGTGGATGAAGTGGAGATGTTCAACAAAGCAGCGCCCAATGTACATTGGGTCTCACAATGTAGAGGAGGCCACATCAGGAGCAGCAGATACAACAGATGACCCCAGCAGATTTGCAGGTGAACGGTTGCCTCACCTGGAAGGACTGTCTGGGGCACTGTATGGAGGTAAGGGAGGAGGTGACAGGCAGATGTAGCATTGCTGTCGCTTGCAGGGATACGTGCCAGGAGGGAGATCAGTGTAGAGAGATGGATGATCAAGGGAATCATGGGGTGTGGGAATGATCCCTGTGGAAAGCTGGGCAGAGGGAAGGTAAAGATGTGATTGCCGGTAGGATCCAGCTGAAGATGGGAGGTTGCAGAGAAAGATGTGCTTGATGCAGAGACTCATTGGGTGGTAGGTGAGAACAGGAGGAACTCTATTCCTGTTAAAGTGGCAGAAAGATGGAGTGAATGTGGATGTCCAGGAAATGATGTTGGTGAGGGCAGCATCAATGGTGGAGGAAGGGAAACCACATTCTTTGAAGGAGGAGGACATCTCTGATGTCCTGGAAAGGAATGCCTCATCCTGGGAACAGATGAGGTGGAGGCAAATGAACTGAGACAATGGAATAGTATTTTTAGAGGGGGGAAAGAGGTATAGTCAAGACAACTGTGGGAACTGGTCAGTTTATAAAGATATCGGTAGACAGTCTGTCTTCAGAGATGGAGACAGAGAGATTGAGAAAGGGGAGAGAGGTGATCAGGAATAGAACAAATGAATCTAAAGGTAGGGTGCAAATGGGAAGCAAAGTTGATGAAATTGACAAGCTCAGCATGGGTGCATAAAGTTACACTAATACAGAGCATATAGAGCAGGAAGAAGTGGGGAGAATTACCAGGGAAGGCTTAGAACATGGACTGTTCAACGTACCCAAGGAGAAAGCCAGCATAGCTAGTGCCCATGGCTGGTCCTTGAGTTTAGAGAAAGTGGGAAGAGCCAAAGGTGAAACTGTTGAGGGTGAGGACCAATTCTGCCACACAGAAGAGATAATAGTGAGAGGGAACTGGTTGTGTTTTTTTTTTGAGAAAGAAGCAGGAGGGAATATAAGTGTATATGCACTGGACATCCAGGGTGAAAATGAGGTGACCAGGGCCAGGGAATTGAAAGTTGTTGAGGAGATCAAGAGCATGTGAAGTGTTGTGGATATAGGTGGCAATGGACTGGACCAAGACAGATAGAATGAAGTCAAGATCTGTAGACATGGAGCAATCCAGCCAGACAGGCTTGTGGATCTTGGTTAGAAAGTAGAAATGAGCAGTGCAGTGTAAGGAAACTATGAGTTTTGTGCCAGTGGATGGGAATTCTCCAGAGTTGATGACGTTAGTGATGCTGTCGAGACAATTTTCTGATGGTCCTGAGTGGGGTCCTTTTTAAAGGGTATGTAAGAGGTGTCTGAGAGTTGCCACCTGGTCTCTATAAAGGTAGAGGTCTAAAGGCCAATGTGACATCAACTGGCTGGATTTCGTGACTTCCTTTTTCTCCTTGAACCGTATTCCCTCTCAGCGTGCTGTCTTCCACTCTCTCTGCACCAATTCTAACATTACCATCAAATCCTGTGGTGCACTGATCGAGATTTGCAGATTATTGACCCAAGAAAAATAAATAAAAACACATTTTCTGATTTTGAGGGGAACTTGGAAAAGGTGTATTTCTTAACAAATAGTGGCCCCTGGTTCCATCTGCCTTCACCTCCCTCCCACCTCTCCTTATCCACCTATCACCTACTTGCCCCTGCCTTACCACACTCCACATCTCTTTCTTCTGGCTGTCTTCCCTCTACACTCTCAGGATCTCTACCTGAAATGTTGACCATCCCTCTGCTCCCAAGATGCTGTCTGACCTGCTGAGATTGCCCAACTTTGTTAACTCAGATTTTAACATCTCCAGTCCCTGATTGTAACATCTCTTTCTGCACATTCTTTTCGACTCATTTTCAAGCAGTTTCAGAGTTAGGCAAATACTGAGACACACATCGCTGACTCCCAACAGCCTCTGATAATGGGTAGTAAGAATGTTCAGTGCTTGAGGTCCTTCACCAAACAAGTTGGTAGGGTAACATTTCAAGCAGAAAGAAAAACTGTTCAAAGTTAGCATTCATTTAATTTAATTAAGTAATAATACTTTGGGAATGATTTTGATGACTCCGGTATTTAGAAAACAATCTATGCCCTAGAAATAAAGCTCATCCTAAATTTCAAACAATGATGACAAAGAGTTACAACAATGGAATGGGAAATGTAAAGAATTTGCTGTTGATTTCAAGAGGTTGGAGGATTATAGCCAGCTAATCACACCAGCAGCTGCTATTTTTTTTATTCAGAGACAGAAGGTTAAGCTTTACAAATATGTAGCTAAAGGTTACAAGGATTTCCACATCGACACACGGAAACCTTCACAGAGCTGTCAATTAAGTAATGAGATCTCTCTATGCAGTTGGCAGCCATCCCTGTGTATTCACAATTCAGACAGAACCAAATTCATCCAAGAGTGAAGCTAACTTTATTATGGAGGTAGAAGTCCAGTTTTTCGTGAAAGGGAGCAGTGCAGATTTCTCATCATAATACTTTCTAAAAATATAATTATAGTATTATTTTAGCTGTGGGAAAGAAAGCATTACTATTGTGCAAAAAAATCCAAAGAATCAGTTTCCACTTCAGCTTTGTTAATTGTTTAGACTGTAACCCTTAGAAGTATAATTTCATATTTAGGACAGCATGGGACTCAATGGTACATGTACAGAGATAATTCTCAAAAAGAAAAATAATATTCTGTATTAGGTGCTAAACATAAATGTTGAGACGTTTTGAACTTCTCTCAGAACTAAAACTACTCTGGAACGTTATGTTAAAATTGCACAAGTTGGTGATGCCAAATTTGGAGTATTATGTGCAGTTCTAGTCACTCACCTACAGAAAAAATATATAAATAAGTTTTAGAAAGTAGATAGGAAATTTATCAGGACATTGCCAGAACTTGAGGCCCTGAGTTATGGGGTAAGATTAGCTAGGTTGAGACTTGATTTCCGGTAGTGTAGGAGACTGAGGGGAGGTTTGATGAAGGTATACGAACTTGTGAGGGGTATAGACAGAGTTAATGCAAGCAGGCTTTTTTCACTGAGGGTGGATGAAACTAGAACTGGAGGTTAAGGGTGAAAGGTGAAGTATTTAAGAGGAACCTGTGGGAGAATGTCTTCATTCAGGGTGGTGAGAGTGTGGAACATGTTGCCAGCAGAAGTGGTGGATATGGATGGGTTTGATTGCAACACTTGAGAGAAATTTGGATATGTACATAGATGGGTGGGGTATGGAGAGCTATGGTCCATGTGAGGACGAGACAGAATAACAAATCTGCGTGGACTAGATGGGCTAAAAAGCTTCTTTCTATGCTCTATGACTATGACATTGTAAAGGAAAGCATTGAATTGATATTACATAGATGTATAAAGTGTGTCCCCGAGTTACCAACAATTCATACTTACGAACAGCCTACCATAAAGCCTATTACATTAAAAATTTGTCAGCTCGAGGAAGGAGAATGCCGTCTGCCATTTTAAGTCAGATTACATTGCCGTTAACACTGTGTTGAGTGTGTAACTTTGTACTTGGCTTAAATTTTTCTTAGCAAGATTCACCCTGACCCCCTTTTCCAGTCAACACCGCCCCCACTTGCCCCATTTAACCTGTCTCAGTGTGTGCGGACTTCAGGACCTGGGGGAGCTCAGGACCCGCCGCCCGCGGCTGCTGCTGAATCCGCAGTGTTTCTGTTCCGTTGATGGAAAACGATCATGATTGGAAATAATAAAGCAATTGGAAAGAGGTGAAACGCCATTGGTCATTGGAAAAGTATTAGGCTACAGTCGATCAACGTGAATACTGATAAAGTGAGAATAATGGAGCATGCAAAAGGCCCTGCCCCGATGAAAGCTACAATTATTACTAAGCAATGCAGTGGTTTAATTATTGAAATACATAAGTTTCTTTAGTGTTTATATGCATAGAAAGGTAAAATATCTACTATATACCAAGACATACGTTTGACTGACACTAAATAATACTGGATATACCTGTTCCGACTTGGGTACAAATCTGACTTAAAGACGGACTTAGGAACGGAACTTGTTTGTAACACGGGGACACCCTGCACTGCAGATATAATGAATAATACAATAAATAAAGGCAAATTTAAAATATAACTCCACCTGCAACATTAATTGCATATCCTATGTAAAATCTAAATCTCAGATGCAAAATATGTCACTAATATTTTTTGTGACTAGCATCTAGCTTCATCTTTCGTGTAACATAATATTACCATTCTTACTTCTTGAATGGTCTGACTTTGACATTTGTGCATTCTCATTTAAGATCCTCCCCATCAACCTGCTGCTAACTCCTCCAAACATGAGAGGACAGAAAAGGAGGGGTTTCTCTTGACACTCCTATTTCTACAAATCTTAATCAAATCATCCCTTAATTGTTGACTGTTACTGCCTGACCTCCAGCTTTTTTTGTGGATTGCTCCAGATTCCACTTTCTTCATTCTCCTGTGTCTCTACCAATTAATCTTATTCACAAGCCTAGTGACTGGAATTTCTTATTTCATACGAGATATCACATTTTAACTTTTAGAGTCCTAGTCACATTCTGGTAAGCCATTATGGTACAACATTGAGGCCAAGTTATCTAATTGAGGATGCAATGCTTGGAACGGTCATCCACATGAGGTTCAACCAGGGTGTTTTTACAACATGTAGACTTGGACTGTACTTATGAGATGATGTGGGTAAAATTCCATACCACAACGCACAAAGTTCGCCACACATCCAGTCAGCAATGAGATTTCCTCCCCACATCACAATTAAGCTTCTGAAAAGGTGTCTAAATCAGCTGATTGAAAAGTATATAAATGCCAAGCACTTGGAGGACACACCACAATCAACTGCTCACCGCCGATGGTGATGAAATGTTTGCAAGTAAATTGCCAAGCTCAACCCTACCAGCAATCCTTTATTACCTGCTCTCTGATCATTCCATAAATCATTTTGATTATTTTTACAGTGAGGTCCACATTCTGAAATGGAATAAAACACCATTTTCTGCCTACCAATGTCCCCGCCCAGATGAATAGACTATGCCTATTTATCCTATCACTTGTAATACTACTGAATAAACAAAAGGCTCTGCCTTGAAAATTTAGCAAAAATCACAAAAAATATTGAGGAAACATGAAATACTAATAAGGATACCACACCTCCAAGCCCATCTTTCCTTTCCATTTAAACAGAGCATATTTGACAATTTTCAGTTTTGATTTTTTAATTTCCAGTTCACCATCTTTCTACTGATTATCACACTTCCTGGATTTCTGTCAGCCTCTGTGAATGTGTTTTTCTAAAATACCAGGGACATTAAACTTGCCAAAATGTAACCACCGAGCAGCAAAGAACTGTGCAACACTGCTCCCAGAGTCAACGAATCTTTTTTTGTCCGCTCAGTGAGTAGGCAACTGGGTTGGCAAGGCCACCATTCTCAGCCCGTCTAATGACCTCGGGACTGATTGGATTGCAATACAATTGCCTCAAGGCCAGACAAGATCATGGCAATAGATTTTCTTTCCCTGCACACACAAGGGACAAACATTCCCAGCAGAACTCTTATTCTCCAGCCTTATAACACAATTGACACAGAAGACAATTCTTTGCAAACTTTAAACAATGTCAAAGATTTGGAACTCAACCGTGACACTCGTGTTAATATCCAACTTATTTAAAGGGAAGGTAAAATTCTACACATTGGTGAGCATGAAGCACAGTATCCCATAAGACATAGGAGTAGAATTATGCCATTCAGACCATTGTGTCCACTCCGGCAAGCAATCATGGCTAATTTTCATTTTGTCAACCTCATTCTCCTACCTATTTCCCATAACCAATAATTCCTTTACCAATCACAAACCTATCAATCTCGGCTTGAAGTACACCAGTGACTCCAGAGTCACCATGGCAATGAATTCTACAGACTCACCACCCTATGGCTGAAGGGATTCCTCCTCATCTCGGTTTTAAAGGGATGTCCCTTTATTCTAAGGTTGTGCACTTGGACTCTAGACTCTCTTTATCAATGGAACTATGCTTTCCATGACCACTTTATCCAGGCCTTTCAGTTTTTGGTAGATTTCAATAAGATCCCCTTCTCACCCTTCTGAACTCCATTAAACACTGGCCCAGAATTGCCAAACATTTTTTTTTCATTTAACACTGCTTCTCATCACAAAGAGGCAGCCTGGCCTGCTGCAAATTGCTAGAATTTTCTGTTTTCATTTTAGATTTCCAACAACTGTGTTTTTATTTTTTATGCTCACAGTATTTCTTTGGCCTTTCACACCAGGGGGCTGCAGAGCAACCTTATGAGGAAGATGCATGACTGCTGACCACAATTTAATAGCAAGGTATACCGACTTAAAGCTATGAAGTCACTAAGTAATGCAACAAAAAAATGCCAACCCTTCAACTGCTTCAAAGTGCATTTTTCACCAAAGAATATATAAATCCCAGAGATTTGTTTGCTTACAGGCAGTCACAAAGCAAGGAACAAAAAATAAGCCAATGAAAAAAAATGTAAGACCAACAACAACCCCCCCCCCGCCAATGACCACAGAGAAGGAGGAAAAAAATCACAAAACAAATCATATAGAAGTGAGCAAAATCATATAGAAGTGAGCAAAAGCTGTTCACTTATACCAAGCAACTAACACTAAATATGGCCAACTAAATGCTGCACAATACAATTGATGACAACATATGACATTTCATAATTTGGAA